>NC_084853.1:33889605-34191837 GCF_951802175.1 Populus nigra | reverse complement strand
TGGTTAGAGGGGATTGGCGAAAAGAATCTCAGTCTATCCTAACCACATCGAGTTTTGGTTCTGGTTAGAGGGGATTGGCGAAAGGAATCTCAGTCTATCCTAACCACACAGGCGTTTTGGTTCTGGTTAGAGGGGATTGGCGAAAGGAATCTCAGTCTATCCTAACCACACAGGGGTTTTGGTTCTGGTTAGAGGGGATTGGCGAAAAGAATCTCAGTCTATCCTAACCACATCGAGTTTTGGTTCTGGTTAGAGGGGATTGGCGAAAGGAATTTCAGTCTATCCTAACCACATCGGCTTTTGGTTCTGGTTAGCGGGGTGCTTGACCGCTTTTTATGTTCGGCTTGTTTTAACTCGCAAGTGCACGAGTGTGCGATGTAGCAATTAACTCGGTAAGATCGAGGTCATATCCACAGAGAGCTAGATCTGGAAATTAAGCTAGGTAACAAAACAAAACTCAAGAGAAATTAAATTAACAATAACTTGGTTGAAAATGATTGATGGATTTGTTTTCAAAGATGAAAAAGTGTAAATAGATTTTAAATGACAAGAAAAAGTAAGTCTTGGTCCAAATCAATTTTAATGGTGATGTATTGGTGATTCCTTTAACATATATAAGATAACTCAACCTAATATCAACGATGGTGATATTAGATCGGAAGATATTACAATGAAGTTTAAAAGGATGAAGATTGATTATTGCTTAAGAATGTACAAGTATTTTCATATTAAGTAAGACATTGAATCAAGCAATCTCTATACCAAAACTAAGGTTTGTGCATAAAAATTCAAGATTATAACATTACCTAAATGATTTCTAAAATTTCTTTGCAATAATAAACATTCATGAAGAAAATGAAAAGATAGACATTAAGATTCATTCATATCTTAAAGAACTCACCTCAACCATCATCATCCTTGATTTGGATCCAAGAAGAAGATTAGCCAACCATGATTAGATATAATAACACTTCAATAAACATAAAATGACTTGAATCAAACTGAAATAATGAGTTTTACAAGCTAAAGAACCGAAATCTATAAAGAAGAACACAACACAATTTCAGTAAAAATTCGGACACAAATCTGACTCTAACTTTGGACAGCAATTCGACCCTTTTAGAAGCCTCCCCTGGAGATGGCTATTAGAGACATATTTATAGGCCATTCTGTTAGCTTTCCAGATCATTAAAGAACAGCTCATTTGGACATCTGAGTCAAAAGTTATGGACAAAACACCGAAAGGTGTTCTGGAAAATCAAACCAGGCCAGCTTGGAGAACACTTTGGTGCACGTTTTTCTTCCTCCTTTATGAGTTGTCTCTTTCTTCTTTTGACCCAAAATAATGTCACAATGTCCCCTCCAGCTTTCCATCCATGTGCTTGCCCTCTTGGATCAATGAATTACCCAAATAAATCAAATGTTATTTATTATGTGGACATGTAGGATCATGGATTGTGTTTGGGCTGATTTGGAAGGTGATTTGGGGCTGATTTGGGGCTGAATTTAAGCATCAAATAAGGATACAAATGTACCTATTATTTGGGCTAAGATTGACTTTGAAACCTTGAGTGTTTGATGGTTGAAGTTTGCACACAACATAAGGCATGTTTGGGCTTGAAATAAATCATATGATATTCTTTTCTAGAATTGGACTTGAATTGATTTTTGGGGCAAATTTGGAGCACTTATTTGAACCAAGATTTGCTTCAATCTTCAACTAAATTTCTCTTCAATTCTTTGTTCCGAATTCCGACGTTGAATTTTCTGAAATAATTCATTTAAGCTCCAAAAACCTATCGAGACATTAAAAGAAACTTCATTACTAAAAAGCACATCAATTATTATAAAAAACCCAAATAAAAATAATAAATACATATGTAAAATAAGAGACTTAATGATACTTTTGATGCACAATCACACCCCCCAACTTAGATTTTGCTAGTCCTCAAGCAAAACAAAACATAAAACCTTTGAAATAAAAAGAATAATAATAACATAATTAGGCTCGACTCATCACACTTAAAGGACATATCATGCAAACATTGGTATCTTTAACTTAGTGTACACAATAACAAATAAAGAAAAATAAGCATACTCACATTCTCTAAATCAAACATCCATACAAAATTCCAAATTCAATCGTATTTATCATGCAACCAACATAATTGATTCACGCAAAAACTCAACTTGTAATCTTCCCTTCTTACTACTACAAACAAGGTAGCAAACTAGAGAAATATCTATATATATATATTTTTTTTCTTTTTTTTTTCTTTTTTTTTTGAAGATATTATTTATTCTTTTTCTTTAAGTGGTCACTTCCCTTTTGACGCGAATACAAACATTTGTGATGAATGCACCCGGTTACTCACAAAGTCACAAACTTAAAGTGCTTTGCATACTCATATTTCAAGCTGCCGTTTGACGTAAAGATAAACATTTGTGATGAATACCCCTAGTTACTGAGCAACTCAAAACATTGGAGTAGATAGAATTTTGTACACATTTGTGTAATAATGATTACTCTATTTACTTAAACCTTGTTTAGGACTAGATCAAAAGGGATGATCACAAGTAAAGCATCACACTCATCTTTCATGCATAATCACACAACTCACACAACTTTTACAAGGAAAGATGTACTTCAATAATCTTAAGAAAAAAGTATGCTATATCTTGCTTTATAAGATATTATCTATCCCAAATTAAAGCATGCAATGTTCAACACAATAATGAATCCAAAAATGTAATGTTGATCTTAAACAAGTCTCATTCACATACGAATGCAAGTTTTTTTTTTTTTAACAAGCATGGTTATCTCAAGCATTCAACATAATCAAATATCTAAAATTAAGTTTTTCATTATCCTCAATGTAAAAAAGAAAGAGAAGAAAAGTATAAAGATTAGAAAACTGTTACTCCCCTTTTGTTCTCAAGGATGAATGTCTGATTGAATTGGACATGAGCTGACTTCTTGCTTGATTTTTTTTACCTGCATATCACAACTAAAAGAAAACATTGATGTTTTTTTTTTTTTTTTTTTTGAAAATAAAGAACCTCACACCCCCCCAACTTAAAATAATGCATTGTCCCTAATGCATGAACAAGAAAATATAAGAGATGGAAGAAAGAGAAAAAAAAATAAAAATAAAAATGAAAAAAATAAAAATAAAAACTCATTACTTCTGATACTACAATGGTATTGGATCTTCAAGATCCAATGTCTCAACTTCAGCCACAAAGTTTTCAAGATAAGGTTTCAATCGATGACCATTTACTTTGAAAACATTTCCATTCTTAGGATTTTCTACCTCAAATGCACCATGCTCAGAGATGGATTTAATCACAAATGGACCAATCCATTTTGTCCTTAACTTCCCAGGAAAGAGATGTAATCGTGAATTATACAAGAGAACCTTTTGACCAACATGAAAGGATTTTCTAAAAATGTGTTTATCATGCAAAGCTTTCATCTTATGTTTTGAAATTTTTGCATTTTCAAATGCATCATTTCTCAGCTCCTCTAATTCATCCAATTGAAGCTTTCTATTTTTGCCAACCTCGTTTTCATTATCATTGAATTGCCGGATGGCCCAATATGCACGGTGCTCAATCTCAACAGGGAGATGACAAGGCTTTCCATAAACTAGCCTATAAGGAGACATTCCTAAAGAGGTCTTGTAAGCAGTGCGATATGCCCACAAAGCATCAACTAGTCGTAGGGACCAATCTTTACGGTTTGGATTGACTGTTTTCTCTAGAATGTTCTTGATCTCCCTATTTGCCAACTCAGCTTGGCCACTAGTCTGTGGATGATAGGGGGTACTGACCTTGTGAATTACACTATATTTTCTCATCAAAATCCCAACGGGCTTGTTACAAAAATGCTTACCCCCATCACTAATCATAGCCCGGGGCATGCCAAAACGAGAGAAAATATTTTCTTTCAAGAATTTGACCACAACTCGATGGTCATTGGTTCGAGATGCAATGGCCTCCACCCATTTAGACACATAATCAACAGCTACAAGGATGAATTGGTAACCAAATGAACTTGGAAAAGGTCCCATGAAATCAATCCCCCAACAATCAAATATTTCCAAAACAAGAATGGGGTTTAGGGGCATCATGTTACGCCTAGTAAGGTTACCTAGTCGTTGGCATCGGTCACATGCAACACAGAAGGCATGGACATCTTTGAACATGGTGGGCCAATAAAAACCACACTGCAAGATCTTGGCAGTGGTTTTCTTGGAAGAGAAATGCCCACCACATGCTAATGCATGACAAAAATTAATTACACTTGGAATTTCATGATCAGGGATGCACCGCCTAACAATTTGGTCAGGGCAGTATTTAAATAGGTAGGGGTCATCCCAAAAAAAGGTGCGCACGTTACGCAAGAATTTTTGTTTGTCAAGTTTAGACCAATGAGAAGGAATCTGACTTGTGGCTAGGTAATTTGCTATGTCAGCATACCATGGAGAGCCAATGTAGGAAACAGTACCTGCACAAAATAAATTTTCATCAGCAAAGAATTCATTTATTGGAGATTCATCAATTGTGGTCTCATAGCTTGAAAGACGGGACAAATGATCAGCCACTACATTCTCTACTCCCTTTTTATCTCGAATTTCAAGGTTAAACTCTTGGAGTAAGAGGATCCATCGAATCAAACGTGGCTTGACATCTTGTTTTGTGAGCAAGTATTTCAATGCTGCATGATCAGTAAAAACAATAACAAGAGATCCAACCAAATAAGACCTAAACTTGTCCAATGCAAATACTACAGCTAAAAGTTCTTTTTCAGTTGTAGTGTAATTCAATTGAGCATCATTCAAAGTCTTGCTAGCATAATAAATGACATGAGGTTTCTTATCTTTTCTTTGTCCTAAAACAGCCCCTACCGCAAAATCACTAGCATCACACATCAGTTCAAATGGTAAAGACCAATCAGGAGCTTGCATGATTGGTGCAGTGGTCAACAACCCTTTAAGCTTTTCAAAAGCTTCTTGACATTTTGATGTCCAATCAAATTGAACATCTTGTGACAACAAGTTACACAATGGTTTGGCAATGGTACTAAAAGAATGAATGAATCTTCGGTAAAAACCAGCGTGTCCTAAAAAGGATCTCACATCTTTCACAGTCCGAGGGGTAGGTAATTTTTGAATGACTTCAACCTTTGACTTATCTACCTCTATCCCTTTTGAAGAGACAATGTGACCTAAGACAATGCCATGTGTCACCATAAAATGACATTTCTCCCAATTAAGTACAAGATTCCTCTCTTCACACCTTTCAAGAACTTTTTCTAAATGCATTAGACACAACTCATAAGAATCCCCATAAACTGAAAAATCATCCATGAAAACTTCCAAAAAATTTTCCACCATGTCACTAAAGATACTCATCATACACCTTTGAAAAGTGGCTGGTGCATTACACAAGCCAAAAGGCATTCTTCTATAAGCATAGGTACCAAAAGGACAAGTGAAAGTGGTTTTTTCTTGGTCTTCTAAAGAAATCTCAATTTGGTTGTAACCTGAGTATCCATCAAGAAAACAATAGAAAGCTCTTCCGGCTACTCTTTCAAGCACTTGGTCTAAAAATGGAAGTGGAAAATGGTCCTTCCTAGTCACCATGTTCAACTTACGATAATCAATGCACATACGCCATCCAGTTTGGATTCTAGTTGGTACTAGCTCATTATTTTCATTTTTCACTACCGTGACTCAAGATTTTTTTGGGACAACTTGGGTTGGACTAACCCATTTTGAGTTTGCAATGGGGTAAATGATACCCGCATCAAGTAGCTTAAGCACTTCACATCTTACTACTTCCTTCATGTTTGGGTTCAATCGTCTTTGCATTTGCCTCACAGTTTTAGCCTCTTCTTCAAGATAGATTCTATGTGTACATAAAAGAGGGCTAATTCCTTTCAAGTCAGTAATAGTCCACCCAATTGCTTTTTTGTGTTTTCTCACCACTCTCAAAAGTTCTTGTTCCTGCTCTATGCTAAGTTTTGATGAAATCACAATAGGATATGATTCATCTTCCCCTAGAAATGCATACTTAAGATCACTCGGTAAAGGCTTCCTTTCTGGTTTATAAGGTTGGACAAGAGATGCCTCAGCTTTCACTTGGGGTGAAATCAAAGGCTCAAACGATGGGGTCCATTGACCTATTGACATAAGAGGCATTGGATCTAGATAAGTCTCGAGTTCTCTTACTTCCTCATCAACACATTCCAAAGAATAAAATCTTTCATCATGAATTAAAGTTCTCTCCAATGGATCCTTTATCCATTCTCTCTCAAAGTGTTCTTGACAAACTGTTTGGATCAAATCCACCTCTCTAATGTCCTCGTGTTCACCAATTTGTTTGGAGACATTGAATATGTTCATCTCCACAGTCATGTTCCCAAAAGACAATTTCATCACCCCATTCCTACAGTTGATTAAAGCATTGGATGTAGCTAGGAAAGGTCTACCTAAGATGACTGGGATGGGAGCATTAGAACCTTGAATAGGTGCGGTGTCCAACACTACAAAATCAACAGGAAAGTAGAATTTATCTACTTGGACCAACACATCCTCAACAATACCCCTAGGAATCTTGATTGACCTATCAGCTAATTGAAGGGTGATTCGAGTAGGCTTGATTCCTCCTAAACCTAATTGTTCGTAAACAGTGTAGGGTATCAAATTCACACTTGCTCCTAAATCTAACAAAGCTTGGTCTATCTTATGATTTCCAATAATGCATGAAATGGTAGGACAACCAGGATCTTTGTATTTGGGAGGGGTCTTAAACTGGATGATGGCACTAGCATGTTCAGTTAGAAAGGCTCTTTCTTTCACATTCAATCTCCTTTTGACTGTGCATAAGTCCTTGAGGAACTTTGCATAAGATGGGACTTGTTTAATTGCATCAAGGAGTGGAATGTTGACTTTCACTTGTTTGAACAATTCATAGATTTCTGAGTTCATAAGATCATGTTTAGGTTTCCCTAACCTTTGTGGAAATGGTGCTCTAGGAACAAATTCTAAATCACTCACTTTGACTCCAATTTTGCTTGAATCATCTCCTTTCTCACTCATCTCTTTCTCATTTATCTCACCTTCTTTGTCACTCAAGCTCTCATTTGTCACTTGTGTTTTGATTTCCTCTTCACTTTCCCTAGATTCCTCCTCCACAATACTTCTAGGAATCCCAAAACCTATAGCTTTGTCAACAATCTTTCCACTTCTTAGGGTAGTGATGGCTTGGACTTGTTCATGGTTTGAAGGTTCACTAGATGAGGATTCACTCATGTGTACCTGACCTCTAGGATTTGGCATTGGTTGAGCTGGGATCTTTCCCTTCTCTTGAATGCTTAGTGATTGAGTCAACTTGGTTAGTTGACTTCGAATGTCATCTAAGGTCCTATTGGTCTGGTCTTGAAATTTATAAGCTTGGTTGTTGATTCCTCCTTGTGTTTGCATGAATTGTTGAAGAGTATCCTCTAGGGATCTCTTATGAGGTGGTTGGTATGTGTTATGTGTGGGAGCATGAAATGGTTGGGGTGGAGGTTGAAATGTTTGAGGTACTGAAGGGCCCTCATTTCTCCATCCAAAATTTGGATGGTTCCTCCATCCAGGATTGTAGGTCTCAGAGTAGGGATTGCCTACTTGGTTTGAAAATGGCTTTCTAACATTACTTGAATTAGAAGTTTGGCCATATAGCACTTCCTTGAAGGCTGGAATGGTAGGACACTTAGTTGTCTTATGCCCTTTGCTCTCACAAACAACACAACTTTCCTCTTGTTGTTCACTCATGACATGCACTTTTTTAATCTCAAGAGACTCTACTTTCCTAGCCAATGAGGTTAATCTAGCATTGAGGTCATCAGTCTCTTTCAATTGGAACTTCCCACTTGAATGAGAAATGGTGTTTCTAGACTCGACATGAAGTGGGAGAGAAGTCTCCCATTGCTTTGTGTTTTCAGCCAATTGATCAAAGAAATCAAAGGCTTCACTTGGTTCTTTGTCATAAAACTCACCATTACACATGGTTGACACTAGCTTTTTAAAATCTGCGGTAAGAGAGTCGTAGAAGAAACTCACTAACCTCCACATCTCAAAACCATGGTGGGGGCATGCATTTAACAAGTCTTTAAACCTTTCCCAAGCTTGGTGAAATGACTCATTTGGACTACAAGAAAAATTCATCATTTGACGTTGTAAGGCTGCCGTTCTATGAGTGGGGAAGTATTTTTTCAAAAATTCAGCTTGCATTTCTCTCCATGTACCTATAGACCTAGGACGCAAGGAGTTTAGCCAAAGCTTGGCTTTATCCTTTAGAGAGAATGGGAACAATTTAAGACGAATAGTTTCCTCGGTGCATGTTCTATCAATAAAAGTATTACATACCTCTTCAAAGTCTTTAATGTGTATGTATGGATTTTCAGAATCCATACCGTGAAATGTGGGAAGAAGTTGAATCATGCCCGGTTTCAAATTGAAAGCTTGTTGGTTAAGAGGTAAGATAATACACGAAGGTGTACTTTGTCTAGCCGGGTGAAGATACTCTCTAAGAGTTCGAAAATTAGGTTGATCATTGAATTGTGGAGGTCCATTACCTTGAACACTCTCTTCACCCTCTACATCTTCAACATTAGCCATGATAAAAAAAACAATAATATAACAATTATATGAATACGAAAGGAAAGGAAAAGAAAAAGAAAAAAAAGATTGCAAATAAAAGTAAATGAAACGTAAAAGATAAAGTAATAGCTCAAAAATAAAAATACAACAAATTAAGAAATTCACTCTCTAACTAATAAGCAATAGTAACAACAATAAACATTAAAAGATAATTATAACAAGCATGAATAAAAGGCGGTAATACCGGCCAAGCACTTCAAACAATAAATATAAGAAAAATAACAACAATAAACAACAAAATAAAATAAAATGAACAAAAGGCGGTAGTACCGGCCAAGCACTTCAGACAATAAATATAAGAAAAATAACAACAATAAACAACAAAATAAAATAAAATGAACAAAAGGCGGTAGTACCGGCCAAGCACTTCAGACAATAAATATAAGAAAAATAACAACAATGAACAACAAAATAAAATAAAATGAACAAAAGGCGGTAGTACCGGCCAAGCACTTCAGACAATAAATATAAAAAAAATAACAACAATAAACAACAAAATAAAATAAAATAAACAAGAGGCGGTAAAACCAGCCTTATAATATAAACAATAAATATTATAAACTAATTAGAATAGACAATAAAAGAAAAATGGTTGAACCAACAAAAATCCAACAATTAATAGTCCAGTCCACAGTCCAATATCCGAAAAGTTGAGGTCAAATTAAATTTTTTTTAGGCGGTAAAACCAGCCATTTGCTTTTTTATTTTTATGTATTTTTTTTGTTTTCCAATAATCAAATAGAAATTTGTTACCTTTGCTTGCTAGCTCCCCGGCAACGGCGCCAAAATTGCTTGACCGCTTTTTATGTTCGGCTTGTTTTAACTCGCAAGTGCACGAGTGTGCGATGTAGCAATTAACTCGGTAAGATCGAGGTCATATCCACAGAGAGCTAGATCTGGAAATTAAGCTAGGTAACAAAACAAAACTCAAGAGAAATTAAATTAACAATAACTTGGTTGAAAATGATTGATGGATTTGTTTTCAAAGATGAAAAAGTGTAAATAGATTTTAAATGACAAGAAAAAGTAAGTCTTGGTCCAAATCAATTTTAATGGTGATGTATTGGTGATTCCTTTAACATATATAAGATAACTCAACCTAATATCAACGATGGTGATATTAGATCGGAAGATATTACAATGAAGTTTAAAAGGATGAAGATTGATTATTGCTTAAGAATGTACAAGTATTTTCATATTAAGTAAGACATTGAATCAAGCAATCTCTATACCAAAACTAAGGTTTGTGCATAAAAATTCAAGATTATAACATTACCTAAATGATTTCTAAAATTTCTTTGCAATAATAAACATTCATGAAGAAAATGAAAAGATAGACATTAAGATTCATTCATATCTTAAAGAACTCACCTCAACCATCATCATCCTTGATTTGGATCCAAGAAGAAGATTAGCCAACCATGATTAGATATAATAACACTTCAATAAACATAAAATGACTTGAATCAAACTGAAATAATGAGTTTTACAAGCTAAAGAACCGAAATCTATAAAGAAGAACACAACACAATTTCAGTAAAAATTCGGACACAAATCTGACTCTAACTTTGGACAGCAATTCGACCCTTTTAGAAGCCTCCCCTGGAGATGGCTATTAGAGACATATTTATAGGCCATTCTGTTAGCTTTCCAGATCATTAAAGAACAGCTCATTTGGACATCTGAGTCAAAAGTTATGGACAAAACACCGAAAGGTGTTCTGGAAAATCAAACCAGGCCAGCTTGGAGAACACTTTGGTGCACGTTTTTCTTCCTCCTTTATGAGTTGTCTCTTTCTTCTTTTGACCCAAAATAATGTCACAATGTCCCCTCCAGCTTTCCATCCATGTGCTTGCCCTCTTGGATCAATGAATTACCCAAATAAATCAAATGTTATTTATTATGTGGACATGTAGGATCATGGATTGTGTTTGGGCTGATTTGGAAGGTGATTTGGGGCTGATTTGGGGCTGAATTTAAGCATCAAATAAGGATACAAATGTACCTATTATTTGGGCTAAGATTGACTTTGAAACCTTGAGTGTTTGATGGTTGAAGTTTGCACACAACATAAGGCATGTTTGGGCTTGAAATAAATCATATGATATTCTTTTCTAGAATTGGACTTGAATTGATTTTTGGGGCAAATTTGGAGCACTTATTTGAACCAAGATTTGCTTCAATCTTCAACTAAATTTCTCTTCAATTCTTTGTTCCGAATTCCGACGTTGAATTTTCTGAAATAATTCATTTAAGCTCCAAAAACCTATCGAGACATTAAAAGAAACTTCATTACTAAAAAGCACATCAATTATTATAAAAAACCCAAATAAAAATAATAAATACATATGTAAAATAAAAGACTTAATGATACTTTTGATGCACAATCACGGGGGTTGGCGCAAGGAATCTCAGTCTATCCTAACCACATTGGATTTTGGTTCTGGTTAGAGGAGATTGGTGAAAGGAATCTCAGTCTATCCTACCCACCATCGGTTTTGGTTCTGGTTAGAGGGGATTGGCGAAAGTAATCTCAGTCTATCCTAACCACACAGGGGTTTTGGTTCTGGTTAGAGGGGATTGGCGAAAGGAATCTCTGTCTACCCTAACCACACAGGCGTTTTGGTTCTGGTTAGAGGGGATTGGCGAAAGGAATCTCAGTCTATCCTAACCACACATGAGTTTTGGTTCTGGTTAGAGGGGATTGGCGAAAGGAATCTCAGTCTATCCTAACCACATCGGATTTTGGTTCTGGTTAGAGGGGGTTGGCGCAAGGAATCTCAGTCTATCCTACCCACCGTAGGATTTTAGTTCTGGTTATAGGGGATTTGCGAAAGGAATCTCAGTCTATCCTAACCACATCGGCATTTGGTTCTGGTTAGAGGGGATTGGCGAAAGGAATCTCAGTCTATGCTAACCACAACGGATTTTGGTTCTCGTTAGAGGGGATTGGCGAAAGTAATCTCACTCTATCCTAACCACACAGGCGTTTTGGTTCTGGTTAGAGGGGATTGGCGAAAGGAATCTCAGTCTATCCTAACCACACAGGGGTTTTGGTTCTGGTTAGAGGGAATTGGCGAAAAGAATCTCAGTCTATCCTAACCACATCGAGTTTTGGTTCTGGTTAGAGGGGATTGGCGAAAGGAATCTCAGTCTATCCTAACCACAACGGATTTTGGTTCTCGTTAGAGGGGATTAGCGAAAGGAATCTCAATCTATCCTAACCACACAGGGGTTTTGGTTCTGGTTAGAGGAGATTGGTGAAAGGAATCTCAGTCTATCCTAACCACACAGGTTTTGGTTCTGGTTAGAGGGGATTGGCGAAAGGAATCTCAGTCTATCCTAACCACACAGGAGTTTTGGTTCTCGTTAGAGGGGATTGGCGAAAGGAATCTCAGTCTATCCTAACCACATCGGATTTTGGTTCTGGTTAGAGTGGGTTGGCGCAAGGAATCTCAGTCTATCCTACCCACCGTAGGTTTTTAGTTCTGGTTAGAGGGGATTTGCGAAAGGAATCTCAATCTATCCTAACCACATCAGATTTTGGTTCTGGTTAGAGGGGGTTGGCAAAAGGAATCTCAGTCTATCCTAACCACACAGGGGTTTTGGTTCTAGTTAGAGGGGATTCGCGAAAAGAATCTCAGTCTATCTTTACCACATCGGGTTTTGGTTCTGGTTAGAGGGGGTTGGCAAAAGGAATCTCAGTCTATCCTAACCACACAGGTTTTGGTTCTGGTTAGGGGGGATTGGCGAAAGGAATCTCAGTCTATCCTAACCACACAGGAGTTTTGGTTCTGGTTAGAGGGGATTGGCGAAAGGAATCTCAGTCTATCCTAACCACATCGGATTTTGGTTCTGGTTAGAGGGGGTTGGCGCAAGGAATCTCTGTCTACCCTAACCACACAGGCGTTTTGGTTCTGGTTAGAGGGGATTGGCGAAAGGAATCTCAGTCTATCCTAACCACACATGAGTTTTGGTTCTGGTTAGAGGGGATTGGCGAAAGGAATCTCAGTCTATCCTAACCACATCGGATTTTGGTTCTGGTTAGAGGGGGTTGGCGCAAGGAATCTCAGTCTATCCTACCCACCGTAGGATTTTAGTTCTGGTTATAGGGGATTTGCGAAAGGAATCTCAGTCTATCCTAACCACATCAGATTTTGGTTCTGGTTAGAGGGGGTTGGCGCTAGGAATCTCAGTCTATCCTAACCACATCGGCATTTGGTTCTGGTTAGAGGGGATTGGCGAAAGGAATCTCAGTCTATGCTAACCACAACGGATTTTGGTTCTCGTTAGAGGGGATTGGCGAAAGTAATCTCACTCTATCCTAACCACACAGGCGTTTTGGTTCTGGTTAGAGGGGATTGGCGAAAGGAATCTCAGTCTATCCTAACCACACAGGGGTTTTGGTTCTGGTTAGAGGGCATTGGCGAAAAGAATCTCAGTCTATCCTAACCACATCGAGTTTTGGTTCTGGTTAGAGGGGATTGGCGAAAGGAATCTCAGTCTATCCTAACCACAACGGATTTTGGTTCTCGTTAGAGGGGATTAGCGAAAGGAATCTCAATCTATCCTAACCACACAGGGGTTTTGGTTCTGGTTAGAGGAGATTGGTGAAAGGAATCTCAGTCTATCCTAACCACACAGGTTTTGGTTCTGGTTAGAGGGGATTGGCGAAAGGAATCTCAGTCTATCCTAACCACACAGGAGTTTTGGTTCTCGTTAGAGGGGATTGGCGAAAGGAATCTCAGTCTATCCTAACCACATCGGATTTTGGTTCTGGTTAGAGTGGGTTGGCGCAAGGAATCTCAGTCTATCCTACCCACCGTAGGTTTTTAGTTCTGGTTAGAGGGGATTTGCGAAAGGAATCTCAATCTATCCTAACCACATCAGATTTTGGTTCTGGTTAGAGGGGGTTGGCAAAAGGAATCTCAGTCTATCCTAACCACACAGGGGTTTTGGTTCTAGTTAGAGGGGATTCGCGAAAAGAATCTCAGTCTATCCTTACCACATCGGGTTTTGGTTCTGGTTAGAGGGGGTTGGCAAAAGGAATCTCAGTCTATCCTAACCACACAGGTTTTTGTTCTGGTTAGGGGGGATTGGCGAAAGGAATCTCAGTCTATCCTAACCACACAGGAGTTTTGGTTCTGGTTAGAGGGGATTGGCGAAAGGAATCTCAGTCTATCCTAACCACATCGGATTTTGGTTCTGGTTAGAGGGGGTTGGCGCAAGGAATCTCAGTCTATCCTAACCACATCGGATTTTGGTTCTGGTTAGAGGGGATTGGCGAAAGGAATCTCAGTCTATGCTAACCACAACGGATTTTGGTTCTCGTTAGAGGGGATTGGCGAAAGGAATCTCACTCTATCCTAACCACACAGGGGTTTTGGTTCTGGTTAGAGGGGATTGGCGAAAGGAATCTCAGTCTATCCTAACCACACAGGGGTTTTGGTTATAGTTAGAGGGGATTCGCAAAAAGAATCTCAGTCTCTCCTTACCACATCGGGTTTTGGTTGTGGTTAGAGGGGGTTGGCAAAAGGAATCTCAGTCTATCCTAACCACACAGGTTTTGGTTCTGGTTAGAGGGGCTTGGCGAAAGGAATCTCAGTCTATCCTAACCACACAGGAGTTTTGGTTCTGGTTAGAGGGGATTGGCGAAAGGAATCTCAGTCTATCCTAACCACACAGGGGTTTTGGTTCTGGTTAGAGGGGATTGGCGAAAAGAATCTCAGTCTATCCTAACCACATCGAGTTTTGGTTCTGGTTAGAGGGGATTGGCGAAAGGAATCTCAGTCTATCCTAACCACATCGGATTTTGGTTCTGGTTAGAGGGGATTGGCGAAAGGAATCTCAGTCTGTCCTAACCACAACGGTTTTTGGTTCTGGTTAGAGGGGATTGGCGAAAGGAATCTCAGTCTATCCTAACCACACAGGGGTTTTGGTTCTGGTTAGAGGGGCTTGGCGAAAGGAATCTCAGTCTATCCTAACCACACAGGCGTTTTGGTTCTGGTTAGAGGGGATTGGCGAAAGGAATCACAGTCTATCCTAACCACACAGGGGTTTTGGTTCTGGTTAGAGGGGATTGGCGAAAAGAATCTCAGTCTATCCTAACCACATCGGGTTTTGGTTCTGGTTAGATGGGGTTGGCGAAAGGAATCTCAGTCTATCCTAACCACACAGGAGTTTTGGTTCTGGTTAGAGGGGATTGGCGAAAGGAATTTCAGTCTATCCTAACCACATCGGCTTTTGGTTCTGGTTAGCGGGGGTTGGCGCAAGGAATCTCAGTCTATCCTAACCACATCGGATTTTGGTTCTGGTTAGAGGGGATTGGTGAAAGGAATCTCAGTCTATCCTACCCACCATGGGATTTGGTTCTGGTTAGAGGGGATTGGCGAAAGGAATCTCAGTCTATCCTAACCACACAGGGGTTTTGGTTGTGGTTAGAGGGGATTGGCGAAAGGAATCTCTGTCTACCCTAACCACACAGGCGTTTTGGTTCTGGTTAGAGGGGATTGGCGAAAGGAATCTCAGTCTATCCTAACCATACAGGAGTTTTGGTTCTGGTTAGAGGGGATTGGCGAAAGGAATCTCAGTCTATCCTAACCATATCGGATTTTGGTTCTGGTTAGAGGGGGTTGGCGCAAGGAATCTCAGTCTATCCTACCCACCGTAGGATTTTAGTTCTGGTTAGAGGGGATTTGCGAAAGGAATCTCAGTCTATCCTAACCACATCAGATTTTGGTTCTGGTTAGAGGGGGTTGGCGCAAGGAATCTCAGTCTATCCTAACCACATCGGCATTTGGTTCTGGTTAGAGGGGATTGGCGAAAGGAATCTCAGTCTATGCTAACCACAACGGATTTTGGTTCTCGTTAGAGGGGATTGGCGAAAGTAATCTCACTCTATCCTAACCACACAGGCGTTTTGGTTCTGGTTAGAGGGGCTTGGCGAAAGGAATCTCAGTCTATCCTAACCACACAGGGGTTTTGGTTCTGGTTAGAGGGGATTGGCTAAAAGAATCTCAGTCTATCCTAACCACATCGAGTTTTGGTTCTGGTTAGAGGGGATTGGCGAAAGGAATCTCAGTCTATCCTAATCACAACGGATTTTGGTTCTCGTTAGAGGGGATTGGCGAAAGGAATCTCACTCTATCCTAACCACATAGGGGTTTTGGTTCTGGTTAGAGGAGATTGGTGAAAGGAATCTCAGTCTATCCTAACCACACAGGTTTTGGTTCTGGTTAGAGGGGATTGGCGAAAGGAATCTCAGTCTATCCTAACCACACAGGAGTTTTGGTTCTCGTTAGAGGGGATTGGCGAAAGGAATCTCAGTCTATCCTAACCACATCGGATTTTGGTTCTGGTTAGAGGGGGTTGGCGCAAGGAATCTCAGTCTATCCTACCCACCGTAGGATTTTAGTTCTGGTTAGAGGGGATTTGCGAAAGGAATCTCAGTCTATCCTAACCACATCAGATTTTGGTTCTGGTTAGAGGGGGTTGGCGCGAGGAATCTCAGTCTATCCTAACCACATCGGCATTTGGTTCTGGTTAGAGGGGATTGGCGAAAGGAATCTCAGTCTATGCTAACCACAACGGATTTTGGTTCTCGTTAGAGGGGATTGGCGAAAGTAATCTCACTCTATCCTAACCACACAGGCGTTTTGGTTCTGGTTAGAGGGGATTGGCGAAAGGAATCTCAGTCTATCCTAACCACACAGGGGTTTTGGTTCTGGTTAGAGGGGATTGGCTAAAAGAATCTCAGTCTATCCTAACCACATCGAGTTTTGGTTCTGGTTAGAGGGGATTGGCGAAAGGAATCTCAGTCTATCCTAACCACAACGGATTTTGGTTCTCGTTAGAGGGGATTGGCGAAAGGAATCTCAATCTATCCTAACCTCACAGGGGTTTTGGTTCTGGTTAGAGGAGAGTGGTGAAAGGAATCTCAGTCTATCCTAACCACACAGGTTTTGGTTCTGGTTAGAGGGGACTGGCGAAAGGAATCTCAGTCTATCCTAACCACAACAGATTTTGGTTCTGGTTAGAGGGGATTGGTGAAAGGAATCTCAGTCTATCCTAACCACAACGGCTTTTGGTTCTGGTCAGAGGGGATTGGCGAAAGGAATCTCAGTCTATCCTAACCACACAGGGGTTTTGGTTCTGGTTAGAGGGGATTGGCGAAAGGAATCTCAGTCTATCCTAACCACACAGGGGTTTTGGTTCTGGTTAGAGGGGATTGGCGAAAGGAATCTCAGTCTATCCTAACCACACAGGGATTTTGGTTCTGGTTAGAGGGGATTGGCGAAAAGAATCTCAGTTTATCCTAACCACATCGAGATTTGGTTCTGGTTAGAGGGGATTCGCGAAAGGAATTTCAGTCTATCCTAACCACATCGGAATTTGGTTCTGGTTAGCAGGGGTTGGCGCAAGGAATCTCAGTCTATCCTACCCACCATGGGTTTTGGATCTGGTTAGAGGGGATTGGCGAAAGGAATCTCAGTCTATCCTAACCACACAGGTTTTGGTTCTGGTTAGAGGTGATTGGCGAAAGGAATGTCAGTCTATCCTAACCACACAGGAGTTTTGGTTCTAGTTAGAGGGGATTGGCGAAAGGAATCTCAGTCTATCCTAACCACATCGGATTTTGGTTCTGGTTAGAGGGGGTTGGCGCAAGGAATCTCAGTCTATCCTACCCACCGTAGGATTTTAGTTCTGGTTAGAGGGGATTTGCGAAAGGAATCTCAGTCTATCCTAACCACATCAGATTTTGGTTCTGGTTAGAGGGGGTTGGCGAAAGGAATCTCAGTCTATCCTAACCACACAGGGGTTTTGGTTCTAGTTAGAGGGGATTCGGGAAAAGAATCTCAGTCTATCCTTACCACATCGGGTTTTGGTTCTGGTTAGAGGGTGTTGGCAAAAGGAATCTCAGTCTATCCTAACCACATCGGATTTTGGTTCTCGTTAGAGGGGATTGGCGAAAGGAATCTTAGTCTATACTACCCACCGTAGGATTTTAGTTCTGGTTAGAGGAGATTTGCGAAAGGAATCTCAGTCTATACTACCCACCGTAGGATTTTGGTTCTGGTTAGAGGGGGTTGGCGAAAGGAATCTCAGTCTATCCTAACCACACAGGGGTTTTGGTTCTAGTTTGAGGGGATTCGCGAAAGGAATCTCAGTCTATCCTAACCACATCGGATTTTGGTTCTGGTTAGAGGGGGTTGGCGCAAGGAATCTCAGTCTATCCTACCCACCGTAGGATTTTAGTTCTGGTTAGAGGGGATTTGCGAAAGGAATCTCAGTCTATCCTAACCACATCAGATTTTGGTTCTGGTTAGAGGGGGTTGGCGAAAGGAATCTCAGTCTATCCTAACCACACAGGGGTTTTGGTTCTGGTTAGAGGGGGTTAGCCAAAGGAATCTCAGTCTATCCTAACCACACAGGTTTTGGTTCTGGTTAGAGGGGTTGGCGAAAGGAATCTCAGTATATCCTAACCACACAGGAGTTTTGGTTCTGGTTAGAGGGGATTGGCGAAAGGAATCTCAGTCTATCCTAACCACATCGGATTTTGGTTCTGGTTAGAGGGGGTTGGCGCAAGGAATCTCAGTCTATCCTAACCACATCGGATTTTGGTTCTGGTTAGAGGGGATTGGCGAAAGGAATCTCAGTCTATGCTAACCACAACGGATTTTCGTTCTCGTTAGAGGGGATTGGCGACAGGAATCTCACTCTATCCTAACCACACAGGGGTTTTGGATGTGGTGAGAGGGGATTGGCGAAAGGAATCTCAGTCTATCCTAACCACATAGGGGTTTTGGTTATGGTTAGAGGGGATTGGCGAAAAGAATCTCAGTCTATCCTAACCACATCGAGTTTTGGTTCTGGTTAGAGGGGATTGGCGAAAGGAATGTCAGTCTATCCTAACCACATCGGATTTTGGTTCTGGTTAGCGGGGGTTGGCGCAAGGAATCTCAGTCTATCCTAACCACACAGGTTTTGGTTCTGGTTAGAGGGGGTTGGCAAAAGGAATCTCAGTCTATCCTAACCACACAGGTTTTGGTTCTGGTTAGAGGGGATTGGCGAAAGGAATCTCAGTCTATCCTAACCACACAGGAGTTTTGGTTCTGGTTAGAGGGGATTGGCGAAAGGAATCTCAGTCTATCCTAACCACATCGGATTTTGGTTCTGGTTAGAGGGGGTTGGCGCAAGGAATCTCAGTCTATCCTAACCACATCGGATTTTGGTTCTGGTTAGAGGGGATTGGCGAAAGGAATCTCAGTCTATGCTAACCACAACGGATTTTGGTTCTCGTTAGAGGGGATTGGCGAAAGGAATCTCACTCTATCCTAACCACACAGGGGTTTTGGATGTGGTGAGAGGGGATTGGCGAAAGGAATCTCAGTCTATCCTAACCACACAGGGGTTTTGGTTATGGTTAGAGGGGATTGGCGAAAAGAATGTCAGTCTATCCTAACCACATCGAGTTTTGGTTCTGGTTAGCGGGGGTTGGCGCAAGGAATCTCAGTCTATCCTAACCACATCGGGTTTTGGTTCTGGTTAGAGGGGCTTGGCGCAAGGAATCTCAGTCTATCCTAACCACACAGGTTTTGGTTCTGGTTAGAGGGGGTTGGCGAAAGGAATCTCAGTCTATCCTAACCACACAGGAGTTTTGGTTCTGGTTAGAGGGGATTGGCGAAAGGAATCTCAGTCTATCCTAACCACATCGGATTTTGGTTCTGGTTAGAGGGGGTTGGCGCAAGGAATCTCAGTCTATCCTAACCACATCGGATTTTGGTTCTGGTTAGAGGGGATTGGCGAAAGGAATCTGAGTCTATGCTAACCACAACGGATTTTGGTTCTCGTTAGAGGGGATTGGCGAAAGGAATCTCACTCTATCCTAACCACACAGGGGTTTTGGATGTGGTGAGAGGGGATTGGCGAAAGGAATCTCAGTCTATCCTAACCACACAGGGGTTTTGGTTATGGTTAGAGGGGATTGGCGAAAAGAATCTCAGTCTATCCTAACCACATCGAGTTTTGGTTCTGGTTAGAGGGGATTGGCGAAAGGAATGTCAGTCTATCCTAACCACATCGGATTTTGGTTCTGGTTAGCGGGGGTTGGCGCAAGGAATCTCAGTCTATCCTAACCACACCGGTTTTGGTTCTGGTTAGAGGGGGTTGGCAAAAGGAATCTCAGTCTATCCTAACCACACAGGTTTTGGTTCTGGTTAGAGGGGCTTGGCGAAAGGAATCTCAGTCTATCCTAACCACACAGGAGTTTTGGTTCTGGTTAGAGGGGATTGGCGAAAGGAATCTCAGTCTATCCTAACCACATCGGATTTTGGTTCTGGTTAGAGGGGGTTGGCGCAAGGAATCTCAGTCTATCCTAACCACATCGGATTTTGGTTCTGGTTAGAGGGGATTGGCGAAAGGAATCTGAGTCTATGCTAACCACAACGGATTTTGGTTCTCGTTAGAGGGGATTGGCGAAAGGAATCTCACTCTATCGTAACCACACAGGGGTTTTGGTTCTGGTTAGAGGGGATTGGCGAAAGGAATGTCAGTCTATCCTAACCACACAGGGGTTTTGGTTATGGTTAGAGGGGATTGGCGAAAAGAATCTCAGTCTATCCTAACCACATCGAGTTTTGGTTCTGGTTAGAGGGGATTGGCGAAAGGAATTTCAGTCTATCCTAACCACATCGGATTTTGGTTCTGGTTAGCGGGGGTTGGCGCAAGGAATCTCAGTCTATCCTAACCACATCGGATTTTGGTTCTGGTTAGAGGGGACTGGAGAAAGGAATCTCAGTCTATCCTAACCACAACGGATTTTGGTTCTCGTTAGAGGGGATTGACGAAAGGAATCTCAGTCTATACTACCCACCGTAGGATTTTAGTTCTGGTTAGAGGGGATTTGCGAAAGGAATCTCAGTCTATACTACCCACCGTAGGATTTTGGTTCTGGTTAGAGGGGGTTGGCGAAAGGAATCTCAGTCTATCCTAACCACACAGGGGTTTTGGTTCTAGTTAGAGGGGATTCGCGAAAGGAATCTCAGTCTATCCTAACCACATCGGATTTTGGTTCTGGTTAGAGGGGGTTGGCGCAAGGAATCTCAGTCTATCCTACCCACCGTAGGATTTTAGTTCTGGTTAGAGGGGATTTGCGAAAGGAATCTCAGTCTATCCTAACCACACAGGGGTTTTGGTTCTAGTTAGAGGGGATTCGCGAAAAGAATCTCAGTCTATCCTTACCACATCGGGTTTTGGTTCTGGTTAGAGGGGGTTGGCAAAAGGAATCTCAGTCTATCCTAACCACACAGGTTTTGGTTCTGGTTAGAGGGGATTGGCGAAAGGAATCTCAGTCTATCCTAACCACAAAGGAGTTTTGGTTCTGGTTAGAGGGGATTGGCGAAAGGAATCTCAGTCTATCCTAACCACATCAGATTTTGGTTCTGGTTAGAGGGGATTGGCGAAAGGAATCTCAGTCTATCCTAACCACAAAGGAGTTTTGGTTCTGGTTAGAGGGGATTGGCGAAAGGAATCTCAGTCTATCCTAACCACAAAGGAGTTTTGGTTCTCGTTAGAGGGGATTGGCGAAAGGAATCTCACTCTATCCTAACCACACAGGGGTTTTGGATGTGGTGAGAGGGGATTGGCGAAAGGAATCTCAGTCTATCCTAACCACACAGGGGTTTTGGTTATGGTTAGAGGGGATTGGCGAAAAGAATCTCAGTCTATCCTAACCACATCGAGTTTTGGTTCTGGTTAGAGGGGATTGGCGAAAGGAATGTCAGTCTATCCTAACCACATCGGATTTTGGTTCTGGTTAGCGGGGGTTGGCGCAAGGAATCTCAGTCTATCCTAACCACACAGGTTTTGATTCTGGTTAGAGGGGGTTGGCAAAAGGAATCTCAGTCTATCCTAACCACACAGGTTTTGGTTCTGGTTAGAGGGGATTGGCGAAAGGAATCTCAGTCTATCCTAACCACACAGGAGTTTTGGTTCTGGTTAGAGGGGATTGGCGAAAGGAATCTCAGTCTATCCTAACCACATCGGATTTTGGTTCTGGTTAGAGGGGGTTGGCGCAAGGAATCTCAGTCTATCCTAACCACATCGGATTTTGGTTCTGGTTAGAGGGGATTGGCGAAAGGAATCTCAGTCTATGCTAACCACAACGGATTTTGGTTCTCGTTAGAGGGGATTGGCGAAAGGAATCTCACTCTATCCTAACCACACAGGGGTTTTGGATGTGGTGAGAGGGGATTGGCGAAAGGAATCTCAGTCTATCCTAACCACACAGGGGTTTTGGTTATGGTTAGAGGGGATTGGCGAAAAGAATCTCAGTCTATCCTAACCACATCGAGTTTTGGTTCTGGTTAGAGGGGATTGGCGAAAGGAATTTCAGTCTATCCTAACCACATCGGATTTTGGTTCTGGTTAGCGGGGGTTGGCGCAAGGAATCTCAGTCTATCCTAACCACATCGGATTTTGGTTCTGGTTAGAGGGGACTGGCGAAAGGAATCTCAGTCTATCCTAACCACAACGGATTTTGGTTCTCGTTAGAGGGGATTGACGAAAGGAATCTCAGTCTATACTACCCACCGTAGGATTTTAGTTCTGGTTAGAGGGGATTTGCGAAAGGAATCTCAGTCTATACTACCCACCGTAGGATTTTGGTTCTGGTTAGAGGGGGTTGGCGAAAGGAATCTCAGTCTATCCTAACCACACAGGGGTTTTGGTTCTAGTTAGAGGGGATTCGCGAAAGGAATCTCAGTCTATCCTAACCACATCGGATTTTGGTTCTGGTTAGAGGGGGTTGGCGCAAGGAATCTCAGTCTATCCTAACCACACAGGAGTTTTAGTTCTGGTTAGAAAGGAATCTCAGTCTATCCTAACCACATCGGATTTTGGTTCTGGTTAGCGGGGGTTGGCGCAAGGAATCTCAGTCTATCCTAACCACATCGGATTTTGGTTCTGGTTAGAGGGGACTGGCGAAAGGAATCTCAGTCTATCCTAACCACAACGGATTTTGGTTCTCGTTAGAGGGGATTGACGAAAGGAATCTCAGTCTATACTACCCACCGTAGGATTTTAGTTCTGGTTAGAGGGGATTTGAAAAAGGAATCTCAGTCTATACTACCCACCGTAGGATTTTGGTTCTGGTTAGAGGGGGTTGGCGAAAGGAATCTCAGTCTATCCTAACCACACAGGGGTTTTGGTTCTAGTTAGAGGGGATTCGCGAAAGGAATCTCAGTCTATCCTAACCACATCGGATTTTGGTTCTGGTTAGAGGGGGTTGGCGCAAGGAATCTCAGTCTATCCTACCCACCGTAGGATTTTAGTTCTGGTTAGAGGGGATTTGCGAAAGGAATCTCAGTCTATCCTAACCACACAGGGGTTTTGGTTCTAGTTAGAGGGGATTCGCGAAAAGAATCTCAGTCTATCCTTACCACATCGGGTTTTGGTTCTGGTTAGAGGGGGTTGGCAAAAGGAATCTCAGTCTATCCTAACCACACAGGTTTTGGTTCTGGTTAGAGGGGATTGGCGAAAGGAATCTCAGTCTATCCTAACCACAAAGGAGTTTTGGTTCTGGTTAGAGGGGATTGGCGAAAGGAATCTCAGTCTATCCTAACCACATCAGATTTTGGTTCTGGTTAGAGGGGATTGGCGAAAGGAATCTCAGTCTATCCTAACCACAAAGGAGTTTTGGTTCTGGTTAGAGGGGATTGGCGAAAGGAATCTCAGTCTATCCTAACCACAAAGGAGTTTTGGTTCTCGTTAGAGGGGATTGGCGAAAGGAATCTCACTCTATCCTAACCACACAGGGGTTTTGGATGTGGTGAGAGGGGATTGGCGAAAGGAATCTCAGTCTATCCTAACCACACAGGGGTTTTGGTTATGGTTAGAGGGGATTGGCGAAAAGAATCTCAGTCTATCCTAACCACATCGAGTTTTGGTTCTGGTTAGAGGGGATTGGCGAAAGGAATGTCAGTCTATCCTAACCACATCGGATTTTGGTTCTGGTTAGCGGGGGTTGGCGCAAGGAATCTCAGTCTATCCTAACCACACAGGTTTTGGTTCTGGTTAGAGGGGGTTGGCAAAAGGAATCTCAGTCTATCCTAACCACACAGGTTTTGGTTCTGGTTAGAGGGGCTTGGCGAAAGGAATCTCAGTCTATCCTAACCACACAGGAGTTTTGGTTCTGGTTAGAGGGGATTGGCGAAAGGAATCTCAGTCTATCCTAACCACATCGGATTTTGGTTCTGGTTAGAGGGGGTTGGCGCAAGGAATCTCAGTCTATCCTAACCACATCGGATTTTGGTTCTGGTTAGAGGGGATTGGCGAAAGGAATCTCAGTCTATGCTAACCACAACGGATTTTGGTTCTCGTTAGAGGGGATTGGCGAAAGGAATCTCACTCTATCCTAACCACACAGGGGTTTTGGATGTGGTGAGAGGGGATTGGCGAAAGGAATCTCAGTCTATCCTAACCACACAGGGGTTTTGGTTATGGTTAGAGGGGATTGGCGAAAAGAATCTCAGTCTATCCTAACCACATCGAGTTTTGGTTCTGGTTAGAGGGGATTGGCGAAAGGAATTTCAGTCTATCCTAACCACATCGGATTTTGGTTCTGGTTAGCGGGGGTTGGCGCAAGGAATCTCAGTCTATCCTAACCACATCGGATTTTGGTTCTGGTTAGAGGGGACTGGCGAAAGGAATCTCAGTCTATCCTAACCACAACGGATTTTGGTTCTCGTTAGAGGGGATTGACGAAAGGAATCTCAGTCTATACTACCCACCGTAGGATTTTAGTTCTGGTTAGAGGGGATTTGCGAAAGGAATCTCAGTCTATACTACCCACCGTAGGATTTTGGTTCTGGTTAGAGGGGGTTGGCGAAAGGAATCTCAGTCTATCCTAACCACACAGGGGTTTTGGTTCTAGTTAGAGGGGATTCGCGAAAGGAATCTCAGTCTATCCTAACCACATCGGATTTTGGTTCTGGTTAGAGGGGGTTGGCGCAAGGAATCTCAGTCTATCCTACCCACCGTAGGATTTTAGTTCTGGTTAGAGGGGATTTGCGAAAGGAATCTCAGTCTATCCTAACCACACAGGGGTTTTGGTTCTAGTTAGAGGGGATTCGCGAAAAGAATCTCAGTCTATCCTTACCACATCGGGTTTTGGTTCTGGTTAGAGGGGGTTGGCAAAAGGAATCTCAGTCTATCCTAACCACACAGGTTTTGGTTCTGGTTAGAGGGGATTGGCGAAAGGAATCTCAGTCTATCCTAACCACAAAGGAGTTTTGGTTCTGGTTAGAGGGGATTGGCGAAAGGAATCTCAGTCTATCCTAACCACATCAGATTTTGGTTCTGGTTAGAGGGGATTGGCGAAAGGAATCTCAGTCTATCCTAACCACAAAGGAGTTTTGGTTCTGGTTAGAGGGGATTGGCGAAAGGAATCTCAGTCTATCCTAACCACAAAGGAGTTTTGGTTCTCGTTAGAGGGGATTGGCGAAAGGAATCTCACTCTATCCTAACCACACAGGGGTTTTGGATGTGGTGAGAGGGGATTGGCGAAAGGAATCTCAGTCTATCCTAACCACACAGGGGTTTTGGTTATGGTTAGAGGGGATTGGCGAAAAGAATCTCAGTCTATCCTAACCACATCGAGTTTTGGTTCTGGTTAGAGGGGATTGGCGAAAGGAATGTCAGTCTATCCTAACCACATCGGATTTTGGTTCTGGTTAGCGGGGGTTGGCGCAAGGAATCTCAGTCTATCCTAACCACACAGGTTTTGGTTCTGGTTAGAGGGGGTTGGCAAAAGGAATCTCAGTCTATCCTAACCACACAGGTTTTGGTTCTGGTTAGAGGGGATTGGCGAAAGGAATCTCAGTCTATCCTAACCACACAGGAGTTTTGGTTCTGGTTAGAGGGGATTGGCGAAAGGAATCTCAGTCTATCCTAACCACATCGGATTTTGGTTCTGGTTAGAGGGGGTTGGCGCAAGGAATCTCAGTCTATCCTAACCACATCGGATTTTGGTTCTGGTTAGAGGGGATTGGCGAAAGGAATCTCAGTCTATGCTAACCACAACGGATTTTGGTTCTCGTTAGAGGGGATTGGCGAAAGGAATCTCACTCTATCCTAACCACACAGGGGTTTTGGATGTGGTGAGAGGGGATTGGCGAAAGGAATCTCAGTCTATCCTAACCACACAGGGGTTTTGGTTCTGGTTAGAGGGGATTGGCGAAAAGAATCTCAGTCTATCCTAACCACATCGAGTTTTGGTTCTGGTTAGAGGGGATTGGCGAAAGGAATGTCAGTCTATCCTAACCACATCGGATTTTGGTTCTGGTTAGCGGGGGTTGGCGCAAGGAATCTCAGTCTATCCTAACCACACAGGTTTTGGTTCTGGTTAGAGGGGGTTGGCAAAAGGAATCTCAGTCTATCCTAACCACACAGGTTTTGGTTCTGGTTAGAGGGGCTTGGCGAAAGGAATCTCAGTCTATCCTAACCACACAGGAGTTTTGGTTCTGGTAGAGGGGATTGGCGAAAGGAATCTCAGTCTATCCTAACCACATCGGATTTTGGTTCTGGTTAGAAGGGGTTGGCGCAAGGAATCTCAGTCTATCCTAACCACATCGGATTTTGGTTCTGGTTAGAGGGGATTGGCGAAAGGAATCTCAGTCTATGCTAACCACAACGGATTTTGGTTCTCGTTAGAGGGGATTGGCGAAAGGAATCTCACTCTATCCTAACCACACAGGGGTTTTGGATGTGGTGAGAGGGGATTGGCGAAAGGAATCTCAGTCTATCCTAACCACACAGGGGTTTTGGTTCTGGTTAGAGGGGATTGGCGAAAGGAATCTCAGTCTATCCTAACCACACAGGGGTTTTGGTTCTGGTTAGAGGGGATTGGCGAAAAGAATCTCAGTCTATCCTAACCACATCGAGTTTTGGTTCTGGTTAGAGGGGATTGGCGAAAGGAATTTCAGTCTATCCTAACCACATCGGATTTTGGTTCTGGTTAGCGGGGGTTGGCGCAAGGAATCTCAGTCTATCCTAACCACATCGGATTTTGGTTCTGGTTAGAGGGGACTGGCGAAAGGAATCTCAGTCTATCCTAACCACAACGGATTTTGGTTCTCGTTAGAGGGGATTGACGAAAGGAATCTCAGTCTATACTACCCACCGTAGGATTTTAGTTCTGGTTAGAGGGGATTTGCGAAAGGAATCTCAGTCTATACTACCCACCGTAGGATTTTGGTTCTGGTTAGAGGGGGTTGGCGAAAGGAATCTCAGTCTATCCTAACCACACAGGGGTTTTGGTTCTAGTTAGAGGGGATTCGCGAAAGGAATCTCAGTCTATCCTAACCACATCGGATTTTGGTTCTGGTTAGAGGGGGTTGGCGCAAGGAATCTCAGTCTATCCTACCCACCGTAGGATTTTAGTTCTGGTTAGAGGGGATTTGCGAAAGGAATCTCAGTCTATCCTAACCACACAGGGGTTTTGGTTCTAGTTAGAGGGGATTCGCGAAAAGAATCTCAGTCTATCCTTACCACATCGGGTTTTGGTTCTGGTTAGAGGGGGTTGGCAAAAGGAATCTCAGTCTATCCTAACCACACAGGTTTTGGTTCTGGTTAGAGGGGATTGGCGAAAGGAATCTCAGTCTATCCTAACCACAAAGGAGTTTTGGTTCTGGTTAGAGGGGATTGGCGAAAGGAATCTCAGTCTATCCTAACCACATCAGATTTTGGTTCTGGTTAGAGGGGATTGGCGAAAGGAATCTCAGTCTATCCTAACCACAAAGGAGTTTTGGTTCTGGTTAGAGGGGATTGGCGAAAGGAATCTCAGTCTATCCTAACCACAAAGGAGTTTTGGTTCTCGTTAGAGGGGATTGGCGAAAGGAATCTCACTCTATCCTAACCACACAGGGGTTTTGGATGTGGTGAGAGGGGATTGGCGAAAGGAATCTCAGTCTATCCTAACCACACAGGGGTTTTGGTTATGGTTAGAGGGGATTGGCGAAAAGAATCTCAGTCTATCCTAACCACATCGAGTTTTGGTTCTGGTTAGAGGGGATTGGCGAAAGGAATGTCAGTCTATCCTAACCACATCGGATTTTGGTTCTGGTTAGCGGGGGTTGGCGCAAGGAATCTCAGTCTATCCTAACCACACAGGTTTTGGTTCTGGTTAGAGGGGGTTGGCAAAAGGAATCTCAGTCTATCCTAACCACACAGGTTTTGGTTCTGGTTAGAGGGGATTGGCGAAAGGAATCTCAGTCTATCCTAACCACACAGGAGTTTTGGTTCTGGTTAGAGGGGATTGGCGAAAGGAATCTCAGTCTATCCTAACCACATCGGATTTTGGTTCTGGTTAGAGGGGGTTGGCGCAAGGAATCTCAGTCTATCCTAACCACATCGGATTTTGGTTCTGGTTAGAGGGGATTGGCGAAAGGAATCTCAGTCTATGCTAACCACAACGGATTTTGGTTCTCGTTAGAGGGGATTGGCGAAAGGAATCTCACTCTATCCTAACCACACAGGGGTTTTGGATGTGGTGAGAGGGGATTGGCGAAAGGAATCTCAGTCTATCCTAACCACACACGGGTTTTGGTTCTGGTTAGAGGGGATTGGCGAAAAGAATCTCAGTCTATCCTAACCACATCGAGTTTTGGTTCTGGTTAGAGGGGATTGGCGAAAGGAATGTCAGTCTATCCTAACCACATCGGATTTTGGTTCTGGTTAGCGGGGGTTGGCGCAAGGAATCTCAGTCTATCCTAACCACACAGGTTTTGGTTCTGGTTAGAGGGGGTTGGCAAAAGGAATCTCAGTCTATCCTAACCACACAGGTTTTGGTTCTGGTTAGAGGGGCTTGGCGAAAGGAATCTCAGTCTATCCTAACCACACAGGAGTTTTGGTTCTGGTAGAGGGGATTGGCGAAAGGAATCTCAGTCTATCCTAACCACATCGGATTTTGGTTCTGGTTAGAAGGGGTTGGCGCAAGGAATCTCAGTCTATCCTAACCACATCGGATTTTGGTTCTGGTTAGAGGGGATTGGCGAAAGGAATCTGAGTCTATGCTAACCACAACGGATTTTGGTTCTCGTTAGAGGGGATTGGCGAAAGGAATCTCACTCTATCGTAACCACACAGGGGTTTTGGTTCTGGTTAGAGGGGATTGGCGAAAGGAATGTCAGTCTATCCTAACCACACAGGGGTTTTGGTTATGGTTAGAGGGGATTGGCGAAAAGAATCTCAGTCTATCCTAACCACATCGAGTTTTGGTTCTGGTTAGAGGGGATTGGCGAAAGGAATGTCAGTCTATCCTAACCACATCGGATTTTGGTTCTGGTTAGCGG
This sequence comes from Populus nigra, assembly GCF_951802175.1. NCBI lineage: Eukaryota > Viridiplantae > Streptophyta > Magnoliopsida > Malpighiales > Salicaceae > Populus > Populus nigra. The sequence goes on along the minus strand of NC_084853.1, from coordinate 34,162,778 downwards.
GGGTTGGCGCAAGGAATCTCAGTCTATCCTAACCACATCGGATTTTGGTTCTGGTTAGAGGGGACTGGCGAAAGGAATCTCAATCTATCCTAACCACAACGGATTTTGGTTCTCGTTAGAGGGGATTGACGAAAGGAATCTCAGTCTATACTACCCACCGTAGGATTTTAGTTCTGGTTAGAGGGGATTTGCGAAAGGAATCTCAGTCTATACTACCCACCGTAGGATTTTGGTTCTGGTTAGAGGGGATTTGCGAAAGGAATCTCAGTCTATCCTAACCACAAAGGAGTTTTGGTTCTGGTTAGAGGGGATTGGCGAAAGGAATCTCAGTCTATCCTAACCACATCAGATTTTGGTTCTGGTTAGAGGGGATTGGCGAAAGGAATCTCAGTCTATCCTAACCACACAGGAGTTTTGGTTCTGGTTAGAGGGGATTGGCGAAAGGAATCTCAGTCTATCCTAACCACAACGGATTTTGGTTCTGGTTAGAGGGGATTGGCGAAAGGAATCTCAGTCTATCCTAACCACACAGGAGTTTTGGTTCTGGTTAGAGGGGATTGGCGAAAGGAATCTCAATCTATCCTAACCACATTGGATTTTGGTTGTGGTTTGAGGGGGTTGGCGCAAGGAATCTCAGTCTATCCTAACCACATCGGATATTGGTTCTGGTTAGAGGGGATTGGTGAAAGGAATCTCAGTCATTCCTAACCACAACGGCTTTTGGTTCTGGTCAGAGGGGATTGGCGAAAGGAATCTCAGTCTATCCTAACCACACAGGGGTTTTGGTTCTGGTTAGAGGGGATTGGCGAAAGGAATCTCAGTCTATCCTAACCACACAGGGGTTTTGGTTCTGGTTAGAGGGGATTGGCGAAAAGAATCTCAGTCTATCCTAACCACATCGAGTTTTGGTTCTGGTTAGAGGGGTTTGGCGAAAGGAATTTCAGTCTATCCTAACCACATCGGCTTTTGGTTCTGGTTAGCGGGGGTTGGCGCAAGGAATCTCACTCTATCCTAACCACATCGGATTTTGGTTCTGGTTAGAGGGGATTGGCGAAAGGAATCTCAGTCTATCCTAACCACAACGGATTTTGGTTCTCGTTAGAGGGGATTGGCGAAAGGAATCTCAATCTATCCTAACCACACAAGGGTTTTGGTTCTGGTTAGAGGGGATTGGCGAAAGGAATCTCAGTCTATCCTAACCACACAGGCGTTTTGGTTCTGGTTAGAGGGGATTGGCGAAAGGAATCTCAGTCTATCCTAACCACACAGGGATTTTGGTTCTGGTTAGAGGGGATTGGCGAAAAGAATCTCAGTTTATCCTAACCACATCGAGATTTGGTTCTGGTTAGAGGGGATTCGCGAAAGGAATTTCAGTCTATCCTAACCACATCGGAATTTGGTTCTGGTTAGCAGGGGTTGGCGCAAGGAATCTCAGTCTATCCTACCCACCATGGGTTTTGGATCTGGTTAGAGGGGATTGGCGAAAGGAATCTCAGTCTATCCTAACCACACAGGTTTTGGTTCTGGTTAGAGGTGATTGGCGAAAGGAATGTCAGTCTATCCTAACCACACAGGAGTTTTGGTTCTAGTTAGAGGGGATTGGCGAAAGGAATCTCAGTCTATCCTAACCACATCGGATTTTGGTTCTGGTTAGAGGGGTTGGCGCAAGGAATCTCAGTCTATCCTACCCACCGTAGGATTTTAGTTCTGGTTAGAGGGGATTTGCGAAAGGAATCTCAGTCTATCCTAACCACATCAGATTTTGGTTCTGGTTAGAGGGGGTTGGCGAAAGGAATCTCAGTCTATCCTAACCACACAGGGGTTTTGGTTCTAGTTAGAGGGGATTCGGGAAAAGAATCTCAGTCTATCCTTACCAGATCGGGTTTTGGTTCTGGTTAGAGGGTGTTGGCAAAAGGAATCTCAGTCTATCCTAACCACATCGGATTTTGGTTCTCGTTAGAGGGGATTGGCGAAAGGAATCTCAGTCTATACTACCCACCGTAGGATTTTAGTTCTGGTTAGAGGAGATTTGCGAAAGGAATCTCAGTCTATACTACCCACCGTAGGATTTTGGTTCTGGTTAGAGGGGGTTGGCGAAAGGAATCTCAGTCTATCCTAACCACACAGGGGTTTTGGTTCTAGTTTGAGGGGATTCGCGAAAGGAATCTCAGTCTATCCTAACCACATCGGATTTTGGTTCTGGTTAGAGGGGGTTGGCGCAAGGAATCTCAGTCTATCCTACCCACCGTAGGATTTTAGTTCTGGTTAGAGGGGATTTGCGAAAGGAATCTCAGTCTATCCTAACCACATCAGATTTTGGTTCTGGTTAGAGGGGGTTGGCGAAAGGAATCTCAGTCTATCCTAACCACACAGGGGTTTTGGTTCTGGTTAGAGGGGGTTAGCCAAAGGAATCTCAGTCTATCCTAACCACACAGGTTTTGGTTCTGGTTAGAGGGGATTGGCGAAAGGAATCTCAGTCTATCCTAACCACACAGGAGTTTTGGTTCTGGTTAGAGGGGATTGGCGAAAGGAATCTCAGTCTATCCTAACCACATCGGATTTTGGTTCTGGTTAGAGGGGGTTGGCGCAAGGAATCTCAGTCTATCCTAACCACATCGGATTTTGGTTCTGGTTAGAGGGGATTGGCGAAAGGAATCTCAGTCTATGCTAACCACAACGGATTTTGGTTCTCATTAGAGGGGATTGGCGAAAGGAATCTCACTCTATCCTAACCACACAGGGGTTTTGGTTGTGGTGAGAGGGGATTGGCGAAAGGAATCTCAGTCTATCCTAACCACACAGGGGTTTTGGTTATGGTTAGAGGGGATTGGCGAAAAGAATCTCAGTCTATCCTAACCACATCGAGTTTTGGTTCTGGTTAGAGGGGATTGGCGAAAGGAATGTCAGTCTATCCTAACCACATCGGATTTTGGTTCTGGTTAGCGGGGGTTGGCGCAAGGAATCTCAGTCTATCCTAACCACACAGGTTTTGGTTCTGGTTAGAGGGGGTTGGCAATAGGAATCTTAGTCTATCCTAACCACACAGGTTTTGGTTCTGGTTAGAGGGGATTGGCGAAAGGAATCTCAGTCTATCCTAACCACACAGGAGTTTTGGTTCTGGTTAGAGGGGATTGGCGAAAGGAATCTCAGTCTATCCTAACCACATCGGATTTTGGTTCTGGTTAGAGGGGGTTGGCGCAAGGAATCTCAGTCTATCCTAACCACATCGGATTTTGGTTCTGGTTAGAGGGGATTGGCGAAAGGAATCTGAGTCTATGCTAACCACAACGGATTTTGGTTCTCGTTAGAGGGGATTGGCGAAAGGAATCTCACTCTATCGTAACCACACAGGGGTTTTGGTTCTGGTTAAAGGGGATTGGCGAAAGGAATGTCAGTCTATCCTAACCACACAGGGGTTTTGGTTATGGTTAGAGGGGATTGGCGAAAAGAATATCAGTCTATCCTAACCACATCGAGTTTTGGTTCTGGTTAGAGGGGATTGGCGAAAGGAATTTCAGTCTATCCTAACCACATCGGATTTTGGTTCTGGTTAGCGGGGGTTGGCGCAAGGAATCTCAGTCTATCCTAACCACATCGGATTTTGGTTCTGGTTAGAGGGGACTGGCGAAAGGAATCTCAGTCTATCCTAACCACAACGGATTTTGGTTCTCGTTAGAGGGGATTGACGAAAGGAATCTCAGTCTATACTACCCACCGTAGGATTTTAGTTCTGGTTAGAGGGGATTTGCGAAAGGAATCTCAGTCTATACTACCCACCGTAGGATTTTGGTTCTGGTTAGAGGGGGTTGGCGAAAGGAATCTCAGTCTATCCTAACCACACAGGAGTTTTGGTTCTGGTTAGAGGGGATTGGCGAAAGGAATGTCAGTCTATCCTAACCACATCGGATTTTGGTTCTGGTTAGCGGGGGTTGGCGCAAGGAATCTCAGTCTATCCTAACCACACAGGTTTTGGTTCTGGTTAGAGGGGGTTGGCAATAGGAATCTTAGTCTATCCTAACCACACAGGTTTTGGTTCTGGTTAGAGGGGATTGGCGAAAGGAATCTCAGTCTATCCTAACCACACAGGAGTTTTGGTTCTGGTTAGAGGGGATTGGCGAAAGGAATCTCAGTCTATCCTAACCACATCGGATTTTGGTTCTGGTTAGAGGGGGTTGGCGCAAGGAATCTCAGTCTATCCTAACCACATCGGATTTTGGTTCTGGTTAGAGGGGATTGGCGAAAGGAATCTGAGTCTATGCTAACCACAACGGATTTTGGTTCTCGTTAGAGGGGATTGGCGAAAGGAATCTCACTCTATCGTAACCACACAGGGGTTTTGGTTCTGGTTAGAGGGGATTGGCGAAAGGAATGTCAGTCTATCCTAACCACACAGGGGTTTTGGTTATGGTTAGAGGGGATTGGCGAAAAGAATCTCAGTCTATCCTAACCACATCGAGTTTTGGTTCTGGTTAGAGGGGATTGGCGAAAGGAATTTCAGTCTATCCTAACCACATCGGATTTTGGTTCTGGTTAGCGGGGGTTGGCGCAAGGAATCTCAGTCTATCCTAACCACATCGGATTTTAGTTCTGGTTAGAGGGGATTTGCGAAAGGAATCTTAGTCTATACTACCCACCGTAGGATTTTGGTTCTGGTTAGAGGGGGTTGGCGAAAGGAATCTCAGTCTATCCTAACCACACAGGGGTTTTGGTTCTAGTTAGAGGGGATTCGCGAAAGGAATCTCAGTCCATCCTAACCACATCGGATTTTGGTTCTGGTTAGAGGGGGTTGGCGCAAGGAATCTCAGTCTATCCTACCCACCGTAGGATTCTAGTTCTGGTTAGAGGGCATTTGCGAAAGGAATCTCAGTCTATCCTAACCACACAGGTTTTGGTTCTGGTTAGAGGGGATTGGCGAAAGGAATCTCAGTCTATCCTAAGCATACAGGGGTTTTGGTTCTGGTTATAGGGGATTGGCGAAAAGAATCTCAGTCTATCCTAACCACATCGAGTTTTGGTTCTGGTTAGAGGGGATTGGCGAAAGGAATCTCAGTCTATCCTAACCCCATCGGATTTTGGTTCTGGTTAGAGGGGGTTGGCGCAAGGAATCTCAGTCTATCCTAACCACACAGGTTTTGGTTCTGGTTAAAGGGGCTTGGCGAAAGGAATCTCAGTCTATCCTAACCACACAGGAGTTTTGGTTCTGGTTAGAGGGGATTGGCGAAAGGAATCTCAGTCTATCCTAACCGCAACGGATTTTGGTTCTGGTTAGAGGGGGTTGGCGCAAGGAATCTCAGTCTATCCTAAGCCCATCGGATTTTGGTTCTGGTTAGAGGGGGTTGGCGCAAGGAATCTCAGCCTATCCTAACCCCATCGGATTTTGGTTCTGGTTAGAGGGGGTTGGCGCAAGGAATCTCAGTCTATCCTAACCACAACGGATTTTGGTTCTGGTTAGAGGGGATTGGCGAAAGGAATCTCACTCTATCCTAACCACACAGGAGTTTTGGTTCTGGTTAGAGGGGATTGGCGAAAGGAATCTCAGTCTATCCTAACGACATCGGATTTTGGTTCTGGTTAGAGGGGATTGGCGAAAGGAATCTCAGTCTATCCTAACCACAACGGATTTTGGTTCTCGTTAGAGGGGATTGGCGAAAGGAATCTCAGTCTATCCTAACCACAACGGATTTTGGCTCTCGTTAGAGGGGATTGGCGAAAGGAATCTCAGTCTATACTAACCACCGTAGGATTTTAGTTTTGGTTAGTGGGGATTTGCGAAAGGAATCTCAGTCTATACTACCCACCGTAGGATTTTGGTTCTGGTTAGAGGGGTTTGGCGAAAGGAATCTCAGTCTATCCTAACCACACAGGGGTTTTGGTTCTAGTTAGAGGGGATTCGCGAAAGGAATCTCAGTCTATCCTAACCACATCGGATTTTGGTTCTGGTTAGAGGGGGTTGGCGCAAGGAATCTCAGTCTATCCTACCCACCATAGGATTTTAGTTCTGGTTAGAGGGGATTTGCGAAAGGAATCTCAGTCTATCCTAACCACACAGGTTTTGGTTCTGGTTAGAGGGGGTTGGCGAAAGGAATCTCAGTCTATCCTAACCATACAGGGGTTTTGGTTCTGGTTAAAGGGGATTGGCGAAAAGAATCTCAGTCTATCCTAACCACATCGAGTTTTGGTTCTGGTTAGAGGGGATTGGCGAAAGGAATCTCAGTCTATCCTAACCCCATCGGCTTTTGGTTCTGGTTAGAGGGGGTTAGCGCAAGGAATCTCAGTCTATCCTAACCACACAGGTTTTGGTTCTGGTTAGAGGGGATTGGCGAAAGGAATCTCAGTCTATCCTAACCACACAGGAGTTTTGGTTCTAATTAGAGGGGATTGGCGAAAGGAATCTCAGTCTATCCTAACCACATCGGATTTTGGTTCTGGTTAGAGGGGGTTGGCGAAAGGAATCTCAGTCTATCCTAACCACATCGGATTTTGGTTCTGGTTAGAGGGGTTGGCCAAAGGAATCTCAGTCTATCCTAACCACAAAGGATTTTGGTTCTCGTTAGAGGGGATTGGCCAAAGGAATCTCAGTCTATACTACCCACAACGGATTTTGGTTCTCGTTAGAGGGGATTGGTGACAGGAATCTCACTCTATCCTAACCACACAGGGGTTTTGGTTCTGGTTAGAGTGGATTGGCGAAAGGAATCTCAGTCTATCCTAACCACACAGGGGTTTTGGTTATGGTTAGAGGGGATTGGCGAAAAGAATCTCAGTCTATCCTAACCGCAACGGATTTTGGTTCTGGTTAGAGGGGGTTGGCGAAAGGAATCTCACTCTATCCTAATCCCATCGGATTTTGGTTCTGGTTAGAGGGGGTTGGCGCAAGGAATCTCAGTCTATCCTAACCACAACGGATTTTGGTTCTGGTTGGAGGGGATTGGCGAAAGGAATCTCTGTCTATCCTAACCACACAGGTTTTGGTTCTGGTTCGAGGGGATTGGCGAAAGGAATCTCAGTCTATCCTAACCACACAGGAGTTTTGGTTCTGGTTAGAGGGGATTGGCGAAAGGAATCTCAGTCTATCCTAACCACATCGGATTTTGGTTCTGGTTAGAGGGGATTGGCGAAAGGAAGCTCAGTCTACCCTAACCACAACGGATTTTGGTTCTCGTTAGAGGGGATTGGCGAAAGGAATCTCAGTCTATCCTAACCACAACGGATTTTGGTTCTCGTTAGAGGGGATTGGCCAAAGGAATCTCAGTCTATACTACCCACCGTAGGATTTTAGTTCTGGTTAGAGGGGATTTGCGAAAGGAATCTCAGTCTATACTACCCACCGTAGGATTTTGGTTCTGGTTAGAGGGGGTTGGCGAAAGGAATCTCAGTCTATCCTAACCACACAGGGGTTTTGGTTCTAGTTAGAGGGGATTCGCGAAAGGAATCTCAGTCTATCCTTACCACATCGGGTTTTGGTTCTGGTGAAAGGGGGTTGGCAAAAGGAATCTCAGTCTATCCTAACCACACAGGTTTTGGTTCTGGTTAGAGGGGATTGGCGAAGGGAATCTCAGTCTATCCTAACCACACAGGAGTTTTGGTTCTCGTTAGAGGGGATTGGCGAAAGGAATCTCAGTCTATCCTAACCATATCGGATTTTGGTTCTGGTTAGAGGGGTTTGGCGCAAGGAATCTCAGTCTATCCTACCCACCGTAGGATTTTGGTTCTGGTTAAAGGGGATTGGCGAAAAGAATCTCAGTCTATCCTAACCACATCGGATTTTGGTTCTGGTTAGAGGGGATTTGGGAAAGGAATCTCAGTCTATACTACCCACCGTAGGATTTTGGTTCTGGTTAGAGGGGGTTGGCGAAAGGAATCTCAGTCTATCCTAACCACACAGGGGTTTTGGTTCTAGTTAGAGGGGATTCGCGAAAGGAATCTCAGTCTATCCTAACCACATCGGATTTTGGTTCTGGTTAGAGGGGATTGGCCAAAGGAATCTCAGTCTATACTACCCACCGTAGGATTTTAGTTCTGGTTAGAGGGGATTTGCAAAGGAATCTCAGTCTATACTACCCACCGTAGGATTTTGGTTCTGGTTAGAGGGGGTTGGCGAAAGGAATCTCAGTCTATCCTAACCACACAGGGGTTTTGGTTCTAGTTAGAGGGGATTCGCGAAAGGAATCTCAGTCTATCCTAACCACATCGGATTTTGGTTCCGGTTAGAGGGGGTTGGCGCAAGGAATCTCAGTCTATCCTACCCACCGTAGGATTCTAGTTCTGGTTAGAGGGGATTTGCGAAAGGAATCTCAGTCTATCCTAACCACACAGGTTTTGGTTCTGGTTAGAGGGGATTGGCGAAAGGAATCTCAGTCTATCCTAACCACACAGGTTTTGGTTCTGGTTAGAGGGGATTGGCGAAAGGAATCTCAGTCTATCCTAACCACACAGGAGTTTTGGTTCTCGTTAGAGGGGATTGGCGAAAGGAATCTCAGTCTATCCTAACCACATCGGATTTTGGTTCTGGTTAGAGGGGGTTGGCGCAAGGAATCTCAGTCTATCCTACCCACCGTATGATTTTAGTTCTGGTTAGAGGGGATTTGCGAAAGGAATCTCAATCTATCCTAACCACATCAGATTTTGGTTCTGGTTAGAGGGGGTTGGCAAAAGGAATCTCAGTCTATCCTAACCACACAAGGGTTTTGGTTCTCGTTAGAGGGGATTGGCCAAAGGAATCTCAGTCTATACTACCCACAACGGATTTTGGTTCTCGTTAGAGGGGATTGGTGACAGGAATCTCACTCTATCCTAACCACACAGGGGTTTTGGTTCTGGTTAGAGTGGATTGGCGAAAGGAATCTCAGTCTATCCTAACCACACAGGGGTTTTGGTTATGGTTAGAGGGGATTGGCGAAAAGAATCTCAGTCTATCCTAACCGCAACGGATTTTGGTTCTGGTTAGAGGGGGTTGGCGAAAGGAATCTCACTCTATCCTAATCCCATCGGATTTTGGTTCTGGTTAGAGGGGGTTGGCGCAAGGAATCTCAGTCTATCCTAACCACAACGGATTTTGGTTCTGGTTGGAGGGGATTGGCGAAAGGAATCTCTGTCTATCCTAACCACACAGGTTTTGGTTCTGGTTCGAGGGGATTGGCGAAAGGAATCTCAGTCTATCCTAACCACACAGGAGTTTTGGTTCTGGTTAGAGGGGATTGGCGAAAGGAATCTCAGTCTATCCTAACCACATCGGATTTTGGTTCTGGTTAGAGGGGATTGGCGAAAGGAAGCTCAGTCTACCCTAACCACAACGGATTTTGGTTCTCGTTAGAGGGGATTGGCGAAAGGAATCTCAGTCTATCCTAACCACAACGGATTTTGGTTCTCGTTAGAGGGGATTGGCCAAAGGAATCTCAGTCTATACTACCCACCGTAGGATTTTAGTTCTGGTTAGAGGGGATTTGCGAAAGGAATCTCAGTCTATACTACCCACCGTAGGATTTTGGTTCTGGTTAGAGGGGGTTGGCGAAAGGAATCTCAGTCTATCCTAACCACACAGGGGTTTTGGTTCTAGTTAGAGGGGATTCGCGAAAGGAATCTCAGTCTATCCTTACCACATCGGGTTTTGGTTCTGGTGAAAGGGGGTTGGCAAAAGGAATCTCAGTCTATCCTAACCACACAGGTTTTGGTTCTGGTTAGAGGGGATTGGCGAAGGGAATCTCAGTCTATCCTAACCACACAGGAGTTTTGGTTCTCGTTAGAGGGGATTGGCGAAAGGAATCTCAGTCTATCCTAACCATATCGGATTTTGGTTCTGGTTAGAGGGGTTTGGCGCAAGGAATCTCAGTCTATCCTACCCACCGTAGGATTTTGGTTCTGGTTAAAGGGGATTGGCGAAAAGAATCTCAGTCTATCCTAACCACATCGGATTTTGGTTCTGGTTAGAGGGGATTTGGGAAAGGAATCTCAGTCTATACTACCCACCGTAGGATTTTGGTTCTGGTTAGAGGGGGTTGGCGAAAGGAATCTCAGTCTATCCTAACCACACAGGGGTTTTGGTTCTAGTTAGAGGGGATTCGCGAAAGGAATCTCAGTCTATCCTAACCACATCGGATTTTGGTTCTGGTTAGAGGGGATTGGCCAAAGGAATCTCAGTCTATACTACCCACCGTAGGATTTTAGTTCTGGTTAGAGGGGATTTGCAAAGGAATCTCAGTCTATACTACCCACCGTAGGATTTTGGTTCTGGTTAGAGGGGGTTGGCGAAAGGAATCTCAGTCTATCCTAACCACACAGGGGTTTTGGTTCTAGTTAGAGGGGATTCGCGAAAGGAATCTCAGTCTATCCTAACCACATCGGATTTTGGTTCCGGTTAGAGGGGGTTGGCGCAAGGAATCTCAGTCTATCCTACCCACCGTAGGATTCTAGTTCTGGTTAGAGGGGATTTGCGAAAGGAATCTCAGTCTATCCTAACCACACAGGTTTTGGTTCTGGTTAGAGGGGATTGGCGAAAGGAATCTCAGTCTATCCTAACCATACAGGGGTTTTGGTTCTGGTTAAAGGGGATTGGCGAAAAGAATCTCAGTCTATCCTAACCACATCAGATTTTGGTTCTGGTTAGAGGGGATTGGCGAAAGGAATCTCAGTCTATCTTAACCCCATCGGATTTTGGTTCTGGTTAGAGGGGGTTGGCGCAAGGAATCTCAGTCTATCCTAACCACACAGGTTTTGGTTCTGGTTAAAGGGGCTTGGCGAAAGGAATCTCAGTCTATCCTAACCACACAGGAGTTTTGGTTCTGGTTAGAGGGGATTGGCGAAAGGAATCTCAGTCTATCCTAAGCCCATCGGATTTTGGTTCTGGTTAGAGGGGGTTGGCGCAAGGAATCTCAGCCTATCCTAACCCCATCGGATTTTGGTTCTGGTTAGAGGGGGTTGGCGCAAGGAATCTCAGTCTATCCTAACCACATCGGATTTTGGTTCTCGTTAGAGGGGATTGGCGAAAGGAATCTCAGTCTATCCTAACCACAACGGATTTTGGTTCTCGTTAGAGGGGATTGGCCAAAGGAATCTCAGTCTATACTACCCACCGTAGGATTTTAGTTCTGGTTAGAGGGGATTTGCGAAAGGAATCTCAGTCTATACTACCCACCGTAGGATTTTGGTTCTGGTTAGAGGGGGTTGGCGAAAGGAATCTCAGTCTATCGTAACCACACAGGGGTTTTGGTTCTAGTTAGAGGGGATTCGCGAAAGGAATCTCAGTCTATCCTTACCACATCGGGTTTTGGTTCTGGTGAAAGGGGGTTGGCAAAAGGAATCTCAGTCTATCCTAACCACACAGGTTTTGGTTCTGGTTAGAGGGGATTGGCGAAAGGAATCTCAGTCTATCCTAACCACACAGGAGTTTTGGTTCTCGTTAGAGGGGATTGGCGAAAGGAATCTCAGTCTATCCTAACCATATCGGATTTTGGTTCTGGTTAGAGGGGTTTGGCGCAAGGAATCTCAGTCTATCCTACCCACCGTAGGATTTTAGTTCTGGTTAGAGGGGATTTGCGAAAGGAATCTCAGTCTATACTACCCACCGTAGGATTTTGGTTCTGGTTAGAGGGGATTTGCGAAAGGAATCTCAGTCTATACTACCCACCGTAGGATTTTGGTTCTGGTTAGAGGGGGTTGGCGAAAGGAATCTCAGTCTATCCTAACCACACAGGGGTTTTGGTTCTAGTTAGAGGGGATTCGCGAAAGGAATCTCAGTCTATCCTAACCACATCGGATTTTGGTTCTGGTTAGAGGGGATTGGCCAAAGGAATCTCAGTCTATACTACCCACCGTAGGATTTTAGTTCTGGTTAGAGGGGATTTGCAAAGGAATCTCAGTCTATACTACCCACCGTAGGATTTTGGTTCTGGTTAGAGGGGGTTGGCGAAAGGAATCTCAGTCTATCCTAACCACACAGGGGTTTTGGTTCTAGTTAGAGGGGATTCGCGAAAGGAATCTCAGTCTATCCTAACCACATCGGATTTTGGTTCTGGTTAGAGGGGGTTGGCGCAAGGAATCTCAGTCTATCCTACCCACCGTAGGATTCTAGTTCTGGTTAGAGGGGATTTGCGAAAGGAATCTCAGTCTATCCTAACCACACAGGTTTTGGTTCTGGTTAGAGGGGATTGGCGAAAGGAATCTCAGTCAATCCTAACCATACAGGGGTTTTGGTTCTGGTTAAAGGGGATTGGCGAAAAGAATCTCAGTCTATCCTAACCACATCAGATTTTGGTTCTGGTTAGAGGGGATTGGCGAAAGGAATCTCAGTCTATCTTAACCCCATCGGATTTTGGTTCTGGTTAGAGGGGGTTGGCGCAAGGAATCTCAGTCTATCCTAACCACACAGGTTTTGGTTCTGGTTAAAGGGGCTTGGCGAAAGGAATCTCAGTCTATCCTAACCACACAGGAGTTTTGGTTCTGGTTAGAGGGGATTGGCGAAAGGAATCTCAGTCTATCCTAAGCCCATCGGATTTTGGTTCTGGTTAGAGGGGGTTGGCGCAAGGAATCTCAGCCTATCCTAACCCCATCGGATTTTGGTTCTGGTTAGAGGGGGTTGGCGCAAGGAATCTTAGTCTATCCTAACCACATCGGATTTTGGTTCTCGTTAGAGGGGATTGGCGAAAGGAATCTCAGTCTATCCTAACCACAACGGATTTTGGTTCTCGTTAGAGGGGATTGGCCAAAGGAATCTCAGTCTATACTACCCACCGTAGGATTTTAGTTCTGGTTAGAGGGGATTTGCGAAAGGAATCTCAGTCTATACTACCCACCGTAGGATTTTGGTTCTGGTTAGAGGGGGTTGGCGAAAGGAATCTCAGTCTATCGTAACCACACAGGGGTTTTGGTTCTAGTTAGAGGGGATTCGCGAAAGGAATCTCAGTCTATCCTTACCACATCGGGTTTTGGTTCTGGTGAAAGGGGGTTGGCAAAAGGAATCTCAGTCTATCCTAACCACACAGGTTTTGGTTCTGGTTAGAGGGGATTGGCGAAAGGAATCTCAGTCTATCCTAACCACACAGGAGTTTCGGTTCTCGTTAGAGGGGATTGGCGAAAGGAATCTCAGTCTATCCTAACCATATCGGATTTTAGTTCTGGTTAGAGGGGGTTGGCGCAAGGAATCTCAGTCTATCCTACCCACCGTAGGATTTTAGTTCTGGTTAGAGGGGATTTGCGAAAGGAATCTCAGTCTATACTACCCACCGTAGGATTTTGGTTCTGGTTAGAGGGGATTTGCAAAGGAATCTCAGTCTATACTACCCACCGTAGGATTTTGGTTCTGGTTAGAGGGGGTTGGCGAAAGGAATCTCAGTCTATCCTAACCACACAGGGGTTTTGGTTCTAGTTAGAGGGGATTCGCGAAAGGAATCTCAGTCTATCCTTACCACATCGGGTTTTGGTTCTGGTGAAAGGGGGTTGGCAAAAGGAATCTCAGTCTATCCTAACCACACAGGTTTTGGTTCTGGTTAGAGGGGATTGGCGAAAGGAATCTCAGTCTATCCTAACCACACAGGAGTTTCGGTTCTCGTTAGAGGGGATTGGCGAAAGGAATCTCAGTCTATCCTAACCATATCGGATTTTAGTTCTGGTTAGAGGGGGTTGGCGCAAGGAATCTCAGTCTATCCTACCCACCGTAGGATTTTAGTTCTGGTTAGAGGGGATTTGCGAAAGGAATCTCAGTCTATACTACCCACCGTAGGATTTTGGTTCTGGTTAGAGGGGATTTGCAAAGGAATCTCAGTCTATACTACCCACCGTAGGATTTTGGTTCTGGTTAGAGGGGGTTGGCGAAAGGAATCTCAGTCTATCCTAACCACACAGGGGTTTTGGTTCTAGTTAGAGGGGATTCGCGAAAGGAATCTCAGTCTATCCTAACCACATCGGATTTTGGTTCTGGTTAGAGGGGGTTGGCGAAAGGAATCTCAGTCTATCTTAACCCCATCGGATTTTGGTTCTGGTTAGAGGGGGTTGGCGAAAGGAATCTCAGTCTATCCTAACCACACAGGGGTTTTGGTTCTAGTTAGAGGGGATTGGCGAAAGGAATCTCAGTCTATCCTAACCATATCTGATTTTAGTTCTGGTTAGAGGGGGTTGGCGCAAGGAATCTCAGTCTATCCTACCCACCGTAGGATTTTAGTTCTGGTTAGAGGGGATTTGCGAAAGGAATCTCAGTCTATACTACCCACCATAGGATTTTGGTTCTGCTTAGAGGGGATTTGCAAAGGAATCTCAGTCTATACTACCCACCGTAAGGTTTTGGTTCTGGTTAGAGGGGGTTGGCGAAAGGAATCTCAGTCTATCCTAACCACACAGGGGTTTTGGTTCTAGTTAGAGGGGATTCGCGAAAGGAATCTCAGTCTATCCTAACCACATCGGATTTTGGTTCTGGTTAGAGGGGGTTGGCGAAAGGAATCTCAGTCTATCTTAACCCCATCGGATTTTGGTTCTGGTTAGAGGGGGTTGGCGAAAGGAATCTCAGTCTATCCTAACCACACAGGGGTTTTGGTTCTAGTTAGAGGGGATTCGCGAAAGGAATCTCAGTCTATCCTAACCACATCGGATTTTGGTTCTGGTTAGAGGGGGTTGGCGCAAGGAATCTCAGTCTATCCTACCCACCGTAGGATTCTAGTTCTGGTTAGAGGGGATTTGCGAAAGGAATCTCAGTCTATCCTAACCACACAGGTTTTGGTTCTGGTTAGAGGGGATTGGCGAAAGGAATATCAGTCTATCCTAACCATACAGGGGTTTTGGTTCTGGTTAAAGGGGATTGACGAAAAGAATCTCAGTCTATCCTAACCACATCAGATTTTGGTTCTGGTTAGAGGGGATTGGCGAAAGGAATCTCAGTCTATCTTAACCCCATCGGATTTTGGTTCTGGTTAGAGGGGGTTGGCGCAAGGAATCTCAGTCTATCCTAACCACACAGGTTTTGGTTCTGGTTAAAGGGGCTTGGCGAAAGGAATCTCAGTCTATCCTAACCACACAGGAGTTTTGGTTCTGGTTAGAGGGGATTGGCGAAAGGAATCTCAGTCTATCCTAAGCCCATCGGATTTTGGTTCTGGTTAGAGGGGGTTGGCGCAAGGAATCTCAGCCTATCCTAACCCCATCGGATTTTGGTTCTGGTTAGAGGGGGTTGGCGCAAGGAATCTCAGTCTATCCTAACCACATCGGATTTTGGTTCCCGTTAGAGGGGATTGGCGAAAGGAATCTCAGTCTATCCTAACCACAACGGATTTTGGTTCTCGTTAGAGGGGATTGGCCAAAGGAATCTCAGTCTATACTACCCACCGTAGGATTTTAGTTCTGGTTAGAGGGGATTTGCGAAAGGAATCTCAGTCTATACTACCCACCGTAGGATTTTGGTTCTGGTTTGAGGGGGTTGGCGAAAGGAATCTCAGTCTATCGTAACCACACAGGGGTTTTGGTTCTAGTTAGAGGGGATTCGCGAAAGGAATCTCAGTCTATCCTTACCACATCGGGTTTTGTTTCTGGTGAAAGGGGGTTGGCAAAAGGAATCTCAGTCTATCCTAACCACACAGGTTTTGGTTCTGGTTAGAGGGGATTGGCGAAAGGAATCTCAGTCTATCCTAACCACACAGGAGTTTCGGTTCTCGTTAGAGGGGATTGGCGAAAGGAATCTCAGTCTATCCTAACCATATCGGATTTTAGTTCTGGTTAGAGGGGGTTGGCGCAAGGAATCTCAGTCTATCCTACCCACCGTAGGATTTTAGTTCTGGTTAGAGGGGATTTGCGAAAGGAATCTCAGTCTATACTACCCACCGTAGGATTTTGGTTCTGGTTAGAGGGGATTTGCAAAGGAATCTCAGTCTATACTACCCACCGTAGGATTTTGGTTCTGGTTAGAGGGGGTTGGCGAAAGGAATCTCAGTCTATCCTAACCACACAGGGGTTTTGGTTCTAGTTAGAGGGGATTCGCGAAAGGAATCTCAGTCTATCCTAACCACATCGGATTTTGGTTCTGGTTAGAGGGGGTTGGCGAAAGGAATCTCAGTCTATCTTAACCCCATCGGATTTTGGTTCTGGTTAGAGGGGGTTGGCGCAAGGAATCTCAGTCTATCCTAACCACACAGGTTTTGGTTCTGGTTAAAGGGGCTTGGCGAAAGGAATCTCAGTCTATCCTAACCACACAGGAGTTTTGGTTCTGGTTAGAGGGGATTGGCGAAAGGAATCTCAGTCTATCCTAAGCCCATCGGATTTTGGTTCTGGTTAGAGGGGGTTGGCGCAAGGAATCTCAGCCTATCCTAACCCCATCGGATTTTGGTTCTGGTTAGAGGGGGTTGGCGCAAGGAATCTCAGTCTATCCTAACCACAACGGATTTTGGTTCTGGTTAGAGGGGATTGGCGAAAGGAATCTCAGTCTATCCTAACCACACAGGAGTTTTGGTTCTGGTTAGAGGGGATTGGCGAAAGGAATCTCAGTCTATCCTAACCACATCGGATTTTGGTTCTGGTTAGAGGGGATTGGCGAAAGGAATCTCAGTCTATCCTAACCACAACGGATTTTGGGTCTCGTTAGAGGGGATTGGCGAAAGGAATCTCAGTCTATCCTAACCACAACGGATTTTGGCTCTCGTTAGAGCGGATTGGCGAAAGGAATCTCAGTCTATACTACCCACCGTAGGATTTTAGTTCTGGTTAGTGGGGATTTGCGAAAGGAATCTCAGTCTATACTACCCACCGTAGGATTTTGGTTCTGGTTAGAGGGGTTTGGCGAAAGGAATCTCAGTCTATCCTAACCACATAGGGGTTTTGGTTCTAGTTAGAGGGGATTCGCGAAAGGAATCTCAGTCTATCCTAACCACATCGGATTTTGGTTCTGGTTAGAGGGGGTTGGCGCAAGGAATCTCAGTCTATCCTACCCACCGTAGGATTTTAGTTCTGGGTAGAGGGGATTTGCGAAAGGAATCTCAGTCTATCCTAACCACACAGGTTTTGGTTCTGGTTAGAGGGGGTTGGCGAAAGGAATCTCAGTCTATCCTAACCATACAGGGGTTTTGGTTCTGGTTAAAGGGGATTGGCGAAAAGAATCTCAGTCTATCCTAACCACATCGAGTTTTGGTTCTGGTTAGAGGGGATTGGCGAAAGGAATCTCAGTCTATCCTAACCCCATCGGATTTTGGTTCTGCTTAGAGGGGGTTAGCGCAAGGAATCTCAGTCTATCCTAACCACACAGGTTTTGGTTCTGGTTAGAGGGGATTGGCGAAAGGAATCTCAGTCTATCCTAACCACACAGGAGTTTTGGTTCTAGTTAGAGGGGATTGGTGAAAGGAATCTCAGTCTATCCTAACCACATCGGATTTTGGTTCTGGTTAGAGGGGGTTGGCGAAAGGAATCTCAGTCTATCCTAACCACATCGGATTTTGGTTCTGGTTAGAGGGGATTGGCAAAAGGAATCTCAGTCTATCCTAACCACAAAGGATTTTGGTTCTGGTTAGAGGGGATTGGCGAAAGGAATCTCAGTCTATCCTAACCGCAACGGATTTTGGTTCTGGTTAGAGGGGGTTGGCGATAGGAATCTCACTCTATCCTAACCCCATCGGATTTTGGTTCTGGTTAGAGGGGGTTGGCGCAAGGAATCTCAGTCTATCCTAACCACAACGGATTTTGGTTCTGGTTAGAGGGGATTGGCGAAAGGAATCTCAGTCTATCCTAACCACACAGGTTTTGGTTCTGGTTAGAGGGGATTGGCGAAAGGAATCTCAGTCTATCCTAACCACACATGAGTTTTGGTTCTCGTTAGAAGGGATTGGCGAAAGGAACCTCAGTCTATCCTAACCACATCGGATTTTGGTTCTGGTTAGAGGGGATTGGCGAAAGGAAGCTCAGTCTACCCTAACCACAACGGATTTTGGTTCTCGTTAGAGGGGATTGGCGAAAGGAATCTCAGTCTATCCTAACCACAACGGATTTTGGCTCTCGTTAGAGGGGATTGGCGAAAGGAATCTCAGTCTATACTACCCACCGTAGGATTTTAGTTCTGGTTAGTGGGGATTTGCGAAAGGAATCTCAGTCTATACTACCCACCGTAGGATTTTGGTTCTGGTTAGAGGGGTTTGGCGAAAGGAATCTCAGTCTATCCTAACCACACAGGGGTTTTGGTTCTAGTTAGAGAGGATTCGCGAAAAGAATCTCAGTCTATCCTACCCACCGTAGGATTTTAGTTCTGGTTAGAGGGGATTTGCGAAAGGAATCTCAGTCTATCCTAACCACACAGGTTTTGGTTCTGGTTAGAGGGGGTTGGCGAAAGGAATCTCAGTCTATCCTAACCATACAGGGGTTTTGGTTCTGGTTACAGGGGATTGGCGAAAAGAATCTCAGTCTATCCTAACCACATCGAGTTTTGTTTCTGGTTAGAGGGGATTGGCGAAAGGAAAATCAGTCTATCCTAACCCCATCGGATTTTGGTTCTGGTTAGAGGGGGTTAGCGCAAGGAATCTCAGTCTATCCTAACCACACAGGTTTTGGTTCTGGTTAGAGGGGATTGGCGAAAGGAATCTCAGTCTATCCTAACCACACAGGAGTTTTGGTTCTAGTTAGAGGGGATTGGCGAAAGGAATCTCAGTCTATCCTAACCACATCGGATTTTGGTTCTGGTTAGAGGGGGTTGGCGAAAGGAATCTCAGTCTATCCTAACCACATCGGATTTTGGTTCTGGTTAGAGGGGATTGGCTAAAGGAATCTCAGTCTATCCTAACCACAAAGGATTTTGGTTCTGGTTAGAGGGGATTGGCGAAAGGAATCTCAGTCTATCCTAACGGCAATGGATTTTGGTTCTGGTTAGAGGGGGTTGGCGATAGGAATCTCACTCTATCCTAACCCCATCGGATTTTGGTTCTGGTTAGAGGGGGTTGGCGCAAGGAATCTCAGTCTATCCTAACCACAACGGATTTTGGTTCTGGTTAGAGGGGATTGGCGAAAGGAATCTCAGTCTATCCTAACCACACAGGTTTTGGTTCTGGTTAGAGGGGATTGGCGAAAGGAATCTCAGTCTATCCTAACCACACATGAGTTTTGGTTCTCGTTAGAGGGGATTGGCGAAAGGAATCTCAGTCTATCCTAACCACATCGGATTTTGGTTCTGGTTAGAGGGGATTGGCGAAAGGAAGCTCAGTCTACCCTAACCACAACGGATTTTGGTTCTCGTTAGAGGGGATTGGCGAAAGGAATCTCAGTCTATCCTAACCACAACGGATTTTGGTTCTCATTAGAGGGGATTGGCCAAAGGAATCTCAGTCTATACTCCCCACCGTAGGATTTTAGTTCTGGTTAGTGGGGATTTGCGAAAGGAATCTCAGTCTATACTACCCACCGTAGGATTTTGGTTCTGGTTAGAGGGGTTTGGCGAAAGGAATCTCAGTCTATCCTAACCACACAGGGGTTTTGGTTCTAGTTAGAGAGGATTCGCGAAAAGAATCTCAGTCTATCCTACCCACCGTAGGATTTTAGTTCTGGTTAGAGGGGATTTGCGAAAGGAATCTCAGTCTATCCTAACCACACAGGTTTTGGTTCTGGTTAGAGGGGGTTGGCGAAAGGAATCTCAGTCTATCCTAACCATACAGGGGTTTTGGTTCTGGTTACAGGGGATTGGCGAAAAGAATCTCAGTCTATCCTAACCACATCGAGTTTTGTTTCTGGTTAGAGGGGATTGGCGAAAGGAAAATCAGTCTATCCTAACCCCATCGGATTTTGGTTCTGGTTAGAGGGGGTTAGCGCAAGGAATCTCAGTCTATCCTAACCACACAGGTTTTGGTTCTGGTTAGAGGGGATTGGCGAAAGGAATCTCAGTCTATCCTAACCACACAGGAGTTTTGGTTCTAGTTAGAGGGGATTGGCGAAAGGAATCTCAGTCTATCCTAACCACATCGGATTTTGGTTCTGGTTAGAGGGGGTTGGCGAAAGGAATCTCAGTCTATCCTAACCACATCGGATTTTGGTTCTGGTTAGAGGGGATTGGCAAAAGGAATCTCAGTCTATCCTAACCACAAAGGATTTTGGTTCTGGTTAGAGGGGATTGGCGAAAGGAATCTCAGTCTATCCTAACCGCAATGGATTTTTGTTCTGGTTAGAGGGGGTTGGCGATAGGAATCTCACTCTATCCTAACCCCATCGGATTTTGGTTCTGGTTAGAGGGGGTTGGCGCAAGGAATCTCAGTCTATCCTAACCACAACGGATTTTGGTTCTGGTTAGAGGGGATTGGCGAAAGGAATCTCAGTCTATCCTAACCACACAGGTTTTGGTTCTGGTTAGAGGGGATTGGCGAAAGGAATCTCAGTCTATCCTAACCATACATGAGTTTTGGTTCTCGTTAGAGGGGATTGGCGAAAGGAATCTCAGTCTATCCTAACCACATCGGATTTTGGTTCTGGTTAGAGGGGATTGGCGAAAGGAAGCTCAGTCTACCCTAACCACAACGGATTTTGGTTCTCGTTAGAGGGGATTGGCGAAAGGAATCTCAGTCTATCCTAACCACAACGGATTTTGGTTCTCGTTAGAGGGGATTGGCCAAAGGAATCTCAGTCTATACTCCCCACCGTAGGATTTTAGTTCTGGTTAGAGGGGATTTGCGAAAGGAATCTCAGTCTATACTACCCACCGTAGGATTTTGGTTCTGGTTAGAGGGGGTTGGCGCAAGGAATCTCAGTCTATCCTAACCACAACGGATTTTGGTTCTGGTTAGAGGGGATTGGCGAAAGGAATCTCAGTCTATCCTAACCACACAGGTTTTGGTTCTGGTTAGAGGGGATTGGCGAAAGGAATCTCAGTCTATCCTAACCACACATGAGTTTTGGTTCTCGTTAGAGGGGATTGGCGAAAGGAATCTCAGTCTATCCTAACCACATCGGATTTTGGTTCTGGTTAGAGGGGATTGGCGAAAGGAAGCTCAGTCTACCCTAACCACAACGGATTTTGGGTCTCGTTAGAGGGGATTGGCGAAAGGAATCTCAGTCTATCCTAACCACAACGGATTTTGGCTCTCGTTAGAGGGGATTGGCGAAAGGAATCTCAGTCTATACTACCCACCGTAGGATTTTAGTTCTGGTTAGTGGGGATTTGCGAAAGGAATCTCAGTCTATACTACCCACCGTAGGATTTTGGTTCTGGTTAGAGGGGTTTGGCGAAAGGAATCTCAGTCTATCCTAACCACACAGGGGTTTTGGTTCTAGTTAGAGAGGATTCGCGAAAAGAATCTCAGTCTATCCTACCCACCGTAGGATTTTAGTTCTGGTTAGAGGGGATTTGCGAAAGGAATCTCAGTCTATCCTAACCACACAGGTTTTGGTTCTGGTTAGAGGGGGTTGGCGAAAGGAATCTCAGTCTATCCTAACCATACAGGGGTTTTGGTTCTGGTTACAGGGGATTGGCGAAAAGAATCTCAGTCTATCCTAACCACATCGAGTTTTGTTTCTGGTTAGAGGGGATTGGCGAAAGGAAAATCAGTCTATCCTAACCCCATCGGATTTTGGTTCTGGTTAGAGGGGGTTAGCGCAAGGAATCTCAGTCTATCCTAACCACACAGGTTTTGGTTCTGGTTAGAGGGGATTGGCGAAAGGAATCTCAGTCTATCCTAACCACACAGGAGTTTTGGTTCTAGTTAGAGGGGATTGGCGAAAGGAATCTCAGTCTATCCTAACCACATCGGATTTTGGTTCTGGTTAGAGGGGGTTGGCGAAAGGAATCTCAGTCTATCCTAACCACATCGGATTTTGGTTCTGGTTAGAGGGGATTGGCAAAAGGAATCTCAGTCTATCCTAACCACAAAGGATTTTGGTTCTGGTTAGAGGGGATTGGCGAAAGGAATCTCAGTCTATCCTAACCGCAATGGATTTTTGTTCTGGTTAGAGGGGGTTGGCGATAGGAATCTCACTCTATCCTAACCCCATCGGATTTTGGTTCTGGTTAGAGGGGGTTGGCGCAAGGAATCTCAGTCTATCCTAACCACAACGGATTTTGGTTCTGGTTAGAGGGGATTGGCGAAAGGAATCTCAGTCTATCCTAACCACACAGGTTTTGGTTCTGGTTAGAGGGGATTGGCGAAAGGAATCTCAGTCTATCCTAACCATACATGAGTTTTGGTTCTCGTTAGAGGGGATTGGCGAAAGGAATCTCAGTCTATCCTAACCACATCGGATTTTGGTTCTGGTTAGAGGGGATTGGCGAAAGGAAGCTCAGTCTACCCTAACCACAACGGATTTTGGTTCTCGTTAGAGGGGATTGGCGAAAGGAATCTCAGTCTATCCTAACCACAACGGATTTTGGTTCTCGTTAGAGGGGATTGGCCAAAGGAATCTCAGTCTATACTCCCCACCGTAGGATTTTAGTTCTGGTTAGAGGGGATTTGCGAAAGGAATCTCAGTCTATACTACCCACCGTAGGATTTTGGTTCTGGTTAGAGGGGGTTGGCGCAAGGAATCTCAGTCTATCCTAACCACAACGGATTTTGGTTCTGGTTAGAGGGGATTGGCGAAAGGAATCTCAGTCTATCCTAACCACACAGGTTTTGGTTCTGGTTAGAGGGGATTGGCGAAAGGAATCTCAGTCTATCCTAACCACACATGAGTTTTGGTTCTCGTTAGAGGGGATTGGCGAAAGGAATCTCAGTCTATCCTAACCACATCGGATTTTGGTTCTGGTTAGAGGGGATTGGCGAAAGGAAGCTCAGTCTACCCTAACCACAACGGATTTTGGTTCTCGTTAGAGGGGATTGGCGAAAGGAATCTCAGTCTATCCTAACCACAACGGATTTTGGCTCTCGTTAGAGGGGATTGGCGAAAGGAATCTCAGTCTATACTACCCACCGTAGGATTTTAGTTCTGGTTAGTGGGGATTTGCGAAAGGAATCTCAGTCTATACTACCCACCGTAGGATTTTGGTTCTGGTTAGAGGGGTTTGGCGAAAGGAATCTCAGTCTATCCTAACCACACAGGGGTTTTGGTTCTAGTTAGAGAGGATTCGCGAAAAGAATCTCAGTCTATCCTACCCACCGTAGGATTTTAGTTCTGGTTAGAGGGGATTTGCGAAAGGAATCTCAGTCTATCCTAACCACACAGGTTTTGGTTCTGGTTAGAGGGGGTTGGCGAAAGGAATCTCAGTCTATCCTAACCATACAGGGGTTTTGGTTCTGGTTACAGGGGATTGGCGAAAAGAATCTCAGTCTATCCTAACCACATCGAGTTTTGGTTCTGGTTAGAGGGGATTGGCGAAAGGAATCTCAGTCTATCCTAACCCCATCGGATTTTGGTTCTGGTTAGAGGGGGTTAGCGTAAGGAATCTCAGTCTATCCTAACCACACAGGTTTTGGTTCTGGTTAGAGGGGATTGGCGAAAGGAATCTCAGTCTATCCTAACCACACAGGAGTTTTGGTTCTAGTTAGAGGGGATTGGCGAAAGGAATCTCAGTCTATCCTAACCACATCGGATTTTGGTTCTGGTTAGAGGGGGTTGGCGAAAGGAATCTCAGTCTATCCTAACCACATCGGATTCTGGTTCTGGTTAGAGGGGATTGGCAAAAGGAATCTCAGTCTATCCTAACCACAAAGGATTTTGGTTCTGGTTAGAGGGGATTGGCGAAAGGAATCTCAGTCTATCCTAACCGCAACGGATTTTGGTTCTGGTTAGAGGGGGTTGGCGATAGGAATCTCACTCTATCCTAACCCCATCGGATTTTGGTTCTGGTTAGAGGGGGTTGGCGCAAGGAATCTCAGTCTATCCTAACCACAACGGATTTTGGTTCTGGTTAGAGGGGATTGGCGAAAGGAATCTCAGTCTATCCTAACCACACAGGTTTTGGTTCTGGTTAGAGGGGATTGGCGAAAGGAATCTCAGTCTATCCTAACCACACATGAGTTTTGGTTCTCGTTAGAGGGGATTGGCGAAAGGAATCTCAGTCTATCCTAACCACATCGGATTTTGGTTCTGGTTAGAGGGGATTGGCGAAAGGAAGCTCAGTCTACCCTAACCACAACGGATTTTGGTTCTCGTTAGAGGGGATTGGCGAAAGGAATCTCAGTCTATCCTAACCACAACGGATTTTGGTTCTCGTTAGAGGGCATTGGCCAAAGGAATCTCAGTCTATACTCCCCACCGTAGGATTTTAGTTCTGGTTAGAGGGGATTTGCGAAAGGAATCTCAGTCTATACTACCCACCGTAGGATTTTGGTTCTGGTTAGAGGGGGTTGGCGAAAGGAATCTCAGTCTATCCTAACCACACAGGGGTTTTGGTTCTAGTTAGAGGGGATTCGCGAAAGGAATCTCAGTCTATCCTTACCACATCGGGTTTTGGTTCTGGTGAAAGGGGGTTGGCAAAAGGAATCTCAGTCTATCCTAACCACACAGGTTTTGGTTCTGGTTAGAGGGGATTGGCGAAAAGAATCTCAGTCTATCCTAACCACATCGAGTTTTGGTTCTGGTTAGAGGGGATTGGCGAAAGGAATCTCAGTCTATCCTAACCCCATCGGATTTTGGTTCTGGTTAGAGGCGGTTGGCGCAAGGAATATCAGTCTATCCTAACCACACAGGTTTTGGTTCTGGTTAGAGGGGATTGGCGAAAGGAATCTCAGTCTATCCTAACCACACAGGAGTTTTGGTTCTGGTTAGAGGGGATTGGCGAAAGGAATCTCAGTCTATCCTAACCGCAACGGATTTTGGTTCTGGTTAGAGGGGGTTGGCGCAAGGAATCTCAGTCTATCCTAACCCCATCGGATTTTGGTTCTGGTTAGAGGGGGTTGGCGCAAGGAATCTCAGTCTATCCTAACCACAACAGATTTTGGTTCTGGTTAGAGGGGGTTGGCGAAAGGAATCTCAGTCTATCCTAACCATACAGGTTTTGGTTCTGGTTAGAGGGGATTGGCGAAAGGAATCTCAGCCTATCCTAACCACACAGGAGTTTTGGTTCTGGTTAGAGGGGATTGGCGAAAGGAATCTCAGTCTATCCTAACCACATCGGATTTTGGTTCTGGTTAGAGGAGGTTGGCGCAAGGAATCTCAGTCTATCCTACCCACCGTAGGATTTTAGTTCTGGTTAGAGGGGATTTGAGAAAGGAATCTCAGTCTATCCTAACCACATCAGATTTTGGTTCTGGTTAGAGGGGGTTGGCGAAAGGAATCTCAGTCTATCCTAACCACACAGGGGTTTTGGTTCTAGTTAGAGGGGATTCGCGAAAGGAATCTCAGTCTATGCTAACCACAACGGATTTTGGTTCTCGTTAGAGGGGATTGGTGAAAGGAATCTCACTCTATCCTAACCACACAGGGGTTTTGGTTCTGGTTAGAGTGGATTGGCGAAAGGAATCTCAGTCTATCCTAACCACAACGGATTTTGGTTCTCGTTAGAGGGAATTGGGGAAAGGAATCTCACTCTATCCTAACCACACAGGGGTTTTGGTTCTGGTTAGAGGGGATTGGCGAAAGGAATCTCAGTCTATCCTAACCACAACGGATTTTGGTTCTCGTTAGAGGGAATTGGGGAAAGGAATCTCAGTCTATACTACCCACCGTAGGATTTTAGTTCTGGTTAGTGGGGATTTGCGAAAGGAATCTCAGTCTATACTACCCACCGTAGGATTTTGGTTCTGGTTAGAGGGGGTTGGCGAAAGGAATCTCAGTCTATCCTAACCACACAGGGGTTTTGGTTCTAGTTAGAGGGGATTCGCGAAAGGAATCTCAGTCTATCCTAACCACATCGGATTTTGGTTCTGGTTAGAGGGGGTTGGCGCAAGGAATCTCAGTCTATCCTACCCACCGTAGCATTTTAGTTCTGGTTAGAGGGGATTTGCGAAAGGAATCTCAGTCTATCCTAACCACATCCGATTTTGGTTCTAGTTAGAGGGGGTTGGCGCAAGGAATCTCAGTTTATCCTAACCACACAGGAGTTTTGGTTCTGGTTAGAGGGGGTTGGCGAAAGGAATCTCAGTCTATCCTAACCACACAGGGGTTTTGGTTCTAGTTAGAGGGGATTCGCGAAAGGAATCTCAGTCTATGCTAACCACAACGGATTTTGGTTCTCGTTAGAGGGGATTGGTGAAAGGAATCTCACTCTATCCTAACCACACAGGGGTTTTGGTTCTGGTTAGAGGGGATTGGCGAAAGGAATCTCAGTCTATCCTAACCACAACGGATTTTGGTTCTCGTTAGAGGGAATTGGGGAAAGGAATCTCAGTCTATACTACCCACCGTAGGATTTTAGTTCTGGTTAGTGGGGATTTGCGAAAGGAATCTCAGTCTATCCTAACCACACAGGGGTTTTTGTTCTAGTTAGAGGGGATTCGCGAAAAGAATCTCAGTCTATCCTTACCACATCGGGTTTTGGTTCTGGTTAGAGGGGGTTGGCAAAAGGAATCTCAGTCTATCCTAACCACACAGGTTTTGGTTCTGGTTAGAGGGGATTGGCGAAAGGAATCTCAGTCTATCCTAACCACACAGGAGTTTTGGTTCTGGTTAGAGGGGATTGGCGAAAGGAATCTCAGTCTATCCTAACCACATCGGATTTTGGTTCTGGTTAGAGGGGGTTGGCGCAAGGAATCTCAGTTTATCCTAACCACACAGGAGTTTTGGTTCTGGTTAGAGGGGATTGGCGAAAGGAATCTTAGTCTATCCTAACCACAACGGATTTTTTTTCTCGTTAGAGGGGATTGGCGAAAGGAATCTCAATCTATCCTAAGCACACAGGGGTTTTGGTTCTGGTTAGAGGGGATTGGCGAAAGGAATCTCAGTCTATCCTACCCACTGTAGGATTTTAGTTATGGTTAGAGGGGATTTGCGAAAGGAATCTCAGTCTATACTACCCACCGTAGGATTTTGGTTCTGGTTAGAGGGGGTTGGCGAAAGGAATCTCAGTCTATCCTAACCACACAGGGGTTTTGGTTCTCGTTAGAGGGGATTCGCGAAAGGAATCTCAGCCTATCCTTACCACATCGGGTTTTGGTTCTGGTTAGAGGGGGTTGGCAAAAGGAATCTCAGTCTATCCTAACCACACAGGTTTTGGTTCTGGTTAGAGGGGATTGGCGAAAGGAATCTCAGTCTATCCTAACCCCATCGGATTTTGGTTCTGGTTAGAGGGGATTTGAGAAAGAAATCTCAGTCTATCCTAACCACATCAGATTTTGGTTCTGGTTAGAGGGGGTTGGCGAAAGGAATCTCAGTCTTTCCTAACCACACAGGGGTTTTGGTTCTAGTTAGAGGGGATTCGCGAAAGGAATCTCAGTCTATGCTAACCACAACGGATTTTGGTTCTCGTTAGAGGGGATTGGTGAAAGGAATCTCACTCTATCCTAACCACACAGGGGTTTTGGTTCTGGTTAGAGGGGATTGGCGAAAGGAATCTCAGTCTATCCTAACCACAACGGATTTTGGTTCTCGTTAGAGGGAATTGGGGAAAGGAATCTCAGTCTATACTACCCACCGTAGGATTTTAGTTCTGGTTAGTGGGGATTTGCGAAAGGAATCTCAGTCTATACTACCCACCGTAGGATTTTGGTTCTGGTTAGAGGGGGTTGGCGAAAGGAATCTCAGTCTATCCTAACCACACAGGGGTTTTGGTTCTAGTTAGAGGGGATTCGCGAAAGGAATCTCAGTCTATCCTAACCACATCGGATTTTGGTTCTGGTTAGAGGGGGTTGGCGCAAGGAATCTCAGTCTATCCTACCCACCGTAGCATTTTAGTTCTGGTTAGAGGGGATTTGCGAAAGGAATCTCAGTCTATCCTAACCACATCCGATTTTGGTTCTAGTTAGAGGGGGTTGGCGCAAGGAATCTCAGTTTATCCTAACCACACAGGAGTTTTGGTTCTGGTTAGAGGGGGTTGGCGAAAGGAATCTCAGTCTATCCTAACCACACAGGGGTTTTGGTTCTAGTTAGAGGGGATTCGCGAAAGGAATCTCAGTCTATGCTAACCACAACGGATTTTGGTTCTCGTTAGAGGGGATTGGTGAAAGGAATCTCACTCTATCCTAACCACACAGGGGTTTTGGTTCTGGTTAGAGGGGATTGGCGAAAGGAATCTCAGTCTATCCTAACCACAACGGATTTTGGTTCTCGTTAGAGGGAATTGGGGAAAGGAATCTCAGTCTATACTACCCACCGTAGGATTTTAGTTCTGGTTAGTGGGGATTTGCGAAAGGAATCTCAGTCTATCCTAACCACACAGGGGTTTTTGTTCTAGTTAGAGGGGATTCGCGAAAAGAATCTCAGTCTATCCTTACCACATCGGGTTTTGGTTCTGGTTAGAGGGGGTTGGCAAAAGGAATCTCAGTCTATCCTAACCACACAGGTTTTGGTTCTGGTTAGAGGGGATTGGCGAAAGGAATCTCAGTCTATCCTAACCACACAGGAGTTTTGGTTCTGGTTAGAGGGGATTGGCGAAAGGAATCTCAGTCTATCCTAACCACATCGGATTTTGGTTCTGGTTAGAGGGGGTTGGCGCAAGGAATCTCAGTTTATCCTAACCACACAGGAGTTTTGGTTCTGGTTAGAGGGGATTGGCGAAAGGAATCTTAGTCTATCCTAACCACAACGGATTTTTTTTCTCGTTAGAGGGGATTGGCGAAAGGAATCTCAATCTATCCTAAGCACACAGGGGTTTTGGTTCTGGTTAGAGGGGATTGGCGAAAGGAATCTCAGTCTATCCTACCCACTGTAGGATTTTAGTTATGGTTAGAGGGGATTTGCGAAAGGAATCTCAGTCTATCCTAACCACATCAGATTTTGGTTCTGGTTAGAGTGGGTTGGCGAAAGGAATCTGAGTCTATCCTAACCACACAGGGGTTTTGGTTCTAGTTAGAGGGGATTCGCGAAAAGAATCTCAGTCTATCCTTACCACATCGGGTTTTGGTTCTGGTTAGAGGGGGTTGGCAAAAGGAATCTCAGTCTATCCTAACCACACAGGTTTTGGTTATGGTTAGAGGGGATTGGCGAAAGGAATCTCAGTCTATCCTAACCACACAGGAGTTTTGGTTCTAGTTAGAGGGGATTCGCGAAAGGAATCTCAGTCTATCCTAACCACATCGGATTTTGGTTCTGGTTAGAGGGGATTGGCGAAAGGAATCTCAGTCTATCCTAACCACAACGGATTTTGGTTCTCGTTAGAGGGGATTGGCGAAAGGAATCTCAGTCTATCCTAACCACAACGGATTTTGGTTCTCGTTAGAGGGGATTGGAAAAAAGAATCTCAGTCTATACTACCCACCGTAGGATTTTAGTTCTGGTTAGAGGGGATTTGCGAAAGGAATCTCAGTCTATACTACCCACCGTAGGATTTTGGTTCTGGTTAGAGGGGGTTGGCGAAAGGAATCTCAGTCTATCCTAACCACACAGGGGTTTTGGTTCTCGTTAGAGGGGATTCGCGAAAGGAATCTCAGCCTATCCTTACCACATCGGGTTTTGGTTCTGGTTAGAGGGGGTTGGCAAAAGGAATCTCAGTCTATCCTAACCACACAGGTTTTGGTTCTGGTTAGAGGGGATTGGCGAAAGGAATCTCAGTCTATCCTAACCCCATCGGATTTTGGTTCTGGTTAGAGGGGATTTGAGAAAGAAATCTCAGTCTATCCTAACCACATCAGATTTTGGTTCTGGTTAGAGGGGGTTGGCGAAAGGAATCTCAGTCTTTCCTAACCACACAGGGGTTTTGGTTCTAGTTAGAGGGGATTCGCGAAAGGAATCTCAGTCTATGCTAACCACAACGGATTTTGGTTCTCGTTAGAGGGGATTGGTGAAAGGAATCTCACTCTATCCTAACCACACAGGGGTTTTGGTTCTGGTTAGAGGGGATTGGCGAAAGGAATCTCAGTCTATCCTAACCACAACGGATTTTGGTTCTCGTTAGAGGGAATTGGGGAAAGGAATCTCAGTCTATACTACCCACCGTAGGATTTTAGTTCTGGTTAGTGGGGATTTGCGAAAGGAATCTCAGTCTATACTACCCACCGTAGGATTTTGGTTCTGGTTAGAGGGGGTTGGCGAAAGGAATCTCAGTCTATCCTAACCACACAGGGGTTTTGGTTCTAGTTAGAGGGGATTCGCGAAAGGAATCTCAGTCTATCCTAACCACATCGGATTTTGGTTCTGGTTAGAGGGGGTTGGCGCAAGGAATCTCAGTCTATCCTACCCACCGTAGCATTTTAGTTCTGGTTAGAGGGGATTTGCGAAAGGAATCTCAGTCTATCCTAACCACATCCGATTTTGGTTCTAGTTAGAGGGGGTTGGCGCAAGGAATCTCAGTTTATCCTAACCACACAGGAGTTTTGGTTCTGGTTAGAGGGGGTTGGCGAAAGGAATCTCAGTCTATCCTAACCACACAGGGGTTTTGGTTCTAGTTAGAGGGGATTCGCGAAAGGAATCTCAGTCTATGCTAACCACAACGGATTTTGGT
The DNA here is from genome assembly GCF_951802175.1 of Populus nigra. Lineage (NCBI taxonomy): Eukaryota > Viridiplantae > Streptophyta > Magnoliopsida > Malpighiales > Salicaceae > Populus > Populus nigra. Next base: position 34,132,381 of record NC_084853.1, on the reverse strand, counting down.
TCTCGTTAGAGGGGATTGGTGAAAGGAATCTCACTCTATCCTAACCACACAGGGGTTTTGGTTCTGGTTAGAGGGGATTGGCGAAAGGAATCTCAGTCTATCCTAACCACAACGGATTTTGGTTCTCGTTAGAGGGAATTGGGGAAAGGAATCTCAGTCTATACTACCCACCGTAGGATTTTAGTTCTGGTTAGTGGGGATTTGCGAAAGGAATCTCAGTCTATCCTAACCACACAGGGGTTTTTGTTCTAGTTAGAGGGGATTCGCGAAAAGAATCTCAGTCTATCCTTACCACATCGAGTTTTGGTTCTGGTTAGAGGGGGTTGGCAAAAGGAATCTCAGTCTATCCTAACCACACAGGTTTTGGTTCTGGTTAGAGGGGATTGGCGAAAGGAATCTCAGTCTATCCTAACCACACAGGAGTTTTGGTTCTGGTTAGAGGGGATTGGCGAAAGGAATCTCAGTCTATCCTAACCACATCGGATTTTGGTTCTGGTTAGAGGGGGTTGGCGCAAGGAATCTCAGTTTATCCTAACCACACAGGAGTTTTGGTTCTGGTTAGAGGGGATTGGCGAAAGGAATCTCAGTCTATCCTAACCACAACGGATTTTTGTTCTCGTTAGAGGGGATTGGCGAAAGGAATCTCAATCTATCCTAAGCACACAGGGGTTTTGGTTCTGGTTAGAGGGGATTGGCGAAAGGAATCTCAGTCTATCCTACCCACTGTAGGATTTTAGTTATGGTTAGAGGGGATTTGCGAAAGGAATCTCAGTCTATCCTAACCACATCAGATTTTGGTTCTGGTTAGAGTGGGTTGGCGAAAGGAATCTGAGTCTATCCTAACCACACAGGGGTTTTGGTTCTAGTTAGAGGGGATTCGCGAAAAGAATCTCAGTCTATCCTTACCACATCGGGTTTTGGTTCTGGTTAGAGGGGGTTGGCAAAAGGAATCTCAGTCTATCCTAACCACACAGGTTTTGGTTATGGTTAGAGGGGATTGGCGAAAGGAATCTCAGTCTATCCTAACCACACAGGAGTTTTGGTTCTAGTTAGAGGGGATTCGCGAAAGGAATCTCAGTCTATCCTAACCACATCGGATTTTGGTTCTGGTTAGAGGGGATTGGCGAAAGGAATCTCAGTCTATCCTAACCACAACGGATTTTGGTTCTCGTTAGAGGGGATTGGCGAAAGGAATCTCAGTCTATCCTAACCACAACGGATTTTGGTTCTCGTTAGAGGGGATTGGAAAAAGGAATCTCAGTCTATACTACCCACCGTAGGATTTTAGTTCTGGTTAGAGGGGATTTGCGAAAGGAATCTCAGTCTATACTACCCACCGTAGGATTTTGGTTCTGGTTAGAGGGGGTTGGCGAAAGGAATCTCAGTCTATCCTAACCACACAGGGGTTTTGGTTCTCGTTAGAGGGGATTCGCGAAAGGAATCTCAGCCTATCCTTACCACATCGGGTTTTGGTTCTGGTTAGAGGGGGTTGGCAAAAGGAATCTCAGTCTATCCTAACCACACAGGTTTTGGTTCTGGTTAGAGGGGATTGGCGAAAGGAATCTCAGTCTATCCTAACCACACAGGAGTTTTGGTTCTCGTTAGAGGGGATTGGCGAAAGGAATCTCAGTCTATCCTAACCACATCGGATTTTGGTTCTGGTTAGAGGGGGTTGGCGCAAGGAATCTCAGTCTATCCTACCTACCGTAGGATTTTAGTTCTGGTTAGAGGGGATTTGCGAAAGGAATCTCAGTCTATCCTAACCACACAGGTTTTGGTTCTGGTTAGAGGGGATTGGCGAAAGGAATCTCAGTCTATCCTAACCATACATGGGTTTTGGTTCTGGTTAAAGGGGATTGGCGAAAAGAATCTCAGTCTATCCTAACCACATCGAGTTTTGGTTCTGGTTAGAGGGGATTGGCGAAAGGAATCTCAGTCTATCCTAACCCCATCGGATTTTGGTTCTGGTTAGAGGGGATTTGAGAAAGAAATCTCAGTCTATCCTAACCACATCAGATTTTGGTTCTGGTTAGAGGGGGTTGGCGAAAGGAATCTCAGTCTTTCCTAACCACACAGGGGTTTTGGTTCTAGTTAGAGGGGATTCGCGAAAGGAATCTCAGTCTATGCTAACCACAACGGATTTTGGTTCTCGTTAGAGGGGATTGGCGAAAGGAATCTCAGTCTATCCTAACCACAACGGATTTTGGTTCTCGTTAGAGGGGATTGGAAAAAGGAATCTCAGTCTATACTACCCACCGTAGGATTTTAGTTCTGGTTAGAGGGGATTTGCGAAAGGAATCTCAGTCTATACTACCCACCGTAGGATTTTGGTTCTGGTTAGAGGGGGTTGGCGAAAGGAATCTCAGTCTATCCTAACCACACAGGGGTTTTGGTTCTCGTTAGAGGGGATTCGCGAAAGGAATCTCAGCCTATCCTTACCACATCGGGTTTTGGTTCTGGTTAGAGGGGGTTGGCAAAAGGAATCTCAGTCTATCCTAACCACACAGGTTTTGGTTCTGGTTAGAGGGGATTGGCGAAAGGAATCTCAGTCTATCCTACCCACTGTAGGATTTTAGTTATGGTTAGAGGGGATTTGCGAAAGGAATCTCAGTCTATCCTAACCACATCAGATTTTGGTTCTGGTTAGAGTGGGTTGGCGAAAGGAATCTGAGTCTATCCTAACCACACAGGGGTTTTGGTTCTAGTTAGAGGGGATTCGCGAAAAGAATCTCAGTCTATCCTTACCACATCGGGTTTTGGTTCTGGTTAGAGGGGGTTGGCAAAAGGAATCTCAGTCTATCCTAACCACACAGGTTTTGGTTATGGTTAGAGGGGATTGGCGAAAGGAATCTCAGTCTATCCTAACCACACAGGAGTTTTGGTTCTAGTTAGAGGGGATTCGCGAAAGGAATCTCAGTCTATCCTAACCACATCGGATTTTGGTTCTGGTTAGAGGGGATTGGCGAAAGGAATCTCAGTCTATCCTAACCACAACGGATTTTGGTTCTGGTTAGAGGGGATTGGCGAAAGGAATCTCAGTCTATCCTAACAACAACGGATTTTGGTTCTCGTTAGAGGGGATTGGAAAAAGGAATCTCAGTCTATACTACCCACCGTAGGATTTTAGTTCTGGTTAGAGGGGATTTGCGAAAGGAATCTCAGTCTATACTACCCACCGTAGGATTTTGGTTCTGGTTAGAGGGGGTTGGCGAAAGGAATCTCAGTCTATCCTAACCACACAGGGGTTTTGGTTCTCGTTAGAGGGGATTCGCGAAAGGAATCTCAGCCTATCCTTACCACATCGGGTTTTGGTTCTGGTTAGAGGGGGTTGGCAAAAGGAATCTCAGTCTATCCTAACCACACAGGTTTTGGTTCTGGTTAGAGGGGATTGGCGAAAGGAATCTCAGTCTATCCTAACCACACAGGAGTTTTGGTTCTCGTTAGAGGGGATTGGCGAAAGGAATCTCAGTCTATCCTAACCACATCGGATTTTGGTTCTGGTTAGAGGGGGTTGGCGCAAGGAATCTCAGTCTATCCTACCTACCGTAGGATTTTAGTTCTGGTTAGAGGGGATTTGCGAAAGGAATCTCAGTCTATCCTAACCACACAGGTTTTGGTTCTGGTTAGAGGGGATTGGCGAAAGGAATCTCAGTCTATCCTAACCATACATGGGTTTTGGTTCTGGTTAAAGGGGATTGGCGAAAAGAATCTCAGTCTATCCTAACCACATCGAGTTTTGGTTCTGGTTAGAGGGGATTGGCGAAAGGAATCTCAGTCTATCCTAACCCCATCGGATTTTGGTTCTGGTTAGAGGGGATTTGAGAAAGAAATCTCAGTCTATCCTAACCACATCAGATTTTGGTTCTGGTTAGAGGGGGTTGGCGAAAGGAATCTCAGTCTTTCCTAACCACACAGGGGTTTTGGTTCTAGTTAGAGGGGATTCGCGAAAGGAATCTCAGTCTATGCTAACCACAACGGATTTTGGTTCTCGTTAGAGGGGATTGGTGACAGGAATCTCACTCTATCCTAACCACACAGGGGTTTTGGTTCTGGTTAGAGGGGATTGGCGAAAGGAATCTCAGTCTATCCTAACCACACAGGGGTTTTGGTTATGGTTAGAGGGGATTGGCGAAAAGAATCTCAGTCTATCCTAACCACATCGAGTTTTGGTTCTGGTTAGTGGGGATTTGCGAAAGGAATCTCAGTCTATACTACCCACCGTAGGATTTTAGTTCTGGTTAGAGGGGATTTGAGAAAGGAATCTCAGTCTATCCTAACCACATCAGATTTTGGTTCTGGTTAGAGGGGGTTGGCGAAAGGAATCTCAGTCTATCCTAACCACACAGGGATTTTGGTTCTAGTTAGAGGGGATTCGCGAAAGGAATCTCAGTCTATGCTAACCACAACGGATTTTGGTTCTCGTTAGAGGGGATTGGCGAAAGGAATCTCAGTCTATCCTAACCACACAGGAGTTTTGGTTCTCGTTAGAGGGGATTGGCGAAAGGAATCTCAGTCTATCCTAACCACATCGGATTTTGGTTCTGGTTAGAGGGGGTTGGCGCAAGGAATCTCAGTCTATCCTACCTACCGTAGGATTTTAGTTCTGGTTAGAGGGGATTTGCGAAAGGAATCTCAGTCTATCCTAACCACACAGGTTTTGGTTCTGGTTAGAGGGGATTGGCGAAAGGAATCTCAGTCTATCCTAACCATACATGGGTTTTGGTTCTGGTTAAAGGGGATTGGCGAAAAGAATCTCAGTCTATCCTAACCACATCGAGTTTTGGTTCTGGTTAGAGGGGATTGGCGAAAGGAATCTCAGTCTATCCTAACCCCATCGGATTTTGGTTCTGGTTAGAGGGGATTTGAGAAAGAAATCTCAGTCTATCCTAACCACATCAGATTTTGGTTCTGGTTAGAGGGGGTTGGCGAAAGGAATCTCAGTCTTTCCTAACCACACAGGGGTTTTGGTTCTAGTTAGAGGGGATTCGCGAAAGGAATCTCAGTCTATGCTAACCACAACGGATTTTGGTTCTCGTTAGAGGGGATTGGTGACAGGAATCTCACTCTATCCTAACCACACAGGGGTTTTGGTTCTGGTTAGAGGGTGATTGTGCATCAAAAGTATCATTAAGTCTCTTATTTTACATATGTATTTATTATTTTTATTTGGGTTTTTTTATAATAATTGATGTGCTTTTTAGTAATGAAGTTTCTTTTAATGTCTCGATAGGTTTTTGGAGCTTAAATGAATTATTTCAGAAAATTCAACGTCGGAATTCGGAACAAAGAATTGAAGAGAAATTTAGTTGAAGATTGAAGCAAATCTTGGTTCAAATAAGTGCTCCAAATTTGCCCCAAAAATCAATTCAAGTCCAATTCTAGAAAAGAATATCATATGATTTATTTCAAGCCCAAACATGCCTTATGTTGTGTGCAAACTTCAACCATCAAACACTCAAGGTTTCAAAGTCAATCTTAGCCCAAATAATAGGTACATTTGTATCCTTATTTGATGCTTAAATTCAGCCCCAAATCAGCCCCAAATCACCTTCCAAATCAGCCCAAACACAATCCATGATCCTACATGTCCACATAATAAATAACATTTGATTTATCTGGGTAATTCATTGATCCAAGAGGGCAAGCACATGGATGGAAAGCTGGAGGGGACATTGTGACATTATTTTGGGTCAAAAGAAGAAAGAGACAACTCATAAAGGAGGAAGAAAAACGTGCACCAAAGTGTTCTCCAAGCTGGCCTGGTTTGATTTTCCAGAACACCTTTCGGTGTTTTGTCCATAACTTTTGACTCAGATGTCCAAATGAGCTGTTCTTTAATGATCTGGAAATCTAACAGAATGGCCTATAAATATGTCTCTAATAGCCATCTCCAGGGGAGGCTTCTAAAAGGGTCGAATTGCTGTCCAAAGTTAGAGTCAGATTTGTGTCCGAATTTTTACTGAAATTGTGTTGTGTTCTTCTTTATAGATTTCGGTTCTTTAGCTTGTAAAACTCATTATTTCAGTTTGATTCAAGTCATTTTATGTTTATTGAAGTGTTATTATATCTAATCATGGTTGGCTAATCTTCTTCTTGGATCCAAATCAAGGATGATGGTGGTTGAGGTGAGTTCTTTAAGATATGAATGAATCTTAATGTCTATCTTTTCATTTTCTTCATGAATGTTTATTATTGCAAAGAAATTTTAGAAATCATTTAGGTAATGTTATAATCTTGAATTTTTATGCACAAACCTTAGTTTTGGTATAGAGATTGCTTGATTCAATGTCTTACTTAATATGAAAATACTTGTACATTCTTAAGCAATAATCAATCTTCATCCTTTTAAACTTCATTGTAATATCTTCCAATCTAATATCACCATCGTTGATATTAGGTTGAGTTATCTTATATATGTTAAAGGAATCACCAATACATCACCATTAAAATTGATTTGGACCAAGACTTACTTTTTCTTGTCATTTAAAATCTATTTACACTTTTTCATCTTTGAAAACAAATCCATCAATCATTTTCAACCAAGTTATTGTTAATTTAATTTCTCTTGAGTTTTGTTTTGTTACCTAGCTTAATTTCCAGATCTAGCTCTCTGTGGATATGACCTCGATCTTACCGAGTTAATTGCTACATCGCACACTCGTGCACTTGCGAGTTAAAACAAGCCGAACATAAAAAGCGGTCAAGCAATTTTGGCGCCGTTGCCGGGGAGCTAGCAAGCAAAGGTAACAAATTTCTATTTGATTATTGGAAAACAAAAAAAATACATAAAAATAAAAAATCAAATGGCTGGTTTTACCGCCTAAAAAAAATTTAATTTGACCTCAACTTTTCGGATATTGGACTGTGGACTGGACTATTAATTGTTGGATTTTTGTTGGTTCAACCATTTTTCTTTTATTGTCTATTCTAATTAGTTTATAATATTTATTGTTTATATTATAAGGCTGGTTTTACCGCCTCTTGTTTATTTTATTTTATTTTGTTGTTTATTGTTGTTATTTTTTTTATATTTATTGTCTGAAGTGCTTGGCCGGTACTACCGCCTTTTGTTCATTTTATTTTATTTTGTTGTTCATTGTTGTTATTTTTCTTATATTTATTGTCTGAAGTGCTTGGCCGGTACTACCGCCTTTTGTTCATTTTATTTTATTTTGTTGTTTATTGTTGTTATTTTTCTTATATTTATTGTCTGAAGTGCTTGGCCGGTACTACCGCCTTTTGTTCATTTTATTTTATTTTGTTGTTTATTGTTGTTATTTTTCTTATATTTATTGTTTGAAGTGCTTGGCCGGTATTACCGCCTTTTATTCATGCTTGTTATAATTATCTTTTAATGTTTATTGTTGTTACTATTGCTTATTAGTTAGAGAGTGAATTTCTTAATTTGTTGTATTTTTATTTTTGAGCTATTACTTTATCTTTTACGTTTCATTTACTTTTATTTGCAATCTTTTTTTTCTTTTTCTTTTCCTTTCCTTTCGTATTCATATAATTGTTATATTATTGTTTTTTTTATCATGGCTAATGTTGAAGATGTAGAGGGTGAAGAGAGTGTTCAAGGTAATGGACCTCCACAATTCAATGATCAACCTAATTTTCGAACTCTTAGAGAGTATCTTCACCCGGCTAGACAAAGTACACCTTCGTGTATTATCTTACCTCTTAACCAACAAGCTTTCAATTTGAAACCGGGCATGATTCAACTTCTTCCCACATTTCACGGTATGGATTCTGAAAATCCATACATACACATTAAAGACTTTGAAGAGGTATGTAATACTTTTATTGATAGAACATGCACCGAGGAAACTATTCGTCTTAAATTGTTCCCATTCTCTCTAAAGGATAAAGCCAAGCTTTGGCTAAACTCCTTGCGTCCTAGGTCTATAGGTACATGGAGAGAAATGCAAGCTGAATTTTTGAAAAAATACTTCCCCACTCATAGAACGGCAGCCTTACAACGTCAAATGATGAATTTTTCTTGTAGTCCAAATGAGTCATTTCACCAAGCTTGGGAAAGGTTTAAAGACTTGTTAAATGCATGCCCCCACCATGGTTTTGAGATGTGGAGGTTAGTGAGTTTCTTCTACGACTCTCTTACCGCAGATTTTAAAAAGCTAGTGTCAACCATGTGTAATGGTGAGTTTTATGACAAAGAACCAAGTGAAGCCTTTGATTTCTTTGATCAATTGGCTGAAAACACAAAGCAATGGGAGACTTCTCTCCCACTTCATGTCGAGTCTAGAAACACCATTTCTCATTCAAGTGGGAAGTTCCAATTGAAAGAGACTGATGACCTCAATGCTAGATTAACCTCATTGGCTAGGAAAGTAGAGTCTCTTGAGATTAAAAAAGTGCATGTCATGAGTGAACAACAAGAGGAAAGTTGTGTTGTTTGTGAGAGCAAAGGGCATAAGACAACTGAGTGTCCTACCATTCCAGCCTTCAAGGAAGTGCTATATGGCCAAACTTCTGATTCAAGTAATGTTAGAAAGCCATTTTCAAACCAAGTAGGCAATCCCTACTCTGAGACCTACAATCCTGGATGGAGGAACCATCCAAATTTTGGATGGAGAAATGAGGGCCCTTCAGTACCTCAAACATTTCAACCTCCACCCCAACCATTTCATGCTCCCACACATAACACATACCAACCACCTCATAAGAGATCCCTAGAGGATACTCTTCAACAATTCATGCAAACACAAGGAGGAATCAACAACCAAGCTTATAAATTTCAAGACCAGACCAATAGGACCTTAGATGACATTCGAAGTCAACTAACCAAGTTGACTCAATCACTAAGCATTCAAGAGAAGGGAAAGATCCCAGCTCAACCAATGCCAAATCCTAGAGGTCAGGTACACATGAGTGAATCCTCATCTAGTGAACCTTCAAACCATGAACAAGTCCAAGCCATCACTACCCTTAGAAGTGGAAAGATTATTGACAAAGCTATAGGTTTTGGGATTCCTAGAAGTATTGTGGAGGAGGAATCTAGGCAAAGTGAAGAGGAAATCAAAACACAAGTGACAAATGAGAGCTTGAGTGACAAAGAAGGTGAGACAAATGAGAAAGAGATGAGTGAGAAAGGAGATGATTCAAGCAAAATTGGAGTCAAAGTGAGTGATTTAGAATTTGTTCCTAGAGCACCATTTCCACAAAGGTTAGGGAAACCTAAACATGATCTTATGAACTCAGAAATCTATGAATTGTTCAAACAAGTGAAAGTCAACATTCCACTCCTTGATGCAATTAAACAAGTCCCATCTTATGCAAAGTTCCTCAAGGACTTATGCACAGTCAAAAGGAAATTGAATGTGAAAGAAAGAGCCTTTCTAACTGAACATGCTAGTGCCATCATCCAGTTTAAGACCCCTCCCAAATACAAAGATCCTGGTTGTCCTACCATTTCATGCATTATTGGAAATCATAAGATAGACCAAGCTTTGTTAGATTTAGGAGCAAGTGTGAATTTGATACCCTACACTGTTTACGAACAATTAGGTTTAGGAGGAATCAAGCCTACTCGAATCACCCTTCAATTAGCTGATAGGTCAATCAAGATTCCTAGGGGTATTGTTGAGGATGTGTTGGTCCAAGTAGATAAATTCTACTTTCCTGTTGATTTTGTAGTGTTGGACACCGCACCTATTCAAGGTTCTAATGCTCCCATCCCAGTCATCTTAGGTAGACCTTTCCTAGCTACATCCAATGCTTTAATCAACTGTAGGAATGGGGTGATGAAATTGTCTTTTGGGAACATGACTGTGGAGATGAACATATTCAATGTCTCCAAACAAATTGGTGAACACGAGGACATTAGAGAGGTGGATTTGATCCAAACAGTTTGTCAAGAACACTTTGAGAGAGAATGGATAAAGGATCCATTGGAGAGAACTTTAATTCATGATGAAAGATTTTATTCTTTGGAATGTGTTGATGAGGAAGTAAGAGAACTCGAGACTTATCTAGATCCAATGCCTCTTATGTCAATAGGTCAATGGACCCCATCGTTTGAGCCTTTGATTTCACCCCAAGTGAAAGCTGAGGCATCTCTTGTCCAACCTTATAAACCAGAAAGGAAGCCTTTACCGAGTGATCTTAAGTATGCATTTCTAGGGGAAGATGAATCATATCCTATTGTGATTTCATCAAAACTTAGCATAGAGCAGGAACAAGAACTTTTGAGAGTGGTGAGAAAACACAAAAAAGCAATTGGGTGGACTATTACTGACTTGAAAGGAATTAGCCCTCTTTTATGTACACATAGAATCTATCTTGAAGAAGAGGCTAAAACTGTGAGGCAAATGCAAAGACGATTGAACCCAAACATGAAGGAAGTAGTAAGATGTGAAGTGCTTAAGCTACTTGATGCGGGTATCATTTACCCCATTGCAAACTCAAAATGGGTTAGTCCAACCCAAGTTGTCCCAAAAAAATCTGGAGTCACGGTAGTGAAAAATGAAAATAATGAGCTAGTACCAACTAGAATCCAAACTGGATGGCGTATGTGCATTGATTATCGTAAGTTGAACATGGTGACTAGGAAGGACCATTTTCCACTTCCATTTTTAGACCAAGTGCTTGAAAGAGTAGCCGGAAGAGCTTTCTATTGTTTTCTTGATGGATACTCAGGTTACAACCAAATTGAGATTTCTTTAGAAGACCAAGAAAAAACCACTTTCACTTGTCCTTTTGGTACCTATGCTTATAGAAGAATGCCTTTTGGCTTGTGTAATGCACCAGCCACTTTTCAAAGGTGTATGATGAGTATCTTTAGTGACATGGTGGAAAATTTTTTGGAAGTTTTCATGGATGATTTTTCAGTTTATGGGGATTCTTATGAGTTGTGTCTAATGCATTTAGAAAAAGTTCTTGAAAGGTGTGAAGAGAGGAATCTTGTACTTAATTGGGAGAAATGTCATTTTATGGTGACACATGGCATTGTCTTAGGTCACATTGTCTCTTCAAAAGGGATAGAGGTAGATAAGTCAAAGGTTGAAGTCATTCAAAAATTACCTACCCCTCGGACTGTGAAAGATGTGAGATCCTTTTTAGGACACGCTGGTTTTTACCGAAGATTCATTCATTCTTTTAGTACCATTGCCAAACCATTGTGTAACTTGTTGTCACAAGATGTTCAATTTGATTGGACATCAAAATGTCAAGAAGCTTTTGAAAAGCTTAAAGGGTTGTTGACCACTGCACCAATCATGCAAGCTCCTGATTGGTCTTTACCATTTGAACTGATGTGTGATGCTAGTGATTTTGCGGTAGGGGCTGTTTTAGGACAAAGAAAAGATAAGAAACCTCATGTCATTTATTATGCTAGCAAGACTTTGAATGATGCTCAATTGAATTACACTACAACTGAAAAAGAACTTTTAGCTGTAGTATTTGCATTGGACAAGTTTAGGTCTTATTTGGTTGGATCTCTTGTTATTGTTTTCACTGATCATGCAGCATTGAAATACTTGCTCACAAAACAAGATGTCAAGCCACGTTTGATTCGATGGATCCTCTTACTCCAAGAGTTTAACCTTGAAATTCGAGATAAAAAGGGAGTAGAGAATGTAGTGGCTGATCATTTGTCCCGTCTTTCAAGCTATGAGACCACAATTGATGAATCTCCAATAAATGAATTCTTTGCTGATGAAAATTTATTTTGTGCAGGTACTGTTTCCTACATTGGCTCTCCATGGTATGCTGACATAGCAAATTACCTAGCCACAAGTCAGATTCCTTCTCATTGGTCTAAACTTGACAAACAAAAATTCTTGCGTAACGTGCGCACCTTTTTTTGGGATGACCCCTACCTATTTAAATACTGCCCTGACCAAATTGTTAGGCGGTGCATCCCTGATCATGAAATTCCAAGTGTAATTAATTTTTGTCATGCATTAGCCTGTGGTGGGCATTTCTCTTCCAAGAAAACCACTGCCAAGATCTTGCAGTGTGGTTTTTATTGGCCCACCATGTTCAAAGATGTCCATGCCTTCTGTGTTGCATGTGACCGATGCCAACGACTAGGTAACCTTACTAGGCGTAACATGATGCCCCTAAACCCCATTCTTGTTTTGGAAATATTTGATTGTTGGGGGATTGATTTCATGGGACCTTTTCCAAGTTCATTTGGTTACCAATTCATCCTTGTAGCTGTTGATTATGTGTCTAAATGGGTGGAGGCCATTGCATCTCGAACCAATGACCATCGAGTTGTGGTCAAATTCTTGAAAGAAAATATTTTCTCTCGTTTTGGCATGCCCCGGGCTATGATTAGTGATGGGGGTAAGCATTTTTGTAACAAGCCCATTGGGATTTTGATGAGAAAATATAGTGTAATTCACAAGGTCAGTACCCCCTATCATCCACAGACTAGTGGCCAAGCTGAGTTGGCAAATAGGGAGATCAAGAACATTCTAGAGAAAACAGTCAATCCAAACCGTAAAGATTGGTCCCTACGACTAGTTGATGCTTTGTGGGCATATCGCACTGCTTACAAGACCTCTTTAGGAATGTCTCCTTATAGGCTAGTTTATGGAAAGCCTTGTCATCTCCCTGTTGAGATTGAGCACCGTGCATATTGGGCCATCCGGCAATTCAATGATAATGAAAACGAGGTTGGCAAAAATAGAAAGCTTCAATTGGATGAATTAGAGGAGCTGAGAAATGATGCATTTGAAAATGCAAAAATTTCAAAACATAAGATGAAAGCTTTGCATGATAAACACATTTTTAGAAAATCCTTTCATGTTGGTCAAAAGGTTCTCTTGTATAATTCACGATTACATCTCTTTCCTGGGAAGTTAAGGACAAAATGGATTGGTCCATTTGTGATTAAATCCATCTCTGAGCATGGTGCATTTGAGGTAGAAAATCCTAAGAATGGAAATGTTTTCAAAGTAAATGGTCATCGATTGAAACCTTATCTTGAAAACTTTGTGGCTGAAGTTGAGACATTGGATCTTGAAGATCCAATACCATTGTAGTATCAGAAGTAATGAGTTTTTATTTTTATTTTTTTCATTTTTTTTTATTTTTTTTTCTCTTTCTTCCATCTCTTATATTTTCTTGTTCATGCATTAGGGACAATGCATTATTTTAAGTTGGGGGGGTGTGAGGTTCTTTATTTTCAAAAAAAAAAAAAAAACATCAATGTTTTCTTTTAGTTGTGATATGCAGGTAAAAAAAATCAAGCAAGAAGTCAGCTCATGTCCAATTCAATCAGACATTCATCCTTGAGAACAAAAGGGGAGTAACAGTTTTCTAATCTTTATACTTTTCTTCTCTTTCTTTTTTACATTGAGGATAATGAAAAACTTAATTTTAGATATTTAATTATGTTGAATGCTTGAGATAACCATGCTTGTTAAAAAAAAAAAAAAAAACTTGCATTCGTATGTGAATGAGACTTGTTTAAGATCAACATTACATTTTTGGATTCATTATTGTGTTGAACATTGCATGCTTTAATTTGGGATAGATAATATCTTATAAAGCAAGATATAGCATACTTTTTTCTTAAGATTATTGAAGTACATCTTTCCTTGTAAAAGTTGTGTGAGTTGTGTGATTATGCATGAAAGATGAGTGTGATGCTTTACTTGTGATCATCCCTTTTGATCTAGTCCTAAACAAGGTTTAAGTAAATAGAGTAATCATTATTACACAAATGTGTACAAAATTCTATCTACTCCAATGTTTTGAGTTGCTCAGTAACTAGGGGTATTCATCACAAATGTTTATCTTTACGTCAAACGGCAGCTTGAAATATGAGTATGCAAAGCACTTTAAGTTTGTGACTTTGTGAGTAACCGGGTGCATTCATCACAAATGTTTGTATTCGCGTCAAAAGGGAAGTGACCACTTAAAGAAAAAGAATAAATAATATCTTCAAAAAAAAAAAAGAGAAAAAAAAAAAGAAAAAAGAAAAAAATATATATAGATATTTCTCTAGTTTGCTACCTTGTTTGTAGTAGTAAGAAGGGAAGATTACAAGTTGAGTTTTTGCGTGAATCAATTATGTTGGTTGCATGATAAATACGATTGAATTTGGAATTTTGTATGGATGTTTGATTTAGAGAATGTGAGTATGCTTATTTTTCTTTATTTGTTATTGTGTACACTAAGTTAAAGATACCAATGTTTGCATGATATGTCCTTTAAGTGTGATGAGTCGAGCCTAATTATGTTATTATTATTCTTTTTATTTCAAAGGTTTTATGTTTTGTTTTGCTTGAGGACTAGCAAAATCTAAGTTGGGGGGTGTGATTGTGCATCAAAAGTATCATTAAGTCTCTTATTTTACATATGTATTTATTATTTTTATTTGGGTTTTTTTATAATAATTGATGTGCTTTTTAGTAATGAAGTTTCTTTTAATGTCTCGATAGGTTTTTGGAGCTTAAATGAATTATTTCAGAAAATTCAACGTCGGAATTCGGAACAAAGAATTGAAGAGAAATTTAGTTGAAGATTGAAGCAAATCTTGGTTCAAATAAGTGCTCCAAATTTGCCCCAAAAATCAATTCAAGTCCAATTCTAGAAAAGAATATCATATGATTTATTTCAAGCCCAAACATGCCTTATGTTGTGTGCAAACTTCAACCATCAAACACTCAAGGTTTCAAAGTCAATCTTAGCCCAAATAATAGGTACATTTGTATCCTTATTTGATGCTTAAATTCAGCCCCAAATCAGCCCCAAATCACCTTCCAAATCAGCCCAAACACAATCCATGATCCTACATGTCCACATAATAAATAACATTTGATTTATTTGGGTAATTCATTGATCCAAGAGGGCAAGCACATGGATGGAAAGCTGGAGGGGACATTGTGACATTATTTTGGGTCAAAAGAAGAAAGAGACAACTCATAAAGGAGGAAGAAAAACGTGCACCAAAGTGTTCTCCAAGCTGGCCTGGTTTGATTTTCCAGAACACCTTTCGGTGTTTTGTCCATAACTTTTGACTCAGATGTCCAAATGAGCTGTTCTTTAATGATCTGGAAATCTAACAGAATGGCCTATAAATATGTCTCTAATAGCCATCTCCAGGGGAGGCTTCTAAAAGGGTCGAATTGCTGTCCAAAGTTAGAGTCAGATTTGTGTCCGAATTTTTACTGAAATTGTGTTGTGTTCTTCTTTATAGATTTCGGTTCTTTAGCTTGTAAAACTCATTATTTCAGTTTGATTCAAGTCATTTTATGTTTATTGAAGTGTTATTATATCTAATCATGGTTGGCTAATCTTCTTCTTGGATCCAAATCAAGGATGATGGTGGTTGAGGTGAGTTCTTTAAGATATGAATGAATCTTAATGTCTATCTTTTCATTTTCTTCATGAATGTTTATTATTGCAAAGAAATTTTAGAAATCATTTAGGTAATGTTATAATCTTGAATTTTTATGCACAAACCTTAGTTTTGGTATAGAGATTGCTTGATTCAATGTCTTACTTAATATGAAAATACTTGTACATTCTTAAGCAATAATCAATCTTCATCCTTTTAAACTTCATTGTAATATCTTCCAATCTAATATCACCATCGTTGATATTAGGTTGAGTTATCTTATATATGTTAAAGGAATCACCAATACATCACCATTAAAATTGATTTGGACCAAGACTTACTTTTTCTTGTCATTTAAAATCTATTTACACTTTTTCATCTTTGAAAACAAATCCATCAATCATTTTCAACCAAGTTATTGTTAATTTAATTTCTCTTGAGTTTTGTTTTGTTACCTAGCTTAATTTCCAGATCTAGCTCTCTGTGGATATGACCTCGATCTTACCGAGTTAATTGCTACATCGCACACTCGTGCACTTGCGAGTTAAAACAAGCCGAACATAAAAAGCGGTCAAGCAGAGGGGATTGGCGAAAGGAATCTCAGTCTATCCTAACCACACAGGGGTTTTGGTTATGGTTAGAGGGGATTGGCGAAAAGAATCTCAGTCTATCCTAACCACATCGAGTTTTGGTTCTGGTTAGTGGGGATTTGCGAAAGGAATCTCAGTCTATACTACCCACCATAGGATTTTGGTTCTGGTTAGAGGGGGTTGGCGAAAGGAATCTCAGTCTATCCTAACCACACAGGGGTTTTGGTTCTAGTTAGAGAGGATTCGCGAAAAGAATCTCAGTCTATCCTTACCACATCGGGTTTTGGTTCTGGTTAGAGGGGGTTGGCAAAAGGAATCTCAGTCTATCCTAACCACACAGGTTTTGGTTCTGGTTAGAGGGGATTGGCGAAAGGAATCTCAGTCTATCCTAACCACACAGGAGTTTTGGTTCTGGTTAGAGGGGATTGGCGAAAGGAATCTCAGTCTATCCTAACCACACAGGCGTTTTGGTTCTGGTTAGAGGGGATTGGCGAAAGGACTCTCAGTCCATCCTAACCACACAGGTTTTGGTTCTGTTTAGAGGGGATTGGCGTAAGGAATCTCAGTCTATCCTAACCACACAGGAGTTTTGGTTCTGGTTAGAGGGGATTGGCGAAAGGAATCTCAGTCTATCCTAACCACAACGGATTTTGGTTCTCGTTAGAGGGGATTGGCGAAAGGAATCTCAATCTATCCTAAGCACACAGGGGTTTTGGTTCTGGTTAGAGGGGATTGGCGAAAGGAATCTCAGTCTATCCTAACCACACAGGTTTTGGTTCTGGTTAGAGGGGATTGGCGAAAGGAATCTCAGTCCATCCTAACCACACAGGAGTTTTGGTTCTCGTTAGAGGGGATTGGCGAAAGGAATCTCAGTCTATCCTAACCACAACAGATTTTGGTTCTGGTTAGAGGGGGTTGGCGCAAGGAATCTCAGTCTATTCTAACCCCATCGGATTTTGGTTCTGGTTAGAGGGGGTTGGCGCAAGGAATCTCAGTCTATCCTAACCACAACGGATTTTGGTTCTGGTTAGAGGGGTTTGGCGAAAGGAATCTCAGTCTATCCTAACCATACAGGAGTTTTGGTTCTGGTTAGAGGGGATTGGCGAAAGGAATCTCAGTCTATCCTAACCACATCGGATTTTGGTTCTGGTTAGTGGGGGTTGGTGCAAGGAATCTCAGTCTATCCTACCCACCGTAGGATTTTAGTTCTGGTTAGAGGGGATTTGAGAAAGGAATCTCAGTCTATCCTAACCACATCAGATTTTGGTTCTGGTTAGAGGGGGTTGGCGAAAGGAATCTCAGTCTATCCTAACCACACAGGGATTTTGGTTCTAGTTAGAGGGGATTCGCGAAAGGAATCTCAGTCTATGCTAACCACAACGGATTTTGGTTCTCGTTAGAGGGGATTGGTGACAGGAATCTCACTCTATCCTAACCACACAGGGGTTTTGGTTCTGGTTAGAGTGGATTGGCGAAAGGAATCTCAGTCTATCCTAACCACACAGGCGTTTTGGTTCTGGTTAGAGGGGATTGGCGAAAGGACTCTCAGTCCATCCTAACCACACAGGTTTTGGTTCTGTTTAGAGGGGATTGGCGTAAGGAATCTCAGTCTATCCTAACCACATAGGAGTTTTGGTTCTGGTTAGAGGGGATTGGCGAAAGGAATCTCAGTCTATCCTAACCACAACGGATTTTGGTTCTCGTTAGAGGGGATTGGCGAAAGGAATCTCAATCTATCCTAAGCACACAGGGGTTTTGGTTCTGGTTAGAGGGGATTGGCGAAAGGAATCTCAGTCTATCCTAACCACACAGGTTTTGGTTCTGGTTAGAGGGGATTGGCGAAAGGAATCTCAGTCCATCCTAACCACACAGGAGTTTTGGTTCTCGTTAGAGGGGATTGGCGAAAGGAATCTCAGTCTATCCTAACCACAACAGATTTTGGTTCTGGTTAGAGGGGGTTGGCGCAAGGAATCTCAGTCTATTCTAACCCCATCGGATTTTGGTTCTGGTTAGAGGGGGTTGGCGCAAGGAATCTCAGTCTATCCTAACCACAACGGATTTTGGTTCTGGTTAGAGGGGTTTGGCGAAAGGAATCTCAGTCTATCCTAACCATACAGGAGTTTTGGTTCTGGTTAGAGGGGATTGGCGAAAGGAATCTCAGTCTATCCTAACCACATCGGATTTTGGTTCTGGTTAGTGGGGGTTGGTGCAAGGAATCTCAGTCTATCCTACCCACCGTAGGATTTTAGTTCTGGTTAGAGGGGATTTGAGAAAGGAATCTCAGTCTATCCTAACCACATCAGATTTTGGTTCTGGTTAGAGGGGGTTGGCGAAAGGAATCTCAGTCTATCCTAACCACACAGGGATTTTGGTTCTAGTTAGAGGGGATTCGCGAAAGGAATCTCAGTCTATGCTAACCACAACGGATTTTGGTTCTCGTTAGAGGGGATTGGTGACAGGAATCTCACTCTATCCTAACCACACAGGGGTTTTGGTTCTGGTTAGAGTGGATTGGCGAAAGGAATCTCAGTCTATCCTAACCACACAGGGGTTTTGGTTATGGTTAGAGGGGATTGGCGAAAAGAATCTCAGTCTATCCTAACCACATAGAGTTTTGGTTCTGGTTAGTGGGGATTTGCGAAAGGAATCTCAGTCTATACTACCCACCGTAGGATTTTGGTTCTGGTTAGAGGGGGTTGGCGAAAGGAATCTCAGTCTATCCTAACCACACAGGGGTTTTGGTTCTAGTTAGAGAGGATTCGCGAAAAGAATCTCAGTCTATCCTTACCACATCGGGTTTTGGTTCTGGTTAGAGGAGGTTGGCAAAAGGAATCTCAGTCTATCCTAACCACACAGGTTTTGGTTATGGTTAGAGGGGATTGGCGAAAGGAATCTCAGTCTATCGTAACCACACAGGAGTTTTGGTTCTGGTTAGAGGGGATTGGCGAAAGGAATCTCAGTCTATCCTAACCACACAGGCGTTTTGGTTCTGGTTAGAGGGGATTGGCGAAAGGACTCTCAGTCTATCCTAACCACACAGGTTTTGGTTCTGTTTAGAGGGGATTGGCGTAAGGAATATCAGTCTATCCTAACCACACAGGAGTTTTGGTTCTGGTTAGAGGGGATTGGCGAAAGGAATCTCAGTCTATCCTAACCACATCGGATTTTGGTTCTGGTTAGAGGGGGTTGGCGCAAGGAATCTCAGTCTATCCTAACCACACAGGAGTTTTGGTTCTGGTTAGAGGGGATTGGCGAAAGGAATCTCAGTCTATCCTAACCACAACGGATTTTGGTTCTCGTTAGAGGGGATTGGCGAAAGGAATCTCAATCTATCCTAAGCACACAGGGGTTTTGGTTCTGGTTAGAGGGGATTGGCGAAAGGAATCTCAGTCTATCCTAACCACACAGGTTTTGGTTCTGGTTAGAGGGGATTAGCGAAAGGAATCTCAGTCCATCCTAACCACACAGGAGTTTTGGTTCTCGTTAGAGGGGATTGGCGAAAGGAATCTCAGTCTATCCTAACCACAACGGATTTTGGTTCTGGTTAGAGGGGGTTGGCGCAAGGAATCTCAGTCTATTCTAACCCCATCGGATTTTGGTTCTGGTTAGAGGGGGTTGGCGCAAGGAATCTCAGTCTATCCTAACCACAACGGATTTTGGTTCTGGTTAGAGGGGTTTGGCGAAAGGAATCTCAGTCTATCCTAACCATACAGGAGTTTTGGTTCTGGTTAGAGGGGATTGGCGAAAGGAATCTCAGTCTATCCTAACCACATCGGATTTTGGTTCTGGTTAGTGGGGGTTGGCGCAAGGAATCTCAGTCTATCCTACCCACCGTAGGATTTTAGTTCTGGTTAGAGGGGATTTGAGAAAGGAATCTCAGTCTATCCTAACCACATCAGATTTTGGTTCTGGTTAGAGGGGGTTGGCGAAAGGAAACTCAGTCTATCCTAACCACACAGGGGTTTTGGTTCTAGTTAGAGGGGATTCGCGAAAGGAATCTCAGTCTATGCTAACCACAACGGATTTTGGTTCTCGTTAGAGGGGATTGGTGACAGGAATCTCACTCTATCCTAACCACACAGGGGTTTTGGTTCTGGTTAGAGTGGATTGGCGAAAGGAATCTCAGTCTATCCTAACCACACAGGGGTTTTGGTTATGGTTAGAGGGGATTGGCGAAAAGAATCTCAGTCTATCCTAACCACATCGAGTTTTGGTTCTGGTTAGTGGGGATTTGCGAAAGGAATCTCAGTCTATACTACCCACCGTAGGATTTTGGTTCTGGTTAGAGGGGGTTGGCGAAAGGAATCTCAGTCTATCCTAACCACACAGGGGTTTTGGTTCTAGTTAGAGAGGATTCGCGAAAAGAATCTCAGTCTATCCTTACCACATCGGGTTTTGGTTCTGGTTAGAGGGGGTTGGCCAAAGGAATCTCAGTCTATCCTAACCACACAGGTTTTGGTTATGGTTAGAGGGGATTGGCGAAAGGAATCTCAGTCTATCGTAACCACACAGGAGTTTTGGTTCTGGTTAGAGGGGATTGGCGAAAGGAATCTCAGTCTATCCTAACCACACAGGCGTTTTGGTTCTGGTTAGAGGGGATTGGCGAAAGGACTCTCAGTCTATCCTAACCACACAGGTTTTGGTTCTGTTTTGAGGGGATTGGCGTAAGGAATCTCAGTCTATCCTAACCACACAGGAGTTTTGGTTCTGGTTAGAGGGGATTGGCGAAAGGAATCTCAGTCTATCCTAACCACATCGGATTTTGGTTCTGGTTAGAGGGGGTTGGCGCAAGGAATCTCAGTCTATCCTAACCACACAGGAGTTTTGGTTCTGGTTAGAGGGGATTGGCGAAAGGAATCTCAGTCTATCCTAACCACAACGGATTTTGGTTCTCGTTAGAGGGGATTGGCGAAAGGAATCTCAATTTATCCTAAGCACACAGGGGTTTTGGTTCTGGTTAGAGGGGATTGGCGAAAGGAATCTCAGTCTATCCTAACCACACAGGTTTTGGTTCTGGTTAGAGGGGATTGGCGAAAGGAATCTCAGTCCATCCTAACCACACAGGAGTTTTGGTTCTCGTTAGAGGGGATTGGCGAAAGGAATCTCAGTCTATCCTAACCACAACGGATTTTGGTTCTGGTTAGAGGGGGTTGGCGCAAGGAATCTCAGTCTATTCTAACCCCATCGGATTTTGGTTCTGGTTAGAGGGGGTTGGCGCAAGGAATCTCAGTCTATCCTAACCACAACGGATTTTGGTTCTGGTTAGAGGGGTTTGGCGAAAGGAATCTCAGTCTATCCTAACCATACAGGAGTTTTGGTTCTGGTTAGAGGGGATTGGCGAAAGGAATCTCAGTCTATCCTAACCACATCGGATTTTGGTTCTGGTTAGTGGGGGTTGGCGCAAGGAATCTCAGTCTATCCTACCCACCGTAGGATTTTAGTTCTGGTTAGAGGGGATTTGAGAAAGGAATCTCAGTCTATCCTAACCACATCAGATTTTGGTTCTGGTTAGAGGGGGTTGGCGAAAGGAATCTCAGTCTATCCTAACCACACAGGGGTTTTGGTTCTCGTTAGAGTGGATTGGCGAAAGGAATCTCAGTCTATCCTAACCACACAGGGGTTTTGGTTATGGTTAGAGGGGATTGGCGAAAAGAATCTCAGTCTATCCTAACCACATCGAGTTTTGGTTCTGGTTAGAGGGGATTGGCGAAAGGAATTTCAGTCTATCCTAACTACATCGGATTTTGGTTCTGGTTAGCGGGGGTTGGCGCAAGGAATCTCAGTCTATCCTAACCACATCGGATTTTGGTTCTGGTTAGAGGGGATTGGCGAAAGGAATCTCAGTCTATCCTAACCACAACGGATTTTGGTTCTCGTTAGAGGGGATTGGCGAAAGGAATCTCAGTCTATCCTAACCACAACGGATTTTGGTTCTGGTTAGAGGGGATTGGCGAAAGGAATCTCAGTCTATGCTAACCACACAGGAGTTTTGGTTCTGGTTAGAGGGGATTGGCGAAAGGAATCTCAGTCTATCCAAACCACATCGGATTTTGGTTCTGGTTAGAGGGGATTGGCGAAAGGAATCTCAGTCTATCCTTACCACAACGGATTTTGGTTCTCGTTAGAGGGGATTGGCGAAAGGAATCTCAGTCTATCCTCACCACAACGGATTTTGGTTCTCGTTAGAGGGGATTGGCGAAAGGAATCTCAGTCTATACTACCCACCGTAGGATTTTAGTTCTGGTTAGTGGGGATTTGCGAAAGGAATCTCAGTCTATACTACCCACCGTAGGATTTTGGTTCTGGTTAGAGGGGGTTGGCGAAAGGAATCTCAGTCTATCCTAACCACACAGGTTTTGGTTTTGGTGAGAGGGGATTGGCGAAAGGAATCTCAGTCTATCCTAACCACACAGGCGTTTTGGTTCTGGTTAGAGGGGATTGGCGAAAAGAATCTCAGTCTATCCTAACCGCAACGGATTTTGGTTCTGGTTAGAGGGGGTTGGCGCAAGGAATCTCAGTCTATCGTAACCACATCAGATTTTGGTTCTGGTTAGAAGGGGTTGGCGCAAGGAATCTCAGTCTATCCTACCCACCGTAGGATTTTAGTTCTGGTTAGAGGGGATTTTGCGAAAAGAATCTTAGTCTATCCTAACCACATCAGATTTTGGTTCTGGTTAGAGGGGGTTGGCGAAAGGAATCTCAGTCTATCCTAACCACACAGGTTTTGGTTTTGGTGAGAGGGGATTGGCGAAAGGAATCTCAGTCTATCCTAACCACACAGGCGTTTTGGTTCTGGTTAGAGGGGATTGGCGAAAGGAATCTCAGTCTATCCTAACCACATCGGATTTTGGTTCTGGTTAGAGGGGGTTGACGCAAGGAATCTCAGTCTATCCTAACCACATCGGATTTTGGTTCTGGTTAGAGGGGGTTGGCGCAAGGAATCTCAGTCTATCCTAACCACACAGGTTTTGGTTCTGGTTAGAGGGGCTTGGCGCAAGGAATATCAGTCTATCCTAACCACACAGGTTTTGGTTCTGGTTAGAGGGGATTGGCGAAAGGAATCTCAGTCTATCCTACCCACCATGGGTTTTGGTTCTGGTTAGAGGGGATTGGCGAAAGGAATCTCAGTCTATCCTAACCACACAGGTTTTGGTTCTGGTTAGAGGGTATTGGCGAAAGGAATCTCAGTCTATCCTAACCACACAGGAGTTTTGGTTCTGGTTAGAGGGGATTGGCGAAAGGAATCTCAGTCTATCCTAACCACATCAGATTTTGGTTCTGGTTAGAGGGGGTTGGCGCAAGGAATCTCAGTCTATCCTACCCACCGTAGGATTTTAGTTCTGGTTAGAGGGGATTTTGCGAAAGTAATCTCAGTCTATCCTAACCACATCAGATTTTGGTTCTGGTTAGAGGGGGTTGGCGAAAGGAATCTCAGTCTATCCTAACCACACAGGTTTTGGTTTTGGTGAGAGGGGATTGGCGAAAGGAATCTCATTCTATCCTACCCACACAGGGGTTTGGGTTCTGGTTAGAGGGGATTGGCGAAAGGAATCTCAGTCTATCCTAACCACACAGGTTTTGGTTCTGGTTAGAGGGGATTGGCCCAAGGAATCTCAGTTTATCCTAACCACATCGGATTTTGGTTCTGGTTAGAGGGGGTTGGCGCAAGGAATCTCAGTCTATCCTAACCACACAGGTTTTGGTTCTAGTTAGAGGGGATTGACGAAAGGAATCTCAGTCTATCCTACCCACCATGGGTTTTGGTTCTGGTTAGAGGGAATTGGCGAAAGGAATCTCAGTCTATCCTAACCACACAGGTTTTGGTTCTGGTTAGAGGGTATTGGCGAAAGGAATCTCAGTCTATCCTAACCACACAGGAGTTTTGGTTCTGGTTAGAGGGGATTGGCGAAAGGAGTCTCAGTCTATCCTAACTACATCAGATTTTGGTTCTGGTTAGAGGGGGTTGGCGCAAGGAATCTCAGTCTATCCTACCCACCGTAGGATTTTAGTTCTGGTTAGAGGGGATTTTGCGAAAGTAATCTCAGTCTATCCTAACCACATCAGATTTTGGTTCTGGTTAGAGGGGGTTGGCGAAAGGAATCTCAGTCTATCCTAACCACACAGGTTTTGGTTTTGGTGAGAGGGGATTGGCGAAAGGAATCTCAGTCTATCCTAACCACACAGGCGTTTTGGTTCTGGTTAGAGGGGATTGGCGAAAGGAATCTCAGTCTATCCTAACCACACAGGTTTTGGTTCTGGTTAGAGAGGATTGGCGAAAGGAATCTCAGTCTATCCTAACCACACAGGAGTTTTGGTTCACGTTAGAGGGGATTCGGGAAAGGAATCTCAGTCTATCCTAACCACATCGGATTTTGGTTCTGGTTAGAGGGGGTTGGCGCAAGGAATCTCAGTCTATCCTACCCACCATAGGATTTTAGTTCTGGTTAGAGGGGATTTGCGAAAGGAATCTCAGTCTATACTACCCACCGTAGGATTTTGGTTCTGGTTAGAGGGGGTTGGCGAAAGGAATCTCAGTCTATCCTAACCACACAGGGGTTTTGGTTCTAGATAGAGGGGATTCGCGAAAGGAATCTCAGTCTATCCTAACCACATCGGATTTTGGTTCTGGTTAGAGGGGGTTGACGCAAGGAATCTCAGTCTATCCTAACCACATCGGATTTTGGTTCTGGTTAGAGGGGGTTGGCGCAAGGAATCTCAGTCTATCCTACCCACCGTAGGATTTTAGTTATGGTTAGAGGGGATTTGCGAAAGGAATCTCAGTCTATCCTAACCACTTCAGATTTTGGTTCTGGTTAGAGGGGGTTGGCGAAATGAATCTTAGTCTATCCTAACCACACAGGGGTTTTGGTTCTAGTTAGAGGGGATTCGCGAAAAGAATCTCAGTCTATCCTTACCACATCGGGTTTTGGTTCTGGTTAGAGGGGGTTGGCAAAAGGAATCTCAGTCTATCCTAACCACACAGGTTTTGGTTCTGGTTAGAGGGGATTGGCGAAAGGAATCTAAGTTTATCCTAACCACACAGGAGTTTTGGTTCTGGTTAGAGGTGATTGGCGAAAGGAATCTCAGTCTATCGAAACCACATCGGATTTTGGTTCTGGTTAGAGGGGGTTGGCGCAAGGAATCTCAGTCTATCCTAACCACATCGGATTTTGGTTCTGGTTAGAGGGGATTGGCGAAAGGAATCTCAGTCTATGCTAACCACAACGGATTTTGGTTCTCGTTAGAGGGGATTGGCGAAAGGAATCTCACTCTATCCTAACCACACAGGGGTTTTGGTTCTGGTTAGAGGGGATTGGCGAAAGGAATCTCAGTCTATCCTAACCACACAGGGGTTTTGGTTCTGGTTAGAGGGGTTTGGCGAAAAGAATCTCAGTCTATCCTAACCATACCGGGTTTTGGTTCTGGTTAGAGGGGATTGGCGAAAGGAATCTCAGTCTATCCTAACCACATCGGATTTTGGTTCTGGTTAGAGGGGGTTGGCGAAAGGAATCTCAGTCTATCCTAACCACACAGGGATTTTGGTTCTGGTTAGAGGGGATTGGTGAAAAGAATCTCAGTCTATCCTAACCATACCGAGTTTTGGTTCTGGTTAGAGGGGATTGGCGAAAGGAATGTCAGTCTATCCTAACCACATCTGATTTTGGTTCTGGTTAGAGGGGGTTGGCGCAAGGAATCTCAGTCTATCCTAACCACATCGGATTTTGGTTCTGGTTAGAGGGGATTGGCGAAAGGAATCTCAGTCTATCCTAACCACAACGGCTTTTGGTTCTTGTTAGAGGGGATTGGCGAAAGGAATCTCACTCTATCCTAACCACACAGGTGTTTTGGTTCTGGTTAGAGGGGATTGGCGAAAGGAATCTCAGTCTATACTAACCACATAGGTTTTGGTTCTGGTTAGAGGGGGTTGGCGCAAGGAATCTCAGTCTATCCTAACCACATCAGATTTTGGTTCTGGTTAGAGGGGATTGGCGAAAGGAATCTCAGTCTATCCTAACCACAACGGATTTTGGTTCTCGTTAGAGGGGATTGGCGAAAGGAATCTCAGTCTATCCTAACCACAACGGATTTTGGTTCTCGTTAGAGGGGATTGGCGAAAGGAATCTCAGTCTATACTACCCACCGTAGGATTTTAGTTCTGGTTAGAGGGGATTTGCGAAAGGAATCGCAGTCTATACTACCCACCGTAGGATTTTGGTTCTGGTTAGAGGGGGTTGGCGAAAGGAATCTCAGTCTATCCTAACCACACAGGGGTTTTGGTTCTAGTTAGAGGGGATTCGCGAAAGGAATCTCAGTCTA
Source organism: Populus nigra (assembly GCF_951802175.1). Lineage (NCBI taxonomy): Eukaryota > Viridiplantae > Streptophyta > Magnoliopsida > Malpighiales > Salicaceae > Populus > Populus nigra. The sequence goes on along the minus strand of NC_084853.1, from coordinate 34,106,158 downwards.
TCCTTACCACATCGGGTTTTGGTTCTGGTTAGAGGGGGTTGGCAAAAGGAATCTCAGTCTATCCTAACCACACAGGTTTTGGTTCTGGTTAGAGGGGTTGGCGAAAGGAATCTCAGTCTATCCTAACCACAACAGCTTTAGGTTCTGGTTACAGGGGATTGGCGAAAGGAATCTCAGTCTATCCTAACCACACAGGGGTTTTGGTTCTGGTTAGAGGGGATTGGCGAAAGGAATCTCAGTCTATCCTAACCACCACGGGTTTTGGTTCTGGTTAGAGGGGGTTGGCGAAAGGAATCTCAGTCTATCCTAACCACACCGGTTTTGGTTCTGGTTAGAGGGGGTTGGCGCAAGGAATCTCAGTCTATCCTAACCACAACGGCTTTTGGTTCTTGTTAGAGGGGATTGGCGAAAGGAATCGCACTCTATCCTAACCACACAGGGATTTTGGTTCTGGTTAGAGGGGATTGGCGAAAAGAATCTCAGTCTATCCTAACCATACCGAGTTTTGGTTCTGGTTAGAGGGGATTGGCGAAAGGAATGTCAGTCTATCCTAACCACATCGGATTTTGGTTCTGGTTAGAGGAGGTTGGCGCAAGGAATCTCAGTCTATCCTAACCACATCGGATTTTGGTTCTGGTTAGAGGGGATTGGCGAAAGGAATCTCAGTCTATCCTAACCACAACGGCTTTTGGTTCTTGTTAGAGGGGATTGGCGACAGGAATCTCACTCTATCCTAACCACACAGGGATTTTGGTTCTGGTTAGAGGGGATTGGCGAAAAGAATCTCAGTCTATCCTAACCATACCGAGTTTTGGTTCTGGTTAGAGGGGATTGGCGAAAGGAATGTCAGTCTATCCTAACCACATCGGATTTTGGTTCTGGTTAGAGGAGGTTGGCGCAAGGAATCTCAGTCTATCCTAACCACATCGGATTTTAGTTCTGGTTAGAGGGGATTTTGCGAAAGTAATCTCAGTCTATCCTAACCACATCAGATTTTGGTTCTGGTTAGAGGGGGTTGGCGAAAGGAATCTCAGTCTATCCTAACCACACAGGTTTTGGTTTTGGTGAGAGGGGATTGGCGAAAGGAATCTCAGTCTATCCTAACCACACAGGCGTTTTGGTTCTGGTTAGAGGGGATTGGCGAAAGGAATCTCAGTCTATCCTAACCACACAGGTTTTGGTTCTGGTTAGAGAGGATTGGCGAAAGGAATCTCAGTCTATCCTAACCACACAGGAGTTTTGGTTCACGTTAGAGGGGATTCGGGAAAGGAATCTCAGTCTATCCTAACCACATCGGATTTTGGTTCTGGTTAGAGGGGGTTGGCGCAAGGAATCTCAGTCTATCCTACCCACCATAGGATTTTAGTTCTGGTTAGAGGGGATTTGCGAAAGGAATCTCAGTCTATACTACCCACCGTAGGATTTTGGTTCTGGTTAGAGGGGGTTGGCGAAAGGAATCTCAGTCTATCCTAACCACACAGGGGTTTTGGTTCTAGATAGAGGGGATTCGCGAAAGGAATCTCAGTCTATCCTAACCACATCGGATTTTGGTTCTGGTTAGAGGGGGTTGACGCAAGGAATCTCAGTCTATCCTAACCACATCGGATTTTGGTTCTGGTTAGAGGGGGTTGGCGCAAGGAATCTCAGTCTATCCTACCCACCGTAGGATTTTAGTTATGGTTAGAGGGGATTTGCGAAAGGAATCTCAGTCTATCCTAACCACTTCAGATTTTGGTTCTGGTTAGAGGGGGTTGGCGAAATGAATCTTAGTCTATCCTAACCACACAGGGGTTTTGGTTCTAGTTAGAGGGGATTCGCGAAAAGAATCTCAGTCTATCCTTACCACATCGGGTTTTGGTTCTGGTTAGAGGGGGTTGGCAAAAGGAATCTCAGTCTATCCTAACCACACAGGTTTTGGTTCTGGTTAGAGGGGATTGGCGAAAGGAATCTAAGTTTATCCTAACCACACAGGAGTTTTGGTTCTGGTTAGAGGTGATTGGCGAAAGGAATCTCAGTCTATCGAAACCACATCGGATTTTGGTTCTGGTTAGAGGGGGTTGGCGCAAGGAATCTCAGTCTATCCTAACCACATCGGATTTTGGTTCTGGTTAGAGGGGATTGGCGAAAGGAATCTCAGTCTATGCTAACCACAACGGATTTTGGTTCTCGTTAGAGGGGATTGGCGAAAGGAATCTCACTCTATCCTAACCACACAGGGGTTTTGGTTCTGGTTAGAGGGGATTGGCGAAAGGAATCTCAGTCTATCCTAACCACACAGGGGTTTTGGTTCTGGTTAGAGGGGTTTGGCGAAAAGAATCTCAGTCTATCCTAACCATACCGGGTTTTGGTTCTGGTTAGAGGGGATTGGCGAAAGGAATCTCAGTCTATCCTAACCACATCGGATTTTGGTTCTGGTTAGAGGGGGTTGGCGAAAGGAATCTCAGTCTATCCTAACCACACAGGGATTTTGGTTCTGGTTAGAGGGGATTGGTGAAAAGAATCTCAGTCTATCCTAACCATACCGAGTTTTGGTTCTGGTTAGAGGGGATTGGCGAAAGGAATGTCAGTCTATCCTAACCACATCTGATTTTGGTTCTGGTTAGAGGGGGTTGGCGCAAGGAATCTCAGTCTATCCTAACCACATCGGATTTTGGTTCTGGTTAGAGGGGATTGGCGAAAGGAATCTCAGTCTATCCTAACCACAACGGCTTTTGGTTCTTGTTAGAGGGGATTGGCGAAAGGAATCTCACTCTATCCTAACCACACAGGTGTTTTGGTTCTGGTTAGAGGGGATTGGCGAAAGGAATCTCAGTCTATACTAACCACATAGGTTTTGGTTCTGGTTAGAGGGGGTTGGCGCAAGGAATCTCAGTCTATCCTAACCACATCAGATTTTGGTTCTGGTTAGAGGGGATTGGCGAAAGGAATCTCAGTCTATCCTAACCACAACGGATTTTGGTTCTCGTTAGAGGGGATTGGCGAAAGGAATCTCAGTCTATCCTAACCACAACGGATTTTGGTTCTCGTTAGAGGGGATTGGCGAAAGGAATCTCAGTCTATACTACCCACCGTAGGATTTTAGTTCTGGTTAGAGGGGATTTGCGAAAGGAATCGCAGTCTATACTACCCACCGTAGGATTTTGGTTCTGGTTAGAGGGGGTTGGCGAAAGGAATCTCAGTCTATCCTAACCACACAGGGGTTTTGGTTCTAGTTAGAGGGGATTCGCGAAAGGAATCTCAGTCTATCCTTACCACATCGGGTTTTGGTTCTGGTTAGAGGGGGTTGGCAAAAGGAATCTCAGTCTATCCTAACCACACAGGTTTTGGTTCTGGTTAGAGGGGTTGGCGAAAGGAATCTCAGTCTATCCTAACCACAACAGCTTTTGGTTCTGGTTACAGGGGATTGGCGAAAGGAATCTCAGTCTATCCTAACCACACAGGGGTTTTGGTTCTGGTTAGAGGGGATTGGCGAAAGGAATCTCAGTCTATCCTAACCACCACGGGTTTTGGTTCTGGTTAGAGGGGGTTGGCGAAAGGAATCTCAGTCTATCCTAACCACACCGGTTTTGGTTCTGGTTAGAGGGGGTTGGCGCAAGGAATCTCAGTCTATCCTAACCACAACGGCTTTTGGTTCTTGTTAGAGGGGATTGGCGAAAGGAATCGCACTCTATCCTAACCACACAGGGATTTTGGTTCTGGTTAGAGGGGATTGGCGAAAAGAATCTCAGTCTATCCTAACCATACCGAGTTTTGGTTCTGGTTAGAGGGGATTGGCGAAAGGAATGTCAGTCTATCCTAACCACATCGGATTTTGGTTCTGGTTAGAGGAGGTTGGCGCAAGGAATCTCAGTCTATCCTAACCACATCGGATTTTGGTTCTGGTTAGAGGGGATTGGCGAAAGGAATCTCAGTCTATCCTAACCACAACGGCTTTTGGTTCTTGTTAGAGGGGATTGGCGACAGGAATCTCACTCTATCCTAACCACACAGGTGTTTTGGTTCTGGTTAGAGGGGATTGGCGAAAGGAATCTCAGTCTATCCTAACCACACAGGTGTTTTGGTTCTGGTTAGAGGGGATTGGCGAAAGGAATCTCAGTCTATACTAACCACATAGGTTTTGGTTCTGGTTAGAGGGGGTTGGCGCAAGGAATCTCAGTCTATCCTACCCACCGTAGGATTTTAGTTATGGTTAGAGGGGATTTGCGAAAGGAATCTCAGTCTATCCTAACCACTTCAGATTTTGGTTCTGGTTAGAGGGGGTTGGCGAAAGGAATCTCAGTCTATCCTAACCACCACGGGTTTTGGTTCTGGTTAGAGGGGGTTGGCGAAAGGAATCTCAGTCTATCCTAACCACACCGGTTTTGGTTCTGGTTAGAGGGGGTTGGCGCAAGGAATCTCAGTCTATCCTAATCACACAGGTTTTGGTTCTGGTTAGAGGGTATTGGCGAAAGGAATCTCAGTCTATCCTACCCACCATGGGTTTTGGTTCTGGTTAGAGGGGATTGGCGAAAGGAATCTCAGTCTATCCTAACCACACAGGTTTTGGTTCTGGTTAGAGGGGATTGGCGAAAGGAATCTCAGTCTATCGTAACCACACAAGAGTTTTGGTTCTCGTTAGAGGGGATTGGCGAAAGGAATCTCAGTCTATCCTAACCACAACGGATTTTGGTTCTCGTTAGAAGGGATTGGCGAAAGGAATCTCAATCTATCCTAACCACACAGGTGTTTTGGTTCTGGTTAGAGGGGATTGGCGAAAGGAATTTCAGTCTATACTAACCACATAGGTTTTGGTTCTGGTTAGAGGGGGTTGGCGCAAGGAATCTCAGTCTATCCTAACCACATCAGATTTTGGTTCTGGTTAGAGGGGATCGGCGAAAGGAATCTCAGTCTATCCTAACCACAACGGATTTTGGTTCTCGTTAGAGGGGATTGGCGAAAGGAATCTCAGTCTATCCTAACCACAACGGATTTTGGTTCTCGTTAGAGGGGATTGGCGAAAGGAATCTCAGTCTATACTACCCACCGTAGGATTTTAGTTCTGGTTAGAGGGGATTTGCGAAAGGAATCTCAGTCTATACTACCCACCGTAGGATTTTGGTTCTGGTTAGAGGGGGTTGGCGAAAGGAATCTCAGTCTATCCTAACCACACAGGGGTTTTGGTTCTAGATAGAGGGGATTCGCGAAAGGAATCTCAGTCTATCCTAACCACATCGGATTTTGGTTCTGGTTTGAGGGGGTTGGCGCAAGGAATCTCAGTCTATCCTACCCACCGTAGGATTTTAGTTCTGGTTAGAGGGGATTTGCGAAAGGAATCTCAGTCTATCCTAACCACATAGGTTTTGGTTCTGGTTAGAGGGGATTGGCGAAAGGAATCTCAGTCTATCCTAACCATACAGGGGTTTTGGTTCTGGTTAAAGGGGATTGGCGAAAAGAATCTCAGTCTATCCTAACCACATCGAGTTTTGGTTCTGGTTAGAGGGGATTGGGGAAAGGAATCTCAGTCTATCCTAACCCCATCGAATTTTGGTTCTGGTTAGAGGGGGTTGGCGCAAGGAATCTCAGTCTATCCTAACCACACAGGTTTTGGTTCTGGTTAGAGGGGATTGGCGAAAGGAATCTCAGTCTATCCTACCCACACAGGGGTTTGGGTTCTGGTTAGAGGGGATTGGCGAAAGGAATCTCAGTCTATCCTAACCATACAGGGGTTTTGGTTCTGGTTAAAAGGGATTGGCGAAAAGAATCTCAGTCTATCCTAACCACATCGAGTTTTGGTTCTGGTTAGAGGGGATTGGCGAAAGGAATTTCAGTCTATCCTAACCACATCGGATTTTGGTTCTGGTTAGCGGGGGTTGGCGTAAGGAATCTCAGTCTATCCTAACCACATCGGATTTTGGTTCTGGTTAGAGGGGCTTGACGAAAGGAATCTCAGTCTATCCTAACCACAACGGATTTTGGTTCTCGTTAGAGGGGTTTGGCGAAAGGAATCTCACTCTATCCTAACCACACAGGGGTTTTGGTTCTGGTTAGAGGGGATTGGCGAAAGGAATCTCAGTCTATCCTAACCACACAGGTTTTGGTTCTGGTTAGAGGGGATTGGCGAAAGGAATCTCAGTCTATCCTAACCACACAGGGATTTTGGTTCTGGTTAGAGGGGATTGGCGAAACGAATCACAGTCTATCCTAACCACATCGAGTTTTGGTTCTGGTTAGAGGGGATTGGCGAAAGGAATTTGAGTCTATCCTAACCACATCGGAATTTGGTTCTGGTTAGCGGGGGTTGGCGCAAGGAATCTCAGTCTACGCTAACCACATCGGATTTTGGTTCTGGTTAGAGGGGATTGGCGAAAGGAATCTCAGTCTATCCTAACCGCAACGGATTTTGGTTCTGGTTAGAGGGGGTTGGCGCATGGAATCCCAGTCTACCTTAACCCCATCGGATTTTGGTTCTGGTTAGAGGGGGTTGGCGCAAGGAATCTCAGTCTATCCTAACCACACAGGTTTTGGTTCTGGTTAGAGAGGATTGGCGAAAGGAATCTCAGTCTATCCTAACCACACAGGAGTTTTGGTTCTGGTTAGAGGGGATTGGCGAAAGGAATCTCAGTCTATCCTAACCACATCGGATTTTGGTTCTGGTTAGAGGGGGTTGGCGCAAGGAATCTCAGTCTATCCTACCCACCATAGGATTTTAGTTCTGGTTAGAGGGGATTTTGCGAAAGGAATCTCAGTCTATCCTAACCACATCAGATTTTGGTTCTGGTTAGAGGGGGTTGGCGAAAGGAATCTCAGTCTATCCTAACCACACAGGTTTTGGTTTTGGTTAGAGGGGGTTGGCGCAAGGAATCTCAGTCTATCCTACCCACCATAGGATTTTAGTTCTGGTTAGAGGGGATTTGCGAAAGAAATCTCAGTCTATCGTAACCACATCAGATTTTGGTTCTGGTTAGAGGGGATTGGCGAAAGGATTCTCAGTCTATCCTAACCACACAGGCGTTTTGGTTCTGGTTAGAGGGGATTGGCGAAAGGAATCTTAGTCTATCCTAACCACATCGGATTTTGGTTCTGGTTAGAGGGGCTTGGCGAAAGGAATCTCAGTCTATCCTAACCACAACGGCTTTTGGTTCTGGTTAGAGGGGATTGGCGAAAGGAATCTCAGTCTATCCTAACCACACAGGGGTTTTGGTTCTGGTTAGAGGGGATTGGCGAAAGGAATCTCAGTCTATCCTAACCACACAGGCGTTTTGGTTCTGGTTAGAGGGGATTGGCGAAAGGAATCTCAGTCTATCCTAACCATACAGGGATTTTGGTTCTGGTTAGAGGGGATTGGCGAAAAGAATCTCAGTCTATCCTAACCACATCGAGTTTTTGTTCTGGTTAGAGGGGATTGGCGAAAGGAATGTCAGTCTATCCTAACCATACAGGTTTTGGTTCTGGTTAGAGGGGATTGGCGAATGGAATCTCAGTCTATCCTAACCACAACGGCTTTTGGTTCTGGTTAGAGGGGATTGGCGAAAGGAATCTCAGTCTATCCTAACCACACAAGGGTTTTGGTTCTGGTTAGAGGGGATTGGCGAAAGGAATCTCAGTCTATCCTAACCACCACGGGTTTTGGTTCTGGTTAAAGGGGGTTGGCGAAAGGAATCTCAGTCTATCCTAACCACACCGGTTTTGGTTCTGGTTAGAGGGGGTTGGCGCAAGGAATGGCGCAAGGAATCTCAGTCTATCCTAACAACACAGGTTTTGGTTCTGGTTAGAGGGTATTGGCGAAAGGAATCTCAGTCTATCCTACCCACCATGGGTTTTGGTTCTGGTTAGAGGGGATTGGCGAAAGGAATCTCAGTCTATCCTAACCACACAGGTTTTGGTTCTGGTTAGAGGGAATTGGCGAAAGGAATCTCAGTCTATCCTAACCACACAAGAGTTTTGGTTCTCGTTAGAGGGGATTGGCGAAAGGAATCTCAGTCTATCCTAACCACATCAGATTTTGGTTCTGGTTAGAGGGGGTTGGCGCAAGGAATCTCAATCTATCCTACCCACCGTAGGATTTTAGTTGTGGTTAGAGGGGATTTTGCGAAAGGAATCTCAGTCTATCCTAACCACATCAGATTTTGGTTCTGGTTAGAGGGGGTTGGCGAAAGGAATCTCAGTCTATCCTAACCACACAGGTTTTGGTTTTGGTTGTGGTTAGAGGGGATTGGTGAAAGGAATCTCACTCTATCCTAACCAAACAGGGGTTTTGGTTCTGGTTAGAGGGGATTGGCGAAAGGAATCTCAGTCTATCCTAACCACATCGGATTTTGGTTCTGGTTAGAGGGGGTTGACGCAAGGAATCTCAGTCTAACCTAACCACCGTAGGATTTTGGTTCTGGTTAGAGGGGATTGGCGAAAGGAATCTCAGTCTATCCTAACCACACAGGAGTTTTGGTTCTGGTTAGAGGGGGTTGGTGAAAGGAATCTCAGTCTATCCTAACCACACAGGTTTTGGTTGTGGTTAGAGGGGATTGGCGAAAGGAATTTCAGACTATCCTAACCACACAAGCGTTTTGGTTCTAGTTAGAGGGGATTGGCGAAAGGAATCTCAGTCTATCCTAACCACATCGGATTTTGGTTCTGGTTAGAGGGGGTTGACGCAAGGAATCTCAGTCTATCCTACCCACCAAGGGTTTTGGTTCTGGTTAGAGGGGATTGGCGAAAGGAATCTCAGTCTATCCTAACCACACAGGAGTTTTGGTTCTGGTTAGAGGGGATTGGCGAAAGGAATCTCAGTCTATCCTAACCACACAGGTTTTGGTTCTGGTTAGAGAGGATTGGCGAAAGGAATCTCAGTCTATCCTAACCACACAGGAGTTTTGGTTCTAGTTAGAGGGGATTGGCGAAAGGAATCTCAGTCTATCCTAACCACATCGGATTTTGGTTCTGGTTAGAGGGGATTGGCGAAAGGAATGTCAGTCTATCCTAACCATACAGGTTTTGGTTCTGGTTAGAGGGGATTGGCGAATGGAATCTCAGTCTATCCTAACCACAACGGCTTTTGGTTCTGGTTAGAGGGGATTGGCGAAAGGAATCTCAGTCTATCCTAACCACACAAGGGTTTTGGTTCTGGTTAGAGGGGATTGGCGAAAGGAATCTCAGTCTATCCTAACCACCACGGGTTTTGGTTCTGGTTACAGGGGTTGGCGAAAGGAATCTCAGTCTATCCTAACCACACCGGTTTTGGTTCTGGTTAGAGGGGGTTGGCGCAAGGAATGGCGCAAGGAATCTCAGTCTATCCTAACAACACAGGTTTTGGTTCTGGTTAGAGGGTATTGGCGAAAGGAATCTCAGTCTATCCTACCCACCATGGGTTTTGGTTCTGGTTAGAGGGGATTGGCGAAAGGAATCTCAGTCTATCCTAACCACACAGGTTTTGGTTCTGGTTAGAGGGGATTGGCGAAAGGAATCTCAGTCTATCCTAACCACACAAGAGTTTTGGTTCTCGTTAGAGGGGATTGGCGAAAGGAATCTCAGTCTATCCTAACCACATCAGATTTTGGTTCTGGTTAGAGGGGGTTGGCGCAAGGAATCTCAATCTATCCTACCCACCGTAGGATTTTAGTTCTGGTTAGAGGGGATTTTGCGAAAGGAATCTCAGTCTATCCTAACCACATCAGATTTTGGTTCTGGTTAGAGGGGGTTGGCGAAAGGAATCTCAGTCTATCCTAACCACACAGGTTTTGGTTTTGGTTGTGGTTAGAGGGGATTGGTGAAAGGAATCTCACTCTATCCTAACCAAACAGGGGTTTTGGTTCTGGTTAGAGGGGATTGGCGAAAGGAATCTCAGTCTATCCTAACCACATCGGATTTTGGTTCTGGTTAGAGGGGGTTGGCGCAAGGAATCTCAGTCTAACCTAACCACCGTAGGATTTTGGTTCTGGTTAGAGGGGATTGGCGAAAGGAATCTCAGTCTATCCTAACCACACAGGAGTTTTGGTTCTGGTTAGAGGGGGTTGGTGAAAGGAATCTCAGTCTATCCTAACCACACAGGTTTTGGTTGTGGTTAGAGGGGATTGGCGAAAGGAATTTCAGACTATCCTAACCACACAGGCGTTTTGGTTCTGGTTAGAGGGGATTGGCGAAAGGAATCTCAGTCTATCCTAACCACATCGGATTTTGGTTCTGGTTAGAGGGGGTTGACGCAAGGAATCTCAGTCTATCCTACCCACCAAGGGTTTTGGTTCTGGTTAGAGGGGATTGGCGAAAGGAATCTCAGTCTATCCTAACCACACAGGAGTTTTGGTTCTGGTTAGAGGGGATTGGCGAAAGGAATCTCAGTCTATCCTAACCACACAGGTTTTGGTTCTGGTTAGAGAGGATTGGCGAAAGGAATCTCAGTCTATCCTAACCACACAGGAGTTTTGGTTCTGGTTAGAGGGGATTGGCGAAAGGAATCTCAGTCTATCCTAACCACAAAGGAGTTTTGGTTCTCGTTAGAGGGGATTGGCGAAAGGAATCTCACTCTATCCTAACCACACAGGGGTTTTGGATGTGGTGAGAGGGGATTGGCGAAAGGAATCTCAGTCTATCCTAACCACACAGGTTTTGGTTCTGGTTAGAGAGGATTGGCGAAAGGAATCTCAGTCTATCCTAACCACACAGGAGTTTTGGTTCTAGTTAGAGGGGATTGGCGAAAGGAATCTCAGTCTATCCTAACCACATCGGATTTTGGTTCTGGTTAGAGGGGTTTGACGCAAGGAATCTCAGTCTATCCTAACCACACAGGTTTTGGTTCTGGTTAGAGGGGATTGGCGAAAGGAATCTCAGTCTATCCTACCCACACAGGGGTTTGGGTTCTGGTTAGAGGGGATTGGCGAAAGGAATCTCAGTCTATCCTAACCATACAGGGGTTTTGGTTCTGGTTAAAAGGGATTGGCGAAAAGAATCTCAGTCTATCCTAACCACATCGAGTTTTGGTTCTGGTTAGAGGGGATTGGCGAAAGGAATTTCAGTCTATCCTAACCACATCGGATTTTGGTTCTGGTTAGCGGGGGTTGGCGCAAGGAATCTCAGTCTATCCTAACCACATCGGATTTTGGTTCTGGTTAGAGGGGATTGGCGAAAGGAATCTCAGTCTATCCTAACCGCAACGGATTTTGGTTCTGGTTAGAGGGGGTTGGCGCATGGAATCCCAGTCTATCTTAACCCCATCGGATTTTGGTTCTGGTTAGAGGGGGTTGGCGCAAGGAATCTCAGTCTATCCTAACCACACAGGTTTTGGTTCTGGTTAGAGAGGATTGGCGAAAGGAATCTCAGTCTATCCTAACCACATCGGATTTTGGTTCTGGTTAGAGGGGCTTGACGAAAGGAATCTCAGTCTATCCTAACCACAACGGATTTTGGTTCTCGTTAGAGGGGTTTGGCGAAAGGAATCTCACTCTATCCTAACCACACAAGGGTTTTGGTTCTGGTTAGAGGGGATTGGCGAAAGGAATCTCAGTCTATCCTAACCACACAGGTTTTGGTTCTGGTTAGAGGGGATTGGCGAAAGGAATCTCAGTCTATCCTAACCACACAGGGATTTTGGTTCTGGTTAGAGGGGATTGGCGAAACGAATCACAGTCTATCCTAACCACATCGAGTTTTGGTTCTGGTTAGAGGGGATTGGCGAAAGGAATTTGAGTCTATCCTAACCACATCGGAATTTGGTTCTGGTTAGCGGGGGTTGGCGCAAGGAATCTCAGTCTATCCTAACCACATCGGATTTTGGTTCTGGTTAGAGGGGATTGGCGAAAGGAATCTCAGTCTATCCTAACCGCAACGGATTTTGGTTCTGGTTAGAGGGGGTTGGCGCATGGAATCCCAGTCTATCTTAACCCCATCGGATTTTGGTTCTGGTTAGAGGGGGTTGGCGCAAGGAATCTCAGTCTATCCTAACCACACAGGTTTTGGTTCTGGTTAGAGAGGATTGGCGAAAGGAATCTCAGTCTATCCTAACCACACAGGAGTTTTGGTTCTGGTTAGAGGGGATTGGCGAAAGGAATCTCAGTCTATCCTAACCACATCGGATTTTGGTTCTGGTTAGAGGGGGTTGGCGCAAGGAATCTCAGTCTATCCTAACCACACAAGGGTTTTGGTTCTGGTTAGAGGGGATTGGCGAAAGGAATCTCAGTCTATCCTAACCACACAGGTTTTGGTTCTGGTTAGAGGGGATTGGCGAAAGGAATCTCAGTCTATCCTAACCACACAGGGATTTTGGTTCTGGTTAGAGGGGATTGGCAAAACGAATCACAATCTATCCTAACCACATCGAGTTTTGGTTCTGGTTAGAGGGGATTGGCGAAAGGAATTTGAGTCTATCCTAACCACATCGGAATTTGGTTCTGGTTAGCGGGGGTTGGCGCAAGGAATCTCAGTCTATCCTAACCACATCGGATTTTGGTTCTGGTTAGAGGGGATTGGCGAAAGGAATCTCAGTCTATCCTAACCGCAACGGATTTTGGTTCTGGTTAGAGGGGGTTGGCGCATGGAATCCCAGTCTATCTTAACCCCATCGGATTTTGGTTCTGGTTAGAGGGGGTTGGCGCAAGGAATCTCAGTCTATCCTAACCACACAGGTTTTGGTTCTGGTTAGAGAGGATTGGCGAAAGGAATCTCAGTCTATCCTAACCACACAGGAGTTTTGGTTCTGGTTAGAGGGGATTGGCGAAAGGAATCTCAGTCTATCCTAACCACATCGGATTTTGGTTCTGGTTAGAGGGGGTTGGCGCAAGGAATCTCAGTCTATCCTACCCACCATAGGATTTTAGTTCTGGTTAGAGGGGATTTTGCGAAAGGAATCTCAGTCTATCCTAACCACATCAGATTTTGGTTCTGGTTAGAGGGGGTTGGCGAAAGGAATCTCAGTCTATCCTAACCACAACGGATTTTGGTTCTCGTTAGAGGGGATTGGCGAAAGGAATCTCAGTCTATCCTAACCACAACGGATTTTGGTTCTCGTTAGAGGGGATTGGCGAAAGGAATCTCAGTCTATACTACCCACCGTAGGATTTTAGTTCTGGTTAGAGGGGATTTGCGAAAGGAATCTCAGTCTATACTACCCACCGTAGGATTTTGGTTCTGGTTAGAGGGGGTTGGCGAAAGGAATCTCAGTCTATCCTAACCACACAGGGGTTTTGGTTCTAGATAGAGGGGATTGGCGAAAGGAATCTCAGTCTATCCTAACCACACAGGGGTTTTGGTTCTGGTTAGAGGGGATTGGCGAAAGGAATCTCAGTCTATCCTAACCACACAGGCGTTTTGGTTCTGGTTAGAGGGGATTGGCGAAAGGAATCTCAGTCTATCCTAACCACACAGGGATTTTGGTTCTGGTTAGAGGGGATTGGCGAAAAGAATCTCAGTCTATCCTAACCACATCGAGTTTTTGTTCTGGTTAGAGGGGATTGGCGAAAGGAATGTCAGTCTATCCTAACCATACAGGTTTTGGTTCTGGTTAGAGGGGATTGGCGAATGGAATCTCAGTCTATCCTAACCACAACGGCTTTTGGTTCTGGTTAGAGGGGATTGGCGAAAGGAATCTCAGTCTATCCTAACCACACAGGGGTTTTGGTTCTGGTTAGAGGGGATTGGCGAAAGGAATCTCAGTCTATCCTAACCACCACGGGTTTTGGTTCTGGTTAAAGGGGGTTGGCGAAAGGAATCTCAGTCTATCCTAACCACACCGGTTTTGGTTCTGGTTAGAGGGGGTTGGCGCAAGGAATGGCGCAAGGAATCTCAGTCTATCCTAACAACACAGGTTTTGGTTCTGGTTAGAGGGTATTGGCGAAAGGAATCTCAGTCTATCCTACCCACCATGGGTTTTGGTTCTGGTTAGAGGGGATTGGCGAAAGGAATCTCAGTCTATCCTAACCACACAGGTTTTGGTTCTGGTTAGAGGGGATTGGCGAAAGGAATCTCAGTCTATCCTAACCACACAAGAGTTTTGGTTCTCGTTAGAGGGGATTGGCGAAAGGAATCTCAGTCTATCCTAACCACATCAGATTTTGGTTCTGGTTAGAGGGGGTTGGCGCAAGGAATCTCAATCTATCCTACCCACCGTAGGATTTTAGTTCTGGTTAGAGGGGATTTTGCGAAAGGAATCTCAGTCTATCCTAACCACATCAGATTTTGGTTCTGGTTAGAGGGGGTTGGCGAAAGGAATCTCAGTCTATCCTAACCACACAGGTTTTGGTTTTGGTTGTGGTTAGAGGGGATTGGTGAAAGGAATCTCACTCTATCCTAACCACACAGGGGTTTTGGTTCTGGTTAGAGGGGATTGGCGAAAGGAATCTCAGTCTATCCTAACCACATCGGATTTTGGTTCTGGTTAGAGGGGGTTGACGCAAGGAATCTCAGTCTAACCTAACCACCGTAGGATTTTGGTTCTGGTTAGAGGGGATTGGCGAAAGGAATCTCAGTCTATCCTAACCACACAGGATTTTTGGTTCTGGTTAGAGGGGGTTGGTGAAAGGAATCTCAGTCTATCCTAACCACACAGGTTTTGGTTCTGGTTACAGGGGTTGGCGAAAGGAATCTCAGTCTATCCTAACCACACCGGTTTTGGTTCTGGTTAGAGGGGGTTGGCGCAAGGAATGGCGCAAGGAATCTCAGTCTATCCTAACAACACAGGTTTTGGTTCTGGTTAGAGGGTATTGGCGAAAGGAATCTCAGTCTATCCTACCCACCATGGGTTTTGGTTCTGGTTAGAGGGGATTGGCGAAAGGAATCTCAGTCTATCCTAACCACACAGGTTTTGGTTCTGGTTAGAGGGGATTGGCGAAAGGAATCTCAGTCTATCCTAACCACACAAGAGTTTTGGTTCTCGTTAGAGGGGATTGGCGAAAGGAATCTCAGTCTATCCTAACCACATCAGATTTTGGTTCTGGTTAGAGGGGGTTGGCGCAAGGAATCTCAATCTATCCTACCCACCGTAGGATTTTAGTTCTGGTTAGAGGGGATTTTGCGAAAGGAATCTCAGTCTATCCTAACCACATCAGATTTTGGTTCTGGTTAGAGGGGGTTGGCGAAAGGAATCTCAGTCTATCCTAACCACACAGGTTTTGGTTTTGGTTGTGGTTAGAGGGGATTGGTGAAAGGAATCTCACTCTATCCTAACCAAACAGGGGTTTTGGTTCTGGTTAGAGGGGATTGGCGAAAGGAATCTCAGTCTATCCTAACCACATCGGATTTTGGTTCTGGTTAGAGGGGGTTGACGCAAGGAATCTCAGTCTAACCTAACCACCGTAGGATTTTGGTTCTGGTTAGAGGGGATTGGCGAAAGGAATCTCAGTCTATCCTAACCACACAGGAGTTTTGGTTCTGGTTAGAGGGGGTTGGTGAAAGGAATCTCAGTCTATCCTAACCACACAGGTTTTGGTTGTGGTTAGAGGGGATTGGCGAAAGGAATTTCAGACTATCCTAACCACACAGGCGTTTTGGTTCTGGTTAGAGGGGATTGGCGAAAGGAATCTCAGTCTATCCTAACCACATCGGATTTTGGTTCTGGTTAGAGGGGGTTGACGCAAGGAATCTCAGTCTATCCTACCCACCAAGGGTTTTGGTTCTGGTTAGAGGGGATTGGCGAAAGGAATCTCAGTCTATCCTAACCACACAGGAGTTTTGGTTCTGGTTAGAGGGGATTGGCGAAAGGAATCTCAGTCTATCCTAACCACACAGGTTTTGGTTCTGGTTAGAGAGGATTGGCGAAAGGAATCTCAGTCTATCCTAACCACACAGGAGTTTTGGTTCTGGTTAGAGGGGATTGGCGAAAGGAATCTCAGTCTATCCTAACCACAAAGGAGTTTTGGTTCTCGTTAGAGGGGATTGGCGAAAGGAATCTCACTCTATCCTAACCACACAGGGGTTTTGGATGTGGTGAGAGGGGATTGGCGAAAGGAATCTCAGTCTATCCTAACCACACAGGTTTTGGTTCTGGTTAGAGAGGATTGGCGAAAGGAATCTCAGTCTATCCTAACCACACAGGAGTTTTGGTTCTAGTTAGAGGGGATTGGCGAAAGGAATCTCAGTCTATCCTAACCACATTGGATTTTGGTTCTGGTTAGAGGGGTTTGACGCAAGGAATCTCAGTCTATCCTAACCACACAGGTTTTGGTTCTGGTTAGAGGGGATTGGCGAAAGGAATCTCAGTCTATCCTACCCACACAGGGGTTTGGGTTCTGGTTAGAGGGGATTGGCGAAAGGAATCTCAGTCTATCCTAACCACACAGGAGTTTTGGTTCTGGTTAGAGGGGATTGGCGAAAGGAATCTCAGTCTATCCTAACCACATCGGATTTTGGTTCTGGTTAGAGGGGGTTGGCGCAAGGAATCTCAGTCTATCCTAACCACACAAGGGTTTTGGTTCTGGTTAGAGGGGATTGGCGAAAGGAATCTCAGTCTATCCTAACCACACAGGTTTTGGTTCTGGTTAGAGGGGATTGGCGAAAGGAATCTCAGTCTATCCTAACCACACAGGGATTTTGGTTCTGGTTAGAGGGGATTGGCGAAACGAATCACAATCTATCCTAACCACATCTAGTTTTGGTTCTGGTTAGAGGGGATTGGCGAAAGGAATTTGAGTCTATCCTAACCACATCGGAATTTGGTTCTGGTTAGCGGGGGTTGGCGCAAGGAATCTCAGTCTATCCTAACCACATCGGATTTTGGTTCTGGTTAGAGGGGATTGGCGAAAGGAATCTCAGTCTATCCTAACCGCAACGGATTTTGGTTCTGGTTAGAGGGGGTTGGCGCATGGAATCCCAGTCTATCTTAACCCCATCGGATTTTGGTTCTGGTTAGAGGGGGTTGGCGCAAGGAATCTCAGTCTATCCTAACCACACAGGTTTTGGTTCTGGTTAGAGAGGATTGGCGAAAGGAATCTCAGTCTATCCTAACCACACAGGAGTTTTGGTTCTGGTTAGAGGGGATTGGCGAAAGGAATCTCAGTCTATCCTAACCACATCGGATTTTGGTTCTGGTTAGAGGGGGTTGGCGCAAGGAATCTCAGTCTATCCTACCCACCATAGGATTTTAGTTCTGGTTAGAGGGGATTTTGCGAAAGGAATCTCAGTCTATCCTAACCACATCAGATTTTGGTTCTGGTTAGAGGGGGTTGGCGAAAGGAATCTCAGTCTATCCTAACCACAACGGATTTTGGTTCTCGTTAGAGGGGATTGGTGAAAGGAATCTCAGTCTATCCTAACCACAACGGATTTTGGTTCTCGTTAGAGGGGATTGGCGAAAGGAATCTCAGTCTATACTACCCACCGTAGGATTTTAGTTCTGGTTAGAGGGGATTTGCGAAAGGAATCTCAGTCTATACTACCCACCGTAGGATTTTGGTTCTGGTTAGAGGGGGTTGGCGAAAGGAATCTCAGTCTATCCTAACCACACAGGGGTTTTGGTTCTAGATAGAGGGGATTGGCGAAAGGAATCTCAGTCTATCCTAACCACACAGGGGTTTTGGTTCTGGTTAGAGGGGATTGGCGAAAGGAATCTCAGTCTATCCTAACCACACAGGCGTTTTGGTTCTGGTTAGAGGGGATTGGCGAAAGGAATCTCAGTCTATCCTAACCACACAGGGATTTTGGTTCTGGTTAGAGGGGATTGGCGAAAAGAATCTCAGTCTATCCTAACCACATCGAGTTTTTGTTCTGGTTAGAGGGGATTGGCGAAAGGAATGTCAGTCTATCCTAACCATACAGGTTTTGGTTCTGGTTAGAGGGGATTGGCGAATGGAATCTCAGTCTATCCTAACCACAACGGCTTTTGGTTCTGGTTAGAGGGGATTGGCGAAAGGAATCTCAGTCTATCCTAACCACACAGGGGTTTTGGTTCTGGTTAGAGGGGATTGGCGAAAGGAATCTCAGTCTATCCTAACCACCACGGGTTTTGGTTCTGGTTAAAGGGGGTTGGCGAAAGGAATCTCAGTCTATCCTAACCACACCGGTTTTGGTTCTGGTTAGAGGGGGTTGGCGCAAGGAATGGCGCAAGGAATCTCAGTCTATCCTAACAACACAGGTTTTGGTTCTGGTTAGAGGGTATTGGCGAAAGGAATCTCAGTCTATCCTACCCACCATGGGTTTTGGTTCTGGTTAGAGGGGATTGGCGAAAGGAATCTCAGTCTATCCTAACCACACAGGTTTTGGTTCTGGTTAGAGGGGATTGGCGAAAGGAATCTCAGTCTATCCTAACCACACAAGAGTTTTGGTTCTCGTTAGAGGGGATTGGCGAAAGGAATCTCAGTCTATCCTAACCACATCAGATTTTGGTTCTGGTTAGAGGGGGTTGGCGCAAGGAATCTCAATCTATCCTACCCACCGTAGGATTTTAGTTCTGGTTAGAGGGGATTTTGCGAAAGGAATCTCAGTCTATCCTAACCACATCAGATTTTGGTTCTGGTTAGAGGGGGTTGGCGAAAGGAATCTCAGTCTATCCTAACCACACAGGTTTTGGTTTTGGTTGTGGTTAGAGGGGATTGGTGAAAGGAATCTCACTCTATCCTAACCACACAGGGGTTTTGGTTCTGGTTAGAGGGGATTGGCGAAAGGAATCTCAGTCTATCCTAACCACATCGGATTTTGGTTCTGGTTAGAGGGGGTTGACGCAAGGAATCTCAGTCTAACCTAACCACCGTAGGATTTTGGTTCTGGTTAGAGGGGATTGGCGAAAGGAATCTCAGTCTATCCTAACCACACAGGATTTTTGGTTCTGGTTAGAGGGGGTTGGTGAAAGGAATCTCAGTCTATCCTAACCACACAGGTTTTGGTTCTGGTTACAGGGGTTGGCGAAAGGAATCTCAGTCTATCCTAACCACACCGGTTTTGGTTCTGGTTAGAGGGGGTTGGCGCAAGGAATGGCGCAAGGAATCTCAGTCTATCCTAACAACACAGGTTTTGGTTCTGGTTAGAGGGTATTGGCGAAAGGAATCTCAGTCTATCCTACCCACCATGGGTTTTGGTTCTGGTTAGAGGGGATTGGCGAAAGGAATCTCAGTCTATCCTAACCACACAGGTTTTGGTTCTGGTTAGAGGGGATTGGCGAAAGGAATCTCAGTCTATCCTAACCACACAAGAGTTTTGGTTCTCGTTAGAGGGGATTGGCGAAAGGAATCTCAGTCTATCCTAACCACATCAGATTTTGGTTCTGGTTAGAGGGGGTTGGCGCAAGGAATCTCAATCTATCCTACCCACCGTAGGATTTTAGTTCTGGTTAGAGGGGATTTTGCGAAAGGAATCTCAGTCTATCCTAACCACATCAGATTTTGGTTCTGGTTAGAGGGGGTTGGCGAAAGGAATCTCAGTCTATCCTAACCACACAGGTTTTGGTTTTGGTTGTGGTTAGAGGGGATTGGTGAAAGGAATCTCACTCTATCCTAACCAAACAGGGGTTTTGGTTCTGGTTAGAGGGGATTGGCGAAAGGAATCTCAGTCTATCCTAACCACATCGGATTTTGGTTCTGGTTAGAGGGGGTTGACGCAAGGAATCTCAGTCTAACCTAACCACCGTAGGATTTTGGTTCTGGTTAGAGGGGATTGGCGAAAGGAATCTCAGTCTATCCTAACCACACAGGAGTTTTGGTTCTGGTTAGAGGGGGTTGGTGAAAGGAATCTCAGTCTATCCTAACCACACAGGTTTTGGTTGTGGTTAGAGGGGATTGGCGAAAGGAATTTCAGACTATCCTAACCACACAGGCGTTTTGGTTCTGGTTAGAGGGGATTGGCGAAAGGAATCTCAGTCTATCCTAACCACATCGGATTTTGGTTCTGGTTAGAGGGGGTTGACGCAAGGAATCTCAGTCTATCCTACCCACCAAGGGTTTTGGTTCTGGTTAGAGGGGATTGGCGAAAGGAATCTCAGTCTATCCTAACCACACAGGAGTTTTGGTTCTGGTTAGAGGGGATTGGCGAAAGGAATCTCAGTCTATCCTAACCACACAGGTTTTGGTTCTGGTTAGAGAGGATTGGCGAAAGGAATCTCAGTCTATCCTAACCACACAGGAGTTTTGGTTCTGGTTAGAGGGGATTGGCGAAAGGAATCTCAGTCTATCCTAACCACAAAGGAGTTTTGGTTCTCGTTAGAGGGGATTGGCGAAAGGAATCTCACTCTATCCTAACCACACAGGGGTTTTGGATGTGGTGAGAGGGGATTGGCGAAAGGAATCTCAGTCTATCCTAACCACACAGGTTTTGGTTCTGGTTAGAGAGGATTGGCGAAAGGAATCTCAGTCTATCCTAACCACACAGGAGTTTTGGTTCTAGTTAGAGGGGATTGGCGAAAGGAATCTCAGTCTATCCTAACCACATTGGATTTTGGTTCTGGTTAGAGGGGTTTGACGCAAGGAATCTCAGTCTATCCTAACCACACAGGTTTTGGTTCTGGTTAGAGGGGATTGGCGAAAGGAATCTCAGTCTATCCTACCCACACAGGGGTTTGGGTTCTGGTTAGAGGGGATTGGCGAAAGGAATCTCAGTCTATCCTAACCATACAGGGGTTTTGGTTCTGGTTAAAAGGGATTGGCGAAAAGAATCTCAGTCTATCCTAACCACATCGAGTTTTGGTTCTGGTTAGAGGGGATTGGCGAAAGGAATTTCAGTCTATCCTAACCACATCGGATTTTGGTTCTGGTTAGCGGGGGTTGGCGTAAGGAATCTCAGTCTATCCTAACCACATCGGATTTTGGTTCTGGTTAGAGGGGCTTGACGAAAGGAATCTCAGTCTATCCTAACCACAACGGATTTTGGTTCTCGTTAGAGGGGTTTGGCGAAAGGAATCTCACTCTATCCTAACCACACAAGGGTTTTGGTTCTGGTTAGAGGGGATTGGCGAAAGGAATCTCAGTCTATCCTAACCACACAGGTTTTGGTTCTGGTTAGAGGGGATTGGCGAAAGGAATCTCAGTCTATCCTAACCACACAGGGATTTTGGTTCTGGTTAGAGGGGATTGGCGAAACGAATCACAGTCTATCCTAACCACATCGAGTTTTGGTTCTGGTTAGAGGGGATTGGCGAAAGGAATTTGAGTCTATCCTAACCACATCGGAATTTGGTTCTGGTTAGCGGGGGTTGGCGCAAGGAATCTCAGTCTATCCTAACCACATCGGATTTTGGTTCTGGTTAGAGGGGATTGGCGAAAGGAATCTCAGTCTATCCTAACCGCAACGGATTTTGGTTCTGGTTAGAGGGGGTTGGCGCATGGAATCCCAGTCTATCTTAACCCCATCGGATTTTGGTTCTGGTTAGAGGGGGTTGGCGCAAGGAATCTCAGTCTATCCTAACCACACAGGTTTTGGTTCTGGTTAGAGAGGATTGGCGAAAGGAATCTCAGTCTATCCTAACCACACAGGAGTTTTGGTTCTGGTTAGAGGGGATTGGCGAAAGGAATCTCAGTCTATCCTAACCACATCGGATTTTGGTTCTGGTTAGAGGGGGTTGGCGCAAGGAATCTCAGTCTATCCTAACCACACAAGGGTTTTGGTTCTGGTTAGAGGGGATTGGCGAAAGGAATCTCAGTCTATCCTAACCACACAGGTTTTGGTTCTGGTTAGAGGGGATTGGCGAAAGGAATCTCAGTCTATCCTAACCACACAGGGATTTTGGTTCTGGTTAGAGGGGATTGGCGAAACGAATCACAATCTATCCTAACCACATCTAGTTTTGGTTCTGGTTAGAGGGGATTGGCGAAAGGAATTTGAGTCTATCCTAACCACATCGGAATTTGGTTCTGGTTAGCGGGGGTTGGCGCAAGGAATCTCAGTCTATCCTAACCACATCGGATTTTGGTTCTGGTTAGAGGGGATTGGCGAAAGGAATCTCAGTCTATCCTAACCGCAACGGATTTTGGTTCTGGTTAGAGGGGGTTGGCGCATGGAATCCCAGTCTATCTTAACCCCATCGGATTTTGGTTCTGGTTAGAGGGGGTTGGCGCAAGGAATCTCAGTCTATCCTAACCACACAGGTTTTGGTTCTGGTTAGAGAGGATTGGCGAAAGGAATCTCAGTCTATCCTAACCACACAGGAGTTTTGGTTCTGGTTAGAGGGGATTGGCGAAAGGAATCTCAGTCTATCCTAACCACATCGGATTTTGGTTCTGGTTAGAGGGGGTTGGCGCAAGGAATCTCAGTCTATCCTACCCACCATAGGATTTTAGTTCTGGTTAGAGGGGATTTTGCGAAAGGAATCTCAGTCTATCCTAACCACATCAGATTTTGGTTCTGGTTAGAGGGGGTTGGCGAAAGGAATCTCAGTCTATCCTAACCACAACGGATTTTGGTTCTCGTTAGAGGGGATTGGTGAAAGGAATCTCAGTCTATCCTAACCACAACGGATTTTGGTTCTCGTTAGAGGGGATTGGCGAAAGGAATCTCAGTCTATACTACCCACCGTAGGATTTTAGTTCTGGTTAGAGGGGATTTGCGAAAGGAATCTCAGTCTATACTACCCACCGTAGGATTTTGGTTCTGGTTAGAGGGGGTTGGCGAAAGGAATCTCAGTCTATCCTAACCACACAGGGGTTTTGGTTCTAGATAGAGGGGATTGGCGAAAGGAATCTCAGTCTATCCTAACCACACAGGGGTTTTGGTTCTGGTTAGAGGGGATTGGCGAAAGGAATCTCAGTCTATCCTAACCACACAGGCGTTTTGGTTCTGGTTAGAGGGGATTGGCGAAAGGAATCTCAGTCTATCCTAACCACACAGGGATTTTGGTTCTGGTTAGAGGGGATTGGCGAAAAGAATCTCAGTCTATCCTAACCACATCGAGTTTTTGTTCTGGTTAGAGGGGATTGGCGAAAGGAATGTCAGTCTATCCTAACCATACAGGTTTTGGTTCTGGTTAGAGGGGATTGGCGAATGGAATCTCAGTCTATCCTAACCACAACGGCTTTTGGTTCTGGTTAGAGGGGATTGGCGAAAGGAATCTCAGTCTATCCTAACCACACAGGGGTTTTGGTTCTGGTTAGAGGGGATTGGCGAAAGGAATCTCAGTCTATCCTAACCACCACGGGTTTTGGTTCTGGTTAAAGGGGGTTGGCGAAAGGAATCTCAGTCTATCCTAACCACACCGGTTTTGGTTCTGGTTAGAGGGGGTTGGCGCAAGGAATGGCGCAAGGAATCTCAGTCTATCCTAACAACACAGGTTTTGGTTCTGGTTAGAGGGTATTGGCGAAAGGAATCTCAGTCTATCCTACCCACCATGGGTTTTGGTTCTGGTTAGAGGGGATTGGCGAAAGGAATCTCAGTCTATCCTAACCACACAGGTTTTGGTTCTGGTTAGAGGGGATTGGCGAAAGGAATCTCAGTCTATCCTAACCACACAAGAGTTTTGGTTCTGGTTAGAGGGGATTGGCGAAAGGAATCTCAGTCTATCCTAACCACATCAGATTTTGGTTCTGGTTAGAGGGGGTTGGCGCAAGGAATCTCAATCTATCCTACCCACCGTAGGATTTTAGTTCTGGTTAGAGGGGATTTTGCGAAAGGAATCTCAGTCTATCCTAACCACATCAGATTTTGGTTCTGGTTAGAGGGGGTTGGCGAAAGGAATCTCAGTCTATCCTAACCACACAGGTTTTGGTTTTGGTTGTGGTTAGAGGGGATTGGTGAAAGGAATCTCACTCTATCCTAACCACACAGGGGTTTTGGTTCTGGTTAGAGGGGATTGGCGAAAGGAATCTCAGTCTATCCTAACCACATCGGATTTTGGTTCTGGTTAGAGGGGGTTGACGCAAGGAATCTCAGTCTAACCTAACCACCGTAGGATTTTGGTTCTGGTTAGAGGGGATTGGCGAAAGGAATCTCAGTCTATCCTAACCACACAGGATTTTTGGTTCTGGTTAGAGGGGGTTGGTGAAAGGAATCTCAGTCTATCCTAACCACACAGGTTTTGGTTGTGGTTAGAGGGGATTGGCGAAAGGAATTTCAGACTATCCTAACCACACAGGCGTTTTGGTTCTGGTTAGAGGGGATTGGCGAAAGGAATCTCAGTCTATCCTAACCACATCGGATTTTGGTTCTGGTTAGAGGGGGTTGACGCAAGGAATCTCAGTCTATCCTACCCACCAAGGGTTTTGGTTCTGGTTAGAGGGGATTGGCGAAAGGAATCTCAGTCTATCCTAACCACACAGGAGTTTTGGTTCTGGTTAGAGGGGATTGGCGAAAGGAATCTCAGTCTATCCTAACCACACAGGTTTTGGTTCTGGTTAGAGAGGATTGGCGAAAGGAATCTCAGTCTATCCTAACCACACAGGAGTTTTGGTTCTCGTTAGAGGGGATTGGCGAAAGGAATCTCAGTCTATCCTAACCACATCGGATTTTGGTTCTGGTTAGAGGGGGTTGACGCAAGGAATCTCAGTCTATCCTAACCACACAGGTTTTGGTTCTGGTTAGAGGGGATTGGCGAAAGGAATCTCAGTCAATCCTACCCACACAGGGGTTTGGGTTCTGGTTAGAGGGGATTGGCGAAAGGAATCTCAGTCTATCCTAACCATACATGGGTTTTGGTTCTGGTTACAAGGGATTGGCGAAAAGAATCTCAGTCTATCCTAACCACATCGAGTTTTGGTTCTGGTTAGAGGGGATTGGCGAAAGGAATTTCAGTCTATCCTAACCACATCGGATTTTGGTTCTGGTTAGCGGGGGTTGGCGTAAGGAATCTCAGTCTATCCTAACCACATCGGATTTTGGTTCTGGTTAGAGGGGCTTGACGAAAGGAATCTCAGTCTATCCTAACCACAACGGATTTTGGTTCTCGTTAGAGGGGTTTGGCGAAAGGAATCTCACTCTATCCTAACCACACAAGGGTTTTGGTTCTGGTTAGAGGGGATTGGCGAAAGGAATCTCAGTCTATCCTAACCACACAGGTTTTGGTTCTGGTTAGAGGGGATTGGCGAAAGGAATCTCAGTCTATCCTAACCACACAGGGATTTTGGTTCTGGTTAGAGGGGATTGGCGAAACGAATCACAGTCTATCCTAACCACATCGAGTTTTGGTTCTGGTTAGAGGGGATTGGCGAAAGGAATTTGAGTCTATCCTAACCACATCGGAAATTGGTTCTGGTTAGCGGGGGTTGACGCAAGGAATCTCAGTCTATCCTAACCACACAGGTTTTGGTTCTGGTTAGAGGGGATTGGCGAAAGGAATCTCAGTCTATCCTAACCACACAGGGATTTTGGTTCTGGTTAGAGGGGATTGGCGAAACGAATCACAGTCTATCCTAACCACATCGAGTTTTGGTTCTGGTTAGAGGGGATTGGCGAAAGGAATTTGAGTCTATCCTAACCACATCGGAATTTGGTTCTGGTTAGCGGGGGTTGGCGAAAGGAATCTCAGTCTATCCTAACCACACCGGTTTTGGTTCTGGTTAGAGGGGGTTGGCGCAAGGAATGGCGCAAGGAATCTCAGTCTATCCTAACAACACAGGTTTTGGTTCTGGTTAGAGGGTATTGGCGAAAGGAATCTCAGTCTATCCTACCCACCATGGGTTTTGGTTCTGGTTAGAGGGGATTGGCGAAAGGAATCTCAGTCTATCCTAACCACACAGGTTTTGGTTCTGGTTAGAGGGGATTGGCGAAAGGAATCTCAGTCTATCCTAACCACACAAGAGTTTTGGTTCTCGTTAGAGGGGATTGGCGAAAGGAATCTCAGTCTATCCTAACCACATCAGATTTTGGTTCTGGTTAGAGGGGGTTGGCGCAAGGAATCTCAATCTATCCTACCCACCGTAGGATTTTAGTTCTGGTTAGAGGGGATTTTGCGAAAGGAATCTCAGTCTATCCTAACCACATCAGATTTTGGTTCTGGTTAGAGGGGGTTGGCGAAAGGAATCTCAGTCTATCCTAACCACACAGGTTTTGGTTTTGGTTGTGGTTAGAGGGGATTGGTGAAAGGAATCTCACTCTATCCTAACCACACAGGGGTTTTGGTTCTGGTTAGAGGGGATTGGCGAAAGGAATCTCAGTCTATCCTAACCACATCGGATTTTGGTTCTGGTTAGAGGGGGTTGACGCAAGGAATCTCAGTCTAACCTAACCACCGTAGGATTTTGGTTCTGGTTAGAGGGGATTGGCGAAAGGAATCTCAGTCTATCCTAACCACACAGGAGTTTTGGTTCTGGTTAGAGGGGGTTGGTGAAAGGAATCTCAGTCTATCCTAACCACACAGGTTTTGGTTGTGGTTAGAGGGGATTGGCGAAAGGAATTTCAGACTATCCTAACCACACAGGCGTTTTGGTTCTGGTTAGAGGGGATTGGCGAAAGGAATCTCAGTCTATCCTAACCACATCGGATTTTGGTTCTGGTTAGAGGGGGTTGACGCAAGGAATCTCAGTCTATCCTACCCACCAAGGGTTTTGGTTCTGGTTAGAGGGGATTGGCGAAAGGAATCTCAGTCTATCCTAACCACACAGGAGTTTTGGTTCTGGTTAGAGGGGATTGGCGAAAGGAATCTCAGTCTATCCTAACCACACAGGTTTTGGTTCTGGTTAGAGAGGATTGGCGAAAGGAATCTCAGTCTATCCTAACCACACAGGAGTTTTGGTTCTAGTTAGAGGGGATTGGCGAAAGGAATCTCAGTCTATCCTAACCACATCGGATTTTGGTTCTGGTTAGAGGGGGTTGACGCAAGGAATCTCAGTCTATCCTAACCACACAGGTTTTGGTTCTGGTTAGAGGGGATTGGCGAAAGGAATCTCAGTCAATCCTACCCACACAGGGGTTTGGGTTCTGGTTAGAGGGGATTGGCGAAAGGAATCTCAGTCTATCCTAACCATACAGGGGTTTTGGTTCTGGTTAAAAGGGATTGGCGAAAAGAATCTCAGTCTATCCTAACCACATCGAGTTTTGGTTCTGGTTAGAGGGGATTGGCGAAAGGAATATCAGTCTATCCTAACCACATCGGATTTTGGTTCTGGTTAGCGGGGGTTGGCGTAAGGAATCTCAGTCTATCCTAACCACATCGGATTTTGGTTCTGGTTAGAGGGGCTTGACGAAAGGAATCTCAGTCTATCCTAACCACAACGGATTTTGGTTCTCGTTAGAGGGGTTTGGCGAAAGGAATCTCACTCTATCCTAACCACACAAGGGTTTTGGTTCTGGTTAGAGGGGATTGGCGAAAGGAATCTCAGTCTATCCTAACCACACAGGTTTTGGTTCTGGTTAGAGGGGATTGGCGAAAGGAATCTCAGTCTATCCTAACCACACAGGGATTTTGGTTCTGGTTAGAGGGGATTGGCGAAACGAATCACAGTCTATCCTAACCACATCGAGTTTTGGTTCTGGTTAGAGGGGATTGGCGAAAGGAATTTGAGTCTATCCTAACCACATCGGAATTTGGTTCTGGTTAGCGGGGGTTGGCGCAAGGAATCTCAGTCTATCCTAACCACATCGGATTTTGGTTCTGGTTAGAGGGGATTGGCGAAAGGAATCTCAGTCTATCCTAACCGCAACGGATTTTGGTTCTGGTTAGAGGGGGTTGGCGCATGGAATCCCAGTCTATCTTAACCCCATCGGATTTTGGTTCTGGTTAGAGGGGGTTGGCGCAAGGAATCTCAGTCTATCCTAACCACACAGGTTTTGGTTCTGGTTAGAGGGGATTGGCGAAAGGAATCTCAGTCTATCCTAACCACACAGGAGTTTTGGTTCTGGTTAGAGGGGATTGGCGAAAGGAATCTCAGTCTATCCTAACCACATCGGATTTTGGTTCTGGTTAGAGGGGGTTGGCGCAAGGAATCTCAGTCTATCCTAACCACACAAGGGTTTTGGTTCTGGTTAGAGGGGATTGGCGAAAGGAATATCAGTCTATCCTAACCACACAGGAGCTTTGGTTCTAGTTAGAGGGGATTGGCGAAAGGAATCTCAGTCTATCCTAACCACATCGGATTTTGGTTCTGGTTAGAGGGGGTTGACGCAAGGAATCTCAGTCTATCCTAACCACACAGGTTTTGGTTCTGGTTAGAGGGGATTGGCGAAAGGAATCTCAGTCAATCCTACCCACACAGGGGTTTGGGTTCTGGTTAGAGGGGATTGGCGAAAGGAATCTCAGTCTATCCTAACCATACAGGGGTTTTGGTTCTGGTTAAAAGGGATTGGCGAAAAGAATCTCAGTCTATCCTAACCACATCGAGTTTTGGTTCTGGTTAGAGGGGATTGGCGAAAGGAATTTCAGTCTATCCTAACCACATCGGATTTTGGTTCTGGTTAGCGGGGGTTGGCGTAAGGAATCTCAGTCTATCCTAACCACATCGGATTTTGGTTCTGGTTAGAGGGGCTTGACGAAAGGAATCTCAGTCTATCCTAACCACAACGGATTTTGGTTCTCGTTAGAGGGGTTTGGCGAAAGGAATCTCACTCTATCCTAACCACACAAGGGTTTTGGTTCTGGTTAGAGGGGATTGGCGAAAGGAATCTCAGTCTATCCTAACCACACAGGTTTTGGTTCTGGTTAGAGGGGATTGGCGAAAGGAATCTCAGTCTATCCTAACCACACAGGGATTTTGGTTCTGGTTAGAGGGGATTGGCGAAACGAATCACAGTCTATCCTAACCACATCGAGTTTTGGTTCTGGTTAGAGGGGATTGGCGAAAGGAATTTGAGTCTATCCTAACCACATCGGAATTTGGTTCTGGTTAGCGGGGGTTGGCGCAAGGAATCTCAGTCTATCCTAACCACATCGGATTTTGGTTCTGGTTAGAGGGGATTGGCGAAAGGAATCTCAGTCTATCCTAACCGCAACGGATTTTGGTTCTGGTTAGAGGGGGTTGGCGCATGGAATCCCAGTCTATCTTAACCCCATCGGATTTTGGTTCTGGTTAGAGGGGGTTGGCGCAAGGAATCTCAGTCTATCCTAACCACACAGGTTTTGGTTCTGGTTAGAGAGGATTGGCGAAAGGAATCTCAGTCTATCCTAACCACACAGGAGTTTTGGTTCTGGTTAGAGGGGATTGGCGAAAGGAATCTCAGTCTATCCTAACCACATCGGATTTTGGTTCTGGTTAGAGGGGGTTGGCGCAAGGAATCTCAGTCTATCCTAACCACACAAGGGTTTTGGTTCTGGTTAGAGGGGATTGGCGAAAGGAATCTCAGTCTATCCTAACCACACAGGTTTTGGTTCTGGTTAGAGGGGATTGGCGAAAGGAATCTCAGTCTATCCTAACCACACAGGGATTTTGGTTCTGGTTAGAGGGGATTGGCGAAACGAATCACAATCTATCCTAACCACATCGAGTTTTGGTTCTGGTTAGAGGGGATTGGCGAAAGGAATTTGAGTCTATCCTAACCACATCGGAATTTGGTTCTGGTTAGCGGGGGTTGGCGCAAGGAATCTCAGTCTATCCTAACCACATCGGATTTTGGTTCTGGTTAGAGGGGATTGGCGAAAGGAATCTCAGTCTATCCTAACCGCAACGGATTTTGGTTCTGGTTAGAGGGGGTTGGCGCATGGAATCCCAGTCTATCTTAACCCCATCGGATTTTGGTTCTGGTTAGAGGGGGTTGGCGCAAGGAATCTCAGTCTATCCTAACCACACAGGTTTTGGTTCTGGTTAGAGAGGATTGGCGAAAGGAATCTCAGTCTATCCTAACCACACAGGAGTTTTGGTTCTGGTTAGAGGGGATTGGCGAAAGGAATCTCAGTCTATCCTAACCACATCGGATTTTGGTTCTGGTTAGAGGGGGTTGGCGCAAGGAATCTCAGTCTATCCTACCCACCATAGGATTTTAGTTTTGGTTAGAGGGGATTTTGCGAAAGGAATCTCAGTCTATCCTAACCACATCAGATTTTGGTTCTGGTTAGAGGGGGTTGGCGAAAGGAATCTCAGTCTATCCTAACCACAACGGATTTTGGTTCTCGTTAGAGGGGATTGGCGAAAGGAATCTCAGTCTATCCTAACCACAACGGATTTTGGTTCTCGTTAGAGGGGATTGGCGAAAGGAATCTCAGTCTATACTACCCACCGTAGGATTTTAGTTCTGGTTAGAGGGGATTTGCGAAAGGAATCTCAGTCTATACTACCCACCGTAGGATTTTGGTTCTGGTTAGAGGGGGTTGGCGAAAGGAATCTCAGTCTATCCTAACCACACAGGGGTTTTGGTTCTAGATAGAGGGGATTCGCGAAAGGAATCTCAGTCTATCCTAACCACACAGGGGTTTTGGTTCTGGTTAGAGGGGATTGGCGAAAGGAATCTCAGTCTATCCTAACCACACAGGCGTTTTGGTTCTGGTTAGAGGGGATTGGCGAAAGGAATCTCAGTCTATCCTAACCACACAGGGATTTTGGTTCTGGTTAGAGGGGATTGGCGAAAAGAATCTCAGTCTATCCTAACCACATCGAGTTTTTGTTCTGGTTAGAGGGGATTGGCGAAAGGAATGTCAGTCTATCCTAACCATACAGGTTTTGGTTCTGGTTAGAGGGGATTGGCGAATGGAATCTCAGTCTATCCTAACCACAACGGCTTTTGGTTCTGGTTAGAGGGGATTGGCGAAAGGAATCTCAGTCTATCCTAACCACACAGGGGTTTTGGTTCTGGTTAGAGGGGATTGGCGAAAGGAATCTCAGTCTATCCTAACCACCACGGGTTTTGGTTCTGGTTAAAGGGGGTTGGCGAAAGGAATCTCAGTCTATCCTAACCACACCGGTTTTGGTTCTGGTTAGAGGGGGTTGGCGCAAGGAATGGCGCAAGGAATCTCAGTCTATCCTAAGAACACAGGTTTTGGTTCTGGTTAGAGGGTATTGGCGAAAGGAATCTCAGTCTATCCTACCCACCATGGGTTTTGGTTCTGGTTAGAGGGGATTGGCGAAAGGAATCTCAGTCTTTCCTAACCACACAGGTTTTGGTTCTGGTTAGAGGGGATTGGCGAAAGGAATCTCAGTCTATCCTAACCACACAAGAGTTTTGGTTCTCGTTAGAGGGGATTGGCGAAAGGAATCTCAGTCTATCCTAACCACATCAGATTTTGGTTCTGGTTAGAGGGGGTTGGCGCAAGGAATCTCAATCTATCCTACCCACCGTAGGATTTTAGTTCTGGTTAGAGGGGATTTTGCGAAAGGAATCTCAGTCTATCCTAACCACATCAGATTTTGGTTCTGGTTAGAGGGGGTTGGCGAAAGGAATCTCAGTCTATCCTAACCACACAGGTTTTGGTTTTGGTTGTGGTTAGAGGGGATTGGTGAAAGGAATCTCACTCTATCCTAACCACACAGGGGTTTTGGTTCTGGTTAGAGGGGATTGGCGAAAGGAATCTCAGTCTATCCTAACCACATCGGATTTTGGTTCTGGTTAGAGGGGGTTGACGCAAGGAATCTCAGTCTAACCTAACCACCGTAGGATTTTGGTTCTGGTTAGAGGGGATTGGCGAAAGGAATCTCAGTCTATCCTCACCACACAGGAGTTTTGGTTCTGGTTAGAGGGGGTTGGTGAAAGGAATCTCAGTCTATCCTAACCACACAGGTTTTGGTTGTGGTTAGAGGGGATTGGCGAAAGGAATTTCAGACTATCCTAACCACACAGGCGTTTTGGTTCTGGTTAGAGGGGATTGGCGAAAGGAATCTCAGTCTATCCTAACCACATCGGATTTTGGTTCTGGTTAGAGGGGGTTGACGCAAGGAATCTCAGTCTATCCTACCCACCAAGGGTTTTGGTTCTGGTTAGAGGGGATTGGCGAAAGGAATCTCAGTCTATCCTAACCACACAGGAGTTTTGGTTCTGGTTAGAGGGGATTGGCGAAAGGAATCTCAGTCTATCCTAACCACACAGGTTTTGGTTCTGGTTAGAGAGGATTGGCGAAAGGAATCTCAGTCTATCCTAACCACACAGGAGTTTTGGTTCTAGTTAGAGGGGATTGGCGAAAGGAATCTCAGTCTATCCTAACCACATCGGATTTTGGTTCTGGTTAGAGGGGGTTGACGCAAGGAATCTCAGTCTATCCTAACCACACAGGTTTTGGTTCTGGTTAGAGGGGATTGGCGAAAGGAATCTCAGTCAATCCTACCCACACAGGGGTTTGGGTTCTGGTTAGAGGGGATTGGCGAAAGGAATCTCAGTCTATCCTAACCATACAGGGGTTTTGGTTCTGGTTAAAAGGGATTGGCGAAAAGAATCTCAGTCTATCCTAACCACATCGAGTTTTGGTTCTGGTTAGAGGGGATTGGCGAAAGGAATTTCAGTCTATCCTAACCACATCGGATTTTGGTTCTGGTTAGCGGGGGTTGGCGTAAGGAATCTCAGTCTATCCTAACCACAACGGATTTTGGTTCTCGTTAGAGGGGTTTGGCGACAGGAATCTCACTCTATCCTAACCACACAAGGGTTTTGGTTCTGGTTAGAGGGGATTGGCGAAAGGAATCTCAGTCTATCCTAACCACACAGGTTTTGGTTCTGGTTAGAGGGGATTGGCGAAAGGAATCTCAGTCTATCCTAACCACACAGGGATTTTGGTTCTGGTTTGAGGGGATTGGCGAAACGAATCACAGTCTATCCTAACCACATCGAGTTTTGGTTCTGGTTAGAGGGGATTGGCGAAAGGAATTTGAGTCTATCCTAACCACATCGGAATTTGGTTCTGGTTAGCGGGGGTTGGCGCAAGGAATCTCAGTCTATCCTAACCACATCGGATTTTGGTTCTGGTTAGAGGGGATTGGCGAAAGGAATCTCAGTCTATCCTAACCGCAACGGATTTTGGTTCTGGTTAGAGGGGGTTGGCGCATGGAATCCCAGTCTATCTTAACCCCATCGGATTTTGGTTCTGGTTAGAGGGGGTTGGCGCAAGGAATCTCAGTCTATCCTAACCACACAAGTTTTGGTTCTGGTTAGAGAGGATTGGCGAAAGGAATCTCAGTCTATCCTAACCACACAGGAGTTTTGGTTCTGGTTAGAGGGGATTGGCGAAAGGAATCTCAGTCTATCCTAACCACATCGGATTTTGGTTCTGGTTAGAGGGGGTTGGCGCAAGGAATCTCAGTCTATCCTAACCACACAAGGGTTTTGGTTCTGGTTAGAGGGGATTGGCGAAAGGAATCTCAGTCTATCCTAACCACACAGGTTTTGGTTCTGGTTAGAGGGGATTGGCGAAAGGAATCTCAGTCTATCCTAACCACACAGGGATTTTGGTTCTGGTTAGAGGGGATTGGCGAAACGAATCACAATCTATCCTAACCACATCGAGTTTTGGTTCTGGTTAGAGGGGATTGGCGAAAGGAATTTGAGTCTATCCTAACCACATCGGAATTTGGTTCTGGTTAGCGGGGGTTGGCGCAAGGAATCTCAGTCTATCCTAACCACATCGGATTTTGGTTCTGGTTAGAGGGGATTGGCGAAAGGAATCTCAGTCTATCCTAACCGCAACGGATTTTGGTTCTGGTTAGAGGGGGTTGGCGCATGGAATCCCAGTCTATCTTAACCCCATCGGATTTTGGTTCTGGTTAGAGGGGGTTGGCGCAAGGAATCTCAGTCTATCCTAACCACACAGGTTTTGGTTCTGGTTAGAGAGGATTGGCGAAAGGAATCTCAGTCTATCCTAACCACACAGGAGTTTTGGTTCTGGTTAGAGGGGATTGGCGAAAGGAATCTCAGTCTATCCTAACCACATCGGATTTTGGTTCTGGTTAGAGGGGGTTGGCGCAAGGAATCTCAGTCTATCCTACCCACCATAGGATTTTAGTTCTGGTTAGAGGGGATTTTGCGAAAGGAATCTCAGTCTATCCTAACCACATCAGATTTTGGTTCTGGTTAGAGGGGGTTGGCGAAAGGAATCTCAGTCTATCCTAACCACAACGGATTTTGGTTCTCGTTAGAGGGGATTGGCGAAAGGAATCTCAGTCTATCCTAAACACAACGGATTTTGGTTCTCGTTAGAGGGGATTGGCGAAAGGAATCTCAGTCTATACTACCCACCGTAGGATTTTAGTTCTGGTTAGAGGGGATTTGCGAAAGGAATCTCAGTCTATACTACCCACCATAGGATTTTGGTTCTGGTTAGAGGGGGTTGGCGAAAGGAATCTCAGTCTATCCTAACCACATCGGATTTTGGTTCTGGTTTGAGGGGGTTGGCGCAAGGAATCTCAGTCTATCCTACCCACCGTAGGATTTTAGTTCTGGTTAGAGGGGATTTGCGAAAGGAATCTCAGTCTATCCTAACCACATAGGTTTTGGTTCTGGTTAGAGGGGATTGGCGAAAGGAATCTCAGTCTATCCTAACCATACAGGGGTTTTGGTTCTGGTTAAAGGGGATTGGCAAAAAGAATCTCAGTCTATCCTAACCACATCGAGTTTTGGTTCTGGTTAGAGGGGATTGGGGAAAGGAATCTCAGTCTATCCTAACCCCATCGACTTTTGGTTCTGGTTAGAGGGGGTTGGCGCAAGGAATCTCAGTCTATCCTAACCACACAGGTTTTGGTTCTGGTTAGAGGGGATTGGCGAAAGGAATCTCAGTCTATCCTACCCACACAGGGGTTTGGGTTCTGGTTAGAGGGGATTGGCGAAAGGAATCTCAGTCTATCCTAACCATACAGGGGTTTTGGTTCTGGTTAAAAGGGATTGGCGAAAAGAATCTCAGTCTATCCTAACCACATCGAGTTTTGGTTCTGGTTAGAGGGGATTGGCGAAAGGAATTTCAGTCTATCCTAACCACATCGGATTTTGGTTCTGGTTAGCGGGGGTTGGCGTAAGGAATCTCAGTCTATCCTAACCACATCGGATTTTGGTTCTGGTTAGAGGGGCTTGACGAAAGGAATCTCAGTCTATCCTAACCACAACGGATTTTGGTTCTCGTTAGAGGGGTTTGGCGAAAGGAATCTCACTCTATCCTAACCACACAAGGGTTTTGGTTCTGGTTAGAGGGGATTGGCGAAAGGAATCTCAGTCTATCCTAACCACACAGGTTTTGGTTCTGGTTAGAGGGGATTGGCGAAAGGAATCTCAGTCTATCCTAACCACACAGGGATTTTGGTTCTGGTTAGAGGGGATTGGCGAAAAGAATCACAGTCTATCCTAACCACATCGAGTTTTGGTTCTGGTTAGAGGGGATTGGCGAAAGGAATGTGAGTCTATCCTAACCACATCGGAATTTGGTTCTGGTTAGCGGGGGTTGGCGCAAGGAATCTCAGTCTATCCTAACCACATCGGATTTTGGTTCTGGTTAGAGGGGATTGGCGAAAGGAATCTCAGTCTATCCTAACCGCAACGGATTTTGGTTCTGGTTAGAGGGGGTTGGCGCATGGAATCCCAGTCTATCTTAACCCCATCGGATTTTGGTTCTGGTTAGAGGGGGTTGGCGCAAGGAATCTCAGTCTATCCTAACCACACAGGTTTTGGTTCTGGTTAGAGAGGATTGGCGAAAGGAATCTCAGTCTATCCTAACCACACAGGAGTTTTGGTTCTGGTTAGAGGGGATTGGCGAAAGGAATCTCAGTCTATCCTAACCACATCGGATTTTGGTTCTGGTTAGAGGGGGTTGGCGCAAGGAATCTCAGTCTATCCTACCCACCATAGGATTTTAGTTCTGGTTAGAGGGGATTTTGCGAAAGGAATCTCAGTCTATCCTAACCACATCAGATTTTGGTTCTGGTTAGAGGGGGTTGGCGAAAGGAATCTCAGTCTATCCTAACCACACAGGTTTTGGTTTTGGTTAGAGGGGGTTGGCGCAAGGAATCTCAGTCTATCCTACCCACCATAGGATTTTAGTTCTGGTTAGAGGGGATTTGCGAAAGAAATCTCAGTCTATCCTAACCACATCAGATTTTGGTTCTGGTTAGAGGGGATTGGCGAAAGGAATCTCAGTCTATCCTAACCACATCAGATTTTGGTTCTGGTTAGAGAGGATTGGCGAAAGGAATCTCAGTCTATCCTAACCACACAGGAGTTTTGGTTCTGGTTAGAGGGGATTGGCGAAAGGAATCTCAGTCTATCCTAACCACATCGGATTTTGGTTCTGGTTAGAGGGGGTTGGCGCAAGGAATCTCAGTCTATCCTACCCACCATAGGATTTTAGTTCTGGTTAGAGGGGATTTTGCGAAAGGAATCTCAGTCTATCCTAACCACATCAGATTTTGGTTCTGGTTAGAGGGGGTTGGCGAAAGGAATCTCAGTCTATCCTAACCACAACGGATTTTGGTTCTCGTTAGAGGGGATTGGCGAAAGGAATCTCAGTCTATCCTAACCACAACGGATTTTGGTTCTCGTTAGAGGGGATTGGCGAAAGGAATCTCAGTCTATACTACCCACCGTAGGATTTTAGTTCTGGTTAGAGGGGATTTGCGAAAGGAATCTCAGTCTATACTACCCACCATAGGATTTTGGTTCTGGTTAGAGGGGGTTGGCGAAAGGAATCTCAGTCTATCCTAACCACACAGGGGTTTTGGTTCTAGATAGAGGGGATTCGCGAAAGGAATCTCAGTCTATCCTAACCACATCGGATTTTGGTTCTGGTTTGAGGGGGTTGGCGCAAGGAATCTCAGTCTATCCTACCCACCGTAGGATTTTAGTTCTGGTTAGAGGGGATTTGCGAAAGGAATCTCAGTCTATCCTAACCACATAGGTTTTGGTTCTGGTTAGAGGGGATTGGCGAAAGGAATCTCAGTCTATCCTAACCATACAGGGGTTTTGGTTCTGGTTAAAGGGGATTGGCGAAAAGAATCTCAGTCTATCCTAACCACATCGAGTTTTGGTTCTGGTTAGAGGGGATTGGGGAAAGGAATCTCAGTCTATCCTAACCCCATCGACTTTTGGTTCTGGTTAGAGGGGGTTGGCGCAAGGAATCTCAGTCTATCCTAACCACACAGGTTTTGGTTCTGGTTAGAGGGGATTGGCGAAAGGAATCTCAGTCTATCCTACCCACACAGGGGTTTGGGTTCTGGTTAGAGGGGATTGGCGAAAGGAATCTCAGTCTATCCTAACCATACAGGGGTTTTGGTTCTGGTTAAAAGGGATTGGCGAAAAGAATCTCAGTCTATCCTAACCACATCGAGTTTTGGTTCTGGTTAGAGGGGATTGGCGAAAGGAATTTCAGTCTATCCTAACCACATCGGATTTTGGTTCTGGTTAGCGGGGGTTGGCGTAAGGAATCTCAGTCTATCCTAACCACATCGGATTTTGGTTCTAGTTAGAGGGGCTTGACGAAAGGAATCTCAGTCTATCCTAACCACAACAGATTTTGGTTCGCGTTAGAGGGGTTTGGCGAAAGGAATCTCACTCTATCCTAAACACACAAGGGTTTTGGTTCTGGTTAGAGGGGATTGGCGAAAGGAATCTCAGTCTATCCTAACCACACAGGTTTTGGTTCTGGTTAGAGGGGATTGGCGAAAGGAATCTCAGTCTATCCTAACCACACAGGGATTTTGGTTCTGGTTAGAGGGGATTGGCGAAAAGAATCACAGTCTATCCTAACCACATCGAGTTTTGGTTCTGGTTAGAGGGGATTGGCGAAAGGAATGTGAGTCTATCCTAACCACATCGGAATTTGGTTCTGGTTAGCGGGGGTTGGCGCAAGGAATCTCAGTCTATCCTAACCACATCGGATTTTGGTTCTGGTTAGAGGGGATTGGCGAAAGGAATCTCAGTCTATCCTAACCGCAACGGATTTTGGTTCTGGTTAGAGGGGGTTGGCGCATGGAATCCCAGTCTATCTTAACCCCATCGGATTTTGGTTCTGGTTAGAGGGGGTTGGCGCAAGGAATCTCAGTCTATCCTAACCACACAGGTTTTGGTTCTGGTTAGAGAGGATTGGCGAAAGGAATCTCAGTCTATCCTAACCACACAGGAGTTTTGGTTCTGGTTAGAGGGGATTGGTGAAAGGAATCTCAGTCTATCCTAACCACATCGGATTTTGGTTCTGGTTAGAGGGGGTTGGCGCAAGGAATCTCAGTCTATCCTACCCACCATAGGATTTTAGTTCTGGTTAGAGGGGATTTTGCGAAAGGAATCTCAGTCTATCCTAACCACATCAGATTTTGGTTCTGGTTAGAGGGGGTTGGCGAAAGGAATCTCAGTCTATCCTAACCACACAGGTTTTGGTTTTGGTTAGAGGGGGTTGGCGCAAGGAATCTCAGTCTATCCTACCCACCATAGGATTTTAGTTCTGGTTAGAGGGGATTTGCGAAAGAAATCTCAGTCTATCCTAACCACATCAGATTTTGGTTCTGGTTAGAGGGGATTGGCGAAAGGATTCTCAGTCTATCCTAACCACACAGGCGTTTTGGTTCTGGTTAGAGGGGATTGGCGAAAGGAATCTTAGTCTATCCTAACCACATCGGATTTTGGTTCTGGTTAGAGGGGATTGGCGAAAGGAATCTCAGTCTATCCTAACCACAACGGCTTTTGGTTCTGGTTAGAGGGGATTGGCGAAAGGAATCTCAGTCTATCCTAACCACCATAGGATTTTAGTTCTGGTTAGAGGGGATTGGCGAAAAGAATACCAGTCTATCCTAACCACATCGAGTTTTGGTTCTGGTTAGAGGGGATTGGCGAAAGGAATTTCAGTCTATCCTAACCACATCGGCTTTTGGTTCTGGTTAGCCGGGGTTGGCGCAAGGAATCTCAGTCTATCCTAACCACATCGGATTTTGGTTCTGGTTAGAGGGGATTGGCGAAAGGAATCTCAGTCTATCCTAACCACAATGGATTTTGGTTCTCGTTAGAGGGGATTGGCGAGAGGAATCTCAATCTATCCTAACCACACAGGGGTTTTGGTTCTGGTTAGAGGGGATTGGCGAAAGGAATCTCAGTCTATCCTAACCACACAGGCGTTTTGGTTCTGGTTAGAGGGGATTGGCGAAAGGAATCTCAGTCTATCCTAACCACACAGGGATTTTGGTTCTGGTTAGAGGGGATTGGCGAAAAGAATCTCAGTCTATCCTAACCACATCGAGTTTTTGTTCTGGTTAGAGGGGATTGGCGAAAGGAATGTCAGTCTATCCTAACCACACAGGTTTTGGTTCTGGTTAGAGGGGATTGGCGAATGGAATCTCAGTCTATCCTAACCACAACGGCTTTTGGTTCTGGTTAGAGGGGATTGGCGAAAGGAATCTCAGTCTATCCTAACCACACAGGGGTTTTGGTTCTGGTTAGAGGGGATTGGCGAAAGGAATCTCAGTCTATCCTAACCACCACGGGTTTTGGTTCTGGTTAAAGGGGGTTGGCGAAAGGAATCTCAGTCTATCCTAACCACACCGGTTTTGGTTCTGGTTAGAGGGGGTTGGCGCAAGGAATGGCGCAAGGAATCTCAGTCTATCCTAACAACACAGGTTTTGGTTCTGGTTAGAGGGTATTGGCGAAAGGAATCTCAGTCTATCCTACCCACCATGGGTTTTGGTTCTGGTTAGAGGGGATTGGCGAAAGGAATCTCAGTCTATCCTAACCACACAGGTTTTGGTTCTGGTTAGAGGGGATTGGCGAAAGGAATCTCAGTCTATCCTAACCACACAAGAGTTTTGGTTCTCGTTAGAGGGGATTGGCGAAAGGAATCTCAGTCTATCCTAACCACATCAGATTTTGGTTCTGGTTAGAGGGGGTTGGCGCAAGGAATCTCAATCTATCCTACCCACCGTAGGATTTTAGTTCTGGTTAGAGGGGATTTTGCGAAAGGAATCTCAGTCTATCCTAACCACATCAGATTTTGGTTCTGGTTAGAGGGGGTTGGCGAAAGGAATCTCAGTCTATCCTAACCACACAGGTTTTGGTTTTGGTTGTGGTTAGAGGGGATTGGTGAAAGGAATCTCACTCTATCCTAACCACACAGGGGTTTTGGTTCTGGTTAGAGGGGATTGGCGAAAGGAATCTCAGTCTATCCTA
The DNA here is from genome assembly GCF_951802175.1 of Populus nigra. NCBI lineage: Eukaryota > Viridiplantae > Streptophyta > Magnoliopsida > Malpighiales > Salicaceae > Populus > Populus nigra. Next base: position 34,066,381 of record NC_084853.1, on the reverse strand, counting down.
ACCACATCGGATTTTGGTTCTGGTTAGAGGGGGTTGACGCAAGGAATCTCAGTCTAACCTAACCACCGTAGGATTTTGGTTCTGGTTAGAGGGGATTGGCGAAAGGAATCTCAGTCTATCCTAACCACACAGGAGTTTTGGTTCTGGTTAGAGGGGGTTGGTGAAAGGAATCTCAGTCTATCCTAACCACACAGGTTTTGGTTGTGGTTAGAGGGGATTGGCGAAAGGAATTTCAGACTATCCTAACCACACAGGCGTTTTGGTTGTGGTTAGAGGGGATTGGCGAAAGGAATCTCAGTCTATCCTAACCACATCGGATTTTGGTTCTGGTTAGAGGGGGTTGACGCAAGGAATCTCAGTCTATCCTACCCACCAAGGGTTTTGGTTCTGGTTAGAGGGGATTGGCGAAAGGAATCTCAGTCTATCCTAACCACACAGGTTTTGGTTCTGGTTAGAGAGGATTGGCGAAAGGAATCTCAGTCTATCCTAACCACACAGGAGTTTTGGTTCTCGTTAGAGGGGATTGGCGAAAGGAATCTCAGTCTATCCTAACCACATCGGATTTTGGTTCTGGTTAGAGGGGGTTGACGCAAGGAATCTCAGTCTATCCTACCCACCAAGGGTTTTGGTTCTGGTTAGAGGGGATTGGCGAAAGGAATCTCAGTCTATCCTAACCACACAGGTTTTGGTTCTGGTTAGAGGGGATTGGCGAAAGGAATCTCAGTCTATCCTACCCACACAGGGGTTTGGGTTCTGGTTAGAGGGGATTGGCGAAAGGAATCTCAGTCTATCCTAACCATACAGGGGTTTTGGTTCTGGTTAAAAGGGATTGGCGAAAAGAATCTCAGTCTATCCTAACCACATCGAGTTTTGGTTCTGGTTAGAGGGGATTGGCGAAAGGAATTTCAGTCTATCCTAACCACATCGGGTTTTGGTTCTGGTTAGCGGGGGTTGGCGCAAGGAATCTCAGTCTATCCTAACCACATCGGATTTTGGTTCTGGTTAGAGGGGCTTGACGAAAGGAATCTCAGTCTATCCTAACCACAACGGATTTTGGTTCTCGTTAGAGGGGTTTGGCGAAAGGAATCTCAATCTATCCTAACCACACAGGGGTTTTGGTTCTGGTTAGAGGGGATTGGCGAAAGGAATCTCAGTCTATCCTAACCACACAGGTTTTGGTTCTGGTTAGAGGGGATTGGCGAAAGGAATCTCAGTCTATCCTAACCACACAGGGATTTTGGTTCTGGTTAGAGGGGATTGGCGAAAAGAATCACAGTCTATCCTAACCACATCGAGTTTTGGTTCTGGTTAGAGGGGATTGGCGAAAGGAATTTGAGTCTATCCTAACCACATCGGAATTTGGTTCTGGTTAGCGGGGGTTGGCGCAAGGAATCTTAGTCTATCCTAACCACATCGGATTTTGGTTCTGGTTAGAGGGGATTGGCGAAAGGAATCTCAGTCTATCCTAACCACAACGGATTTTGGTTCTGGTTAGAGGGGATTGGCGAAAGGAATCTCAGTCTATCCTAACCACACAGGGATTTTGGTTCTGGTTAGAGGGGATTGGCGAAAAGAATCTCAGTCTATCCTAACCACATCGGATTTTGGTACTGGTTAGAGGGGATTGGCGAAAGGAATCTCAGTCTATCCTAACCACAACGGCTTTTGGTTCTGGTTAGAGGGGATTGGCGAAAGGAATCTCAGTCTATCCTAACCACCATAGGATTTTTGTTCTGGTTAGAGGGGATTGGCGAAAGGAATCTTAGTCTATCCTAACCACATCGGATTTTGGTTCTGGTTAGAGGGGATTGGCGAAAGGAATCTCAGTCTATCCTAACCACAACGGCTTTTGGTTCTGGTTAGAGGGGATTGGCGAAAGGAATCTCAGTCTATCCTAACCACCATAGGATTTTAGTTCTGGTTAGAGGGGATTGGCGAAAAGAATACCAGTCTATCCTAACCACATCGAGTTTTGGTTCTGGTTAGAGGGGATTGGCGAAAGGAATTTCAGTCTATCCTAACCACATCGGCTTTTGGTTCTGGTTAGCCGGGGTTGGCGCAAGGAATCTCAGTCTATCCTAACCACATCGGATTTTGGTTCTGGTTAGAGGGGATTGGCGAAAGGAATCTCAGTCTATCCTAACCACAATGGATTTTGGTTCTCGTTAGAGGGGATTGGCGAGAGGAATCTCAATCTATCCTAACCACACAGGGGTTTTGGTTCTGGTTAGAGGGGATTGGCGAAAGGAATCTCAGTCTATCCTAACCACACAGGCGTTTTGGTTCTGGTTAGAGGGGATTGGCGAAAGGAATCTCAGTCTATCCTAACCACACAGGGATTTTGGTTCTGGTTAGAGGGGATTGGCGAAAAGAATCTCAGTCTATCCTAACCACATCGAGTTTTTGTTCTGGTTAGAGGGGATTGGCGAAAGGAATGTCAGTCTATCCTAACCACACAGGTTTTGGTTCTGGTTAGAGGGGATTGGCGAATGGAATCTCAGTCTATCCTAACCACAACGGCTTTTGGTTCTGGTTAGAGGGGATTGGCGAAAGGAATCTCAGTCTATCCTAACCACACAGGGGTTTTGGTTCTGGTTAGAGGGGATTGGCGAAAGGAATCTCAGTCTATCCTAACCACCACGGGTTTTGGTTCTGGTTACAGGGGGTTGGCGAAAGGAATCTCAGTCTATCCTAACCACACCGGTTTTGGTTCTGGTTAGAGGGGGTTGGCGCAAGGAATGGCGCAAGGAATCTCAGTCTATCCTAACAACACAGGTTTTGGTTCTGGTTAGAGGGTATTGGCGAAAGGAATCTCAGTCTATCCTACCCACCATGGGTTTTGGTTCTGGTTAGAGGGGATTGGCGAAAGGAATCTCAGTCTATCCTAACCACACAGGTTTTGGTTCTGGTTAGAGGGGATTGGCGAAAGGAATCTCAGTCTATCCTAACCACACAAGAGTTTTGGTTCTCGTTAGAGGGGATTGGCGAAAGGAATCTCAGTCTATCCTAACCACATCAGATTTTGGTTCTGGTTAGAGGGGGTTGGCGCAAGGAATCTCAATCTATCCTACCCACCGTAGGATTTTAGTTCTGGTTAGAGGGGATTTTGCGAAAGGAATCTCAGTCTATCCTAACCACATCAGATTTTGGTTCTGGTTAGAGGGGGTTGGCGAAAGGAATCTCAGTCTATCCTAACCACACAGGTTTTGGTTTTGGTTGTGGTTAGAGGGGATTGGTGAAAGGAATCTCACTCTATCCTAACCACACAGGGGTTTTGGTTCTGGTTAGAGGGGATTGGCGAAAGGAATCTCAGTCTATCCTAACCACATCGGATTTTGGTTCTGGTTAGAGGGGGTTGACGCAAGGAATCTCAGTCTAACCTAACCACCGTAGGATTTTGGTTCTGGTTAGAGGGGATTGGCGAAAGGAATCTCAGTCTATCCTAACCACACAGGAGTTTTGGTTCTGGTTAGAGGGGGTTGGTGAAAGGAATCTCAGTCTATCCTAACCACACAGGTTTTGGTTGTGGTTAGAGGGGATTGGCGAAAGGAATTTCAGACTATCCTAACCACACAGGCGTTTTGGTTCTGGTTAGAGGGGATTGGCGAAAGGAATCTCAGTCTATCCTAACCACATCGGATTTTGGTTCTGGTTAGAGGGGGTTGATGCAAGGAATCTCAGTCTATCCTACCCACCAAGGGTTTTGGTTCTGGTTAGAGGGGATTGGCGAAAGGAATCTCAGTCTATCCTAACCACACAGGTTTTGGTTCTGGTTAGAGAGGATTGGCGAAAGGAATCTCAGTCTATCCTAACCACACAGGAGTTTTGGTTCTCGTTAGAGGGGATTGGCGAAAGGAATCTCAGTCTATCCTAACCATACAGGGGTTTTGGTTCTGGTTAAAAGGGATTGGCGAAAAGAATCTCAGTCTATCCTAACCACATCGAGTTTTGGTTCTGGTTAGAGGGGATTGGCGAAAGGAATTTCAGTCTATCCTAACCACATCGGGTTTTGGTTCTGGTTAGCGGGGGTTGGCGCAAGGAATCTCAGTCTATCCTAACCACATCGGATTTTGGTTCTGGTTAGAGGGGCTTGACGAAAGGAATCTCAGTCTATCCTAACCACAACGGATTTTGGTTCTCGTTAGAGGGGTTTGGCGAAAGGAATCTCAATCTATCCTAACCACACAGGGGTTTTGGTTCTGGTTAGAGGGGATTGGCGAAAGGAATCTCAGTCTATCCTAACCACACAGGTTTTGGTTCTGGTTAGAGGGGATTGGCGAAAGGAATCTCAGTCTATCCTAACCACACAGGGATTTTGGTTCTGGTTAGAGGGGATTGGCGAAAAGAATCACAGTCTATCCTAACCACATCGAGTTTTGGTTCTGGTTAGAGGGGATTGGCGAAAGGAATTTGAGTCTATCCTAACCACATCGGAATTTGGTTCTGGTTAGCGGGGGTTGGCGCAAGGAATCTTAGTCTATCCTAACCACATCGGATTTTGGTTCTGGTTAGAGGGGATTGGCGAAAGGAATCTCAGTCTATCCTAACCACAACGGATTTTGGTTCTGGTTAGAGGGGATTGGCGAAAGGAATCTCAGTCTATCCTAACCACACAGGGATTTTGGTTCTGGTTAGAGGGGATTGGCGAAAAGAATCTCAGTCTATCCTAACCACATCGGATTTTGGTACTGGTTAGAGGGGATTGGCGAAAGGAATCTCAGTCTATCCTAACCACAACGGCTTTTGGTTCTGGTTAGAGGGGATTGGCGAAAGGAATCTCAGTCTATCCTAACCACCATAGGATTTTTGTTCTGGTTAGAGGGGATTGGCGAAAGGAATCTTAGTCTATCCTAACCACATCGGATTTTGGTTCTGGTTAGAGGGGATTGGCGAAAGGAATCTCAGTCTATCCTAACCACAACGGCTTTTGGTTCTGGTTAGAGGGGATTGGCGAAAGGAATCTCAGTCTATCCTAACCACCATAGGATTTTAGTTCTGGTTAGAGGGGATTGGCGAAAAGAATACCAGTCTATCCTAACCACATCGAGTTTTGGTTCTGGTTAGAGGGGATTGGCGAAAGGAATTTCAGTCTATCCTAACCACATCGGCTTTTGGTTCTGGTTAGCCGGGGTTGGCGCAAGGAATCTCAGTCTATCCTAACCACATCGGATTTTGGTTCTGGTTAGAGGGGATTGGCGAAAGGAATCTCAGTCTATCCTAACCACAATGGATTTTGGTTCTCGTTAGAGGGGATTGGCGAGAGGAATCTCAATCTATCCTAACCACACAGGGGTTTTGGTTCTGGTTAGAGGGGATTGGCGAAAGGAATCTCAGTCTATCCTAACCACACAGGCGTTTTGGTTCTGGTTAGAGGGGATTGGCGAAAGGAATCTCAGTCTATCCTAACCACACAGGGATTTTGGTTCTGGTTAGAGGGGATTGGCGAAAAGAATCTCAGTCTATCCTAACCACATCGAGTTTTTGTTCTGGTTAGAGGGGATTGGCGAAAGGAATGTCAGTCTATCCTAACCACACAGGTTTTGGTTCTGGTTAGAGGGGATTGGCGAATGGAATCTCAGTCTATCCTAACCACAACGGCTTTTGGTTCTGGTTAGAGGGGATTGGCGAAAGGAATCTCAGTCTATCCTAACCACACAGGGGTTTTGGTTCTGGTTAGAGGGGATTGGCGAAAGGAATCTCAGTCTATCCTAACCACCACGGGTTTTGGTTCTGGTTACAGGGGGTTGGCGAAAGGAATCTCAGTCTATCCTAACCACACCGGTTTTGGTTCTGGTTAGAGGGGGTTGGCGCAAGGAATGGCGCAAGGAATCTCAGTCTATCCTAACAACACAGGTTTTGGTTCTGGTTAGAGGGTATTGGCGAAAGGAATCTCAGTCTATCCTACCCACCATGGGTTTTGGTTCTGGTTAGAGGGGATTGGCGAAAGGAATCTCAGTCTATCCTAACCACACAGGTTTTGGTTCTGGTTAGAGGGGATTGGCGAAAGGAATCTCAGTCTATCCTAACCACACAAGAGTTTTGGTTCTCGTTAGAGGGGATTGGCGAAAGGAATCTCAGTCTATCCTAACCACATCAGATTTTGGTTCTGGTTAGAGGGGGTTGGCGCAAGGAATCTCAATCTATCCTACCCACCGTAGGATTTTAGTTCTGGTTAGAGGGGATTTTGCGAAAGGAATCTCAGTCTATCCTAACCACATCAGATTTTGGTTCTGGTTAGAGGGGGTTGGCGAAAGGAATCTCAGTCTATCCTAACCACACAGGTTTTGGTTTTGGTTGTGGTTAGAGGGGATTGGTGAAAGGAATCTCACTCTATCCTAACCACACAGGGGTTTTGGTTCTGGTTAGAGGGGATTGGCGAAAGGAATCTCAGTCTATCCTAACCACATCGGATTTTGGTTCTGGTTAGAGGGGGTTGACGCAAGGAATCTCAGTCTAACCTAACCACCGTAGGATTTTGGTTCTGGTTAGAGGGGATTGGCGAAAGGAATCTCAGTCTATCCTAACCACACAGGAGTTTTGGTTCTGGTTAGAGGGGGTTGGTGAAAGGAATCTCAGTCTATCCTAACCACACAGGTTTTGGTTGTGGTTAGAGGGGATTGGCGAAAGGAATTTCAGACTATCCTAACCACACAGGCGTTTTGGTTCTGGTTAGAGGGGATTGGCGAAAGGAATCTCAGTCTATCCTAACCACATCGGATTTTGGTTCTGGTTAGAGGGGGTTGATGCAAGGAATCTCAGTCTATCCTACCCACCAAGGGTTTTGGTTCTGGTTAGAGGGGATTGGCGAAAGGAATCTCAGTCTATCCTAACCACACAGGTTTTGGTTCTGGTTAGAGAGGATTGGCGAAAGGAATCTCAGTCTATCCTAACCACACAGGAGTTTTGGTTCTCGTTAGAGGGGATTGGCGAAAGGAATCTCAGTCTATCCTAACCACATCGGATTTTGGTTCTGGTTAGAGGGGGTTGACGCAAGGAATCTCAGTCTATCCTACCCACCAAGGGTTTTGGTTCTGGTTAGAGGGGATTGGCGAAAGGAATCTCAGTCTATCCTAACCACACAGGTTTTGGTTCTGGTTAGAGGGGATTGGCGAAAGGAATCTCAGTCTATCCTACCCACACAGGGGTTTGGGTTCTGGTTAGAGGGGATTGGCGAAAGGAATCTCAGTCTATCCTAACCATACAGGGGTTTTGGTTCTGGTTAAAAGGGATTGGCGAAAAGAATCTCAGTCTATCCTAACCACATCGAGTTTTGGTTCTGGTTAGAGGGGATTGGCGAAAGGAATTTCAGTCTATCCTAACCACATCGGATTTTGGTTCTGGTTAGCGGGGGTTGGCGCAAGGAATCTCAGTCTATCCTAACCACATCGGATTTTGGTTCTGGTTAGAGGGGCTTGACGAAAGGAATCTCAGTCTATCCTAACCACAACGGATTTTGGTTCTCGTTAGAGGGGTTTGGCGAAAGGAATCTCAATCTATCCTAACCACACAGGGGTTTTGGTTCTGGTTAGAGGGGATTGGCGAAAGGAATCTCAGTCTATCCTAACCACACAGGTTTTGGTTCTGGTTAGAGGGGATTGGCGAAAGGAATCTCAGTCTATCCTAACCACACAGGGATTTTGGTTCTGGTTAGAGGGGATTGGCGAAAAGAATCACAGTCTATCCTAACCACATCGAGTTTTGGTTCTGGTTAGAGGGGATTGGCGAAAGGAATTTGAGTCTATCCTAACCACATCGGAATTTGGTTCTGGTTAGCGGGGGTTGGCGCAAGGAATCTTAGTCTATCCTAACCACATCGGATTTTGGTTCTGGTTAGAGGGGATTGGCGAAAGGAATCTCAGTCTATCCTAACCACAACGGATTTTGGTTCTGGTTAGAGGGGATTGGCGAAAGGAATCTCAGTCTATCCTAACCACACAGGGATTTTGGTTCTGGTTAGAGGGGATTGGCGAAAAGAATCTCAGTCTATCCTAACCACATCGGATTTTGGTACTGGTTAGAGGGGATTGGCGAAAGGAATCTCAGTCTATCCTAACCACACAGGTTTTGGTTCTGGTTAGAGGGGATTGGCGAAACGAATCTCAGTCTATCCTAACCACATCGAGTTTTGGTTCTGGTTAGAGGGGGTTGGCGCAAGGAATGGCGCAAGGAATCTCAGTCTATCCTAACCACACAGGTTTTGGTTCTGGTTAGAGGGTATTGGCGAAAGGAATCTCAGTCTATCCTACCCACCATGGGTTTTGGTTCTGGTTAGAGGGGATTGGCGAAAGGAATCTCACTCTATCCTAACCACACAGGTTTTGGTTCTGGTTAGAGAGGATTGGCGAAAGGAATCTCAGTCTATCCTAACCACACAGGAGTTTTGGTTCTGGTTAGAGGGGATTGGCGAAAGGAATCTCAGTCTATCCTAACAACATCGGATTTTGGTTCTGGTTAGAGGGGGTTGGCGCAAGGAATCTCAGTCTATCCTACCCACCGTAGGATTTTAGTTCTGGTTAGAGGGGATTTTGCGAAAGGAATCTCAGTCTATCCTAACCACATCAGATTTTGGTTCTGGTTAGAGGGGGTTGGCGAAAGGAATCTCAGTCTATCCTAACCACACAGTTTTTGGTTTTGGTTGTGGTTAGAGGGGATTGGTGAAAGGAATCTCACTCTATCCTAACCACACAGGGGTTTTGGTTCTGGTTAGAGGGGATTGGCGAAAGGAATCTCAGTCTATCCTAACCACATCGGATTTTGGTTCTGGTTAGAGGGGGTTGACGCAAGGAATCTCAGTCTAACCTAACCACCGTAGGATTTTGGTTCTGGTTAGAGGGGATTGGCGAAAGGAATCTCAGTCTATCCTAACCACACAGGAGTTTTGGTTCTGGTTAGAGGGGGTTGGTGAAAGGAATCTCAGTCTATCCTAACCACACAGGTTTTGGTTGTGGTTAGAGGGGATTGGCGAAAGGAATTTCAGACTATCCTAACCACACAGGCGTTTTGGTTCTGGTTAGAGGGGATTGGCGAAAGGAATCTCAGTCTATCCTAACCACATCGGATTTTGGTTCTGGTTAGAGGGGGTTGACGCAAGGAATCTCAGTCTATCCTACCCACCAAGGGTTTTGGTTCTGGTTAGAGGGGATTGGCGAAAGGAATCTCAGTCTATCCTAACCACACAGGTTTTGGTTCTGGTTAGAGAGGATTGGCGAAAGGAATCTCAGTCTATCCTAACCACACAGGAGTTTTGGTTCAAGTTAGAGGGGATTGGCGAAAGGAATCTCAGTCTATCCTAACCACATCGGATTTTGGTTCTGGTTAGAGGGGGTTGGCGCAAGCAATCTCAGTCTATCCTACGCACCATAGGATTTTAGTTCTGGTTAGAGGGGATTTGCGAAAGAAATCTTAGTCTATCCTAACTACATCAGATTTTGGTTCTGGTTAGAGGGGATTGGCGAAAGGAATCTCAGTCTATCCTAACCACACAGGCGTTTTGGTTCTGGTTAGAGGGGATTGGCGAAAGGAATCTCAGTCTATCCTAACCACATCGGATTTTGGTTCTGGTTAGAGGGTATTGGCGAAATGAATCTCAGTCTATCCTAACCACAACGGCTTTTGGTTCTGGTTAGAGGGGATTGGCGAAAGGAATCTCAGTCTATCCTAACCACACAGGGGTTTTAGTTCTGGTTAGAGGGAGGGCATTGGCGAAAGGAATCTCAGTCTATCCTAACCACACAGGGATTTTGGTTCTGGTTAGAGGGGATTGGCGAAAAGAATCTCAGTCTATCCTAACCACATCGAGATTTGGTTCTGGTTAGAGGGGATTGGCGAAAGGAATTTCAGTCTATCCTAACCACATCGGATTTTTGTTCTGGTTAGCGGGGGTTGGCGCAAGGAATCTCAGTCTAACCTAACCACCGTAGGATTTTGGTTCTGGTTAGAGGGGATTGGCGAAAGGAATCTCAGTCTATCCTAACCACACAGGAGTTTTGGTTCTGGTTAGAGGGGGTTGGTGAAAGGAATCTCAGTCTATCCTAACCACACAGGTTTTGGTTGTGGTTAGAGGGGATTGGCGAAAGGAATTTCAGACTATCCTAACCACACAGGCGTTTTGGTTCTGGTTAGAGGGGATTGGCGAAAGGAATCTCAGTCTATCCTAACCACATCGGATTTTGGTTCTGGTTAGAGGGGGTTGACGCAAGGAATCTCAGTCTATCCTACCCACCAAGGGTTTTGGTTCTGGTTAGAGGGGATTGGCGAAAGGAATCTCAGTCTATCCTAACCACACAGGTTTTGGTTCTGGTTAGAGAGGATTGGCGAAAGGAATCTCAGTCTATCCTAACCACACAGGAGTTTTGGTTCAAGTTAGAGGGGATTGGCGAAAGGAATCTCAGTCTATCCTAACCACATCGGATTTTGGTTCTGGTTAGAGGGGGTTGGCGCAAGCAATCTCAGTCTATCCTACGCACCATAGGATTTTAGTTCTGGTTAGAGGGGATTTGCGAAAGAAATCTTAGTCTATCCTAACTACATCAGATTTTGGTTCTGGTTAGAGGGGATTGGCGAAAGGAATCTCAGTCTATCCTAACCACACAGGCGTTTTGGTTCTGGTTAGAGGGGATTGGCGAAAGGAATCTCAGTCTATCCTAACCACATCGGATTTTGGTTCTGGTTAGAGGGTATTGGGGAAATGAATCTCAGTCTATCCTAACCACAACGGCTTTTGGTTCTGGTTAGAGGGGATTGGCGAAAGGAATCTCAGTCTATCCTAACCACACAGGGGTTTTAGTTCTGGTTAGAGGGAGGGGATTGGCGAAAGGAATCTCAGTCTATCCTAACCACACAGGGATTTTGGTTCTGGTTAGAGGGGATTGGCGAAAAGAATCTCAGTCTATCCTAACCACATCGAGATTTGGTTCTAGTTAGAGGGGATTGGCGAAAGGAATTTCAGTCTATCCTAACCACATCGGATTTTTGTTCTGGTTAGCGGGGGTTGGCGCAAGGAATCTCAGTCTATCCTAACCACATCGGATTTTGGTTCTGGTTAGAGGGGATTGGCGAAAGGAATCTCAGTCTATCCTACCCACCATGGGTTTTGGTTCTGGTTAGAGGGGATTGGCGAAAGGAATCTCAGTCTATCCTAACCACACAGGTTTTGGTTCTGGTTAGAGAGGATTGGCGAAAGGAATCTCAGTCTATCCTAACCACACAGGAGTTTTGGTTCACGTTAGAGGGGATTCGGGAAAGGAATCTCAGTCTATCCTAACCACATCGGATTTTGGTTCTGGTTAGAGGGGGTTGGCGCAAGGAATCTCAGTCTATCCTACCCACCATAGGATTTTAGTTCTGGTTAGAGGGGATTGGCGAAAGGAATTTCAGTCTATCCTAACCACACAGGTTTTGGTTCTCGTTAGAGGGGTTTGGCGAAAGGAATCTCAGTCTATCCTAAGCACACAGGCGTTTTGGTTCTCGTTAGAGGGGATTGGCGAAAGGAATCTCAGTCTATCCTAACCACACAGGTTTTGGTTCTGGTTAGAGAGGATTGGCGAAAGGAATCTCAGTCTATCCTAACCACACAGGAGTTTTGGTTCACGTTAGAGGGGATTCGGGAAAGGAATCTCAGTCTATCCTAACCACATCGGATTTTGGTTCTGGTTAGAGGGGATTGGCGAAAGGAATCTCAGTCTATCCTAACCACACAGGTTTTGGTTCTGGTTAGAGAGGATTGGCGAAAGGAATCTCAGTCTATCCTAACCACACAGGAGTTTTGGTTCACGTTAGAGGGGATTCGGGAAAGGAATCTCAGTCTATCCTAACCACATCGGATTTTGGTTCTGGTTAGAGGGGGTTGGCGCAAGGAATCTCAGTCTATCCTACCCACCATAGGATTTTAGTTCTGGTTAGAGGGGATTTGCGAAAGGAATCTCAGTCTATCCTAACCACATCAGATTTTGGTTCTTGTTAGAGGGGGTTGGCAAAAGGAATCTCAGTCTATCCTAACCATACAGGTTTTGGTTTTGGTTAGAGGGGATTGGCGAAAGGAATCTCAGTCTATCCTAACCACACAGGCGTTTTGGTTCTGGTTAGAGGGGATTGGCGAAAGGAATCTCAGTCTATCCTAACCACATCGGATTTTGGTTCTGGTTAGAGGGGGTTGGCGCAAGGAATCTCAGTCTAAACTAACCACCGTAGGATTTTAGTTCCGGTTAGAGGGGATTGGCGAAAGGAATCTCAATCTATCCTAACCACATCAGATTTTGGTTCTGGTTAGAGGGGGTTGGCGAAAGGAATCTCAGTCTATCCTAACCATACAGGTTTTGGTTCTGGTTAGAGGGGATTGGCGAAAGGAATCTCAGTCTATCCTAACCACACAGGCGTTTTGGTTCTGGTTAGAGGGGATTGGCGAAAGGAATCTCAGTCTATCCTAACCACATCGGATTTTGGTTCTGGTTAGAGGGGGTTGGCGCAAGGAATCTGAGTCTAACCTAACCACCGTAGGATTTTAGTTCTGGTTAGAGGGGATTGGCGAAAGGAATCTCAGTCTATCCTAACCATACAGATTTTGGTTCTGGTTAGAGGGGATTGGCGAAAGGAATCTCAGTCTATCCTAACCACATCAGATTTTGGTTCTGGTTAGAGGGGGTTGGCGAAAGGAATCTCAGTCTATCCTAACCACACAGGTTTTGGTTTTGGTTGTGGTTAGAGGGGATTGGTGAAAGGAATCTCACTCTATCCTAACCACACATGGGTTTTGGTTCTGGTTAGAGGGGATTGGCGAAAGGAATCTCAGTCTATCCTAACCACATCGGATTTTGGTTCTGGTTAGAGGGGGTTGACACAAGGAATCTCAGTCTAACCTAACCACCGTAGGATTTTGGTTCTGGTTAGAGGGGATTGGCGAAAGGAATCTCAGTCTATCCTAACCACACAGGAGTTTTGGTTCTGGTTAGAGGGGGTTGGTGAAAGGAATCTCAGTCTATCCTAACCACACAGGTTTTGGTTGTGGTTAGAGGGGATTGGCGAAAGGAATTTCAGACTATCCTAACCACACAGGCGTTTTGGTTCTGGTTAGAGGGGATTGGCGAAAGGAATCTCAGTCTATCCTAACCACATCGGATTTTGGTTCTGGTTAGAGGGGGTTGACGCAAGGAATCTCAGTCTATCCTACCCACCAAGGGTTTTGGTTCTGGTTAGAGGGGATTGGCGAAAGGAATCTCAGTCTATCCTAACCACACAGGTTTTGGTTCTGGTTAGAGAGGATTGGCGAAAGGAATCTCAGTCTATCCTAACCACACAGGAGTTTTGGTTCTCGTTAGAGGGGATTGGCGAAAGGAATCTCAGTCTATCCTAACCACATCGGATTTTGGTTCTGGTTAGAGGGGGTTGGCGCAAGCAATCTCAGTCTATCCTACCCACCATAGGATTTTAGTTCTGGTTAGAGGGGATTTGCGAAAGAAATCTTAGTCTATCCTAACTACATCAGATTTTGGTTCTGGTTAGAGGGGATTGGCGAAAGGAATCTCAGTCTATCCTAACCACACAGGCGTTTTGGTTCTGGTTAGAGGGGATTGGCGATAGGAATCTCAGTCTATCCTAACCACATCAGATTTTGGTTCTGGTTAGAGGGGATTGGCGAAAGGAATCTCAGTCTATCCTAACCACAACGGCTTTTGGTTCTGGTTAGAGGGGATTGGCGAAAGGAATCTCAGTCTATCCTAACCACACAGGGGTTTTAGTTCTGGTTAGAGGGGATTGGCGAAAGGAATCTCAGTCTATCCTAACCACACAGGCGTTTTGGTTCTGGTTAGAGGGGATTGGCGAAAGGAATCTCAGTCTATCCTAACCACACAGGGATTTTGGTTCTGGTTAGAGGGGATTGGCGAAAAGAATCTCAGTCTATCCTAACCACATCGAGTTTTTGTTCTGGTTAGAGGGGATTGGCGAAAGGAATGTCAGTCTATCCTAACCACATCGGATTTTGGTTCTGGTTAGCGGGGGTTGGCGCAAGGAATCTCAGTCTATCCTAACCACATCGGATTTTGGTTCTGGTTAGAGGGGATTGGCGAAAGGAATCTCAGTCTATCCTAACCACAACGGATTTTGGTTCTCGTTAGAGTGGATTGGCGAGAGGAATCTCAATCTATCCTAACCACACAGGGGTTTCGGTTCTGGTTAGAGGGGATTGGCGAAAGTAATCTCAGTCTATCCTAACCACACATGCGTTTTGGTTCTGTTTAGAGGGGATTGGCGAAAGGAATCTCAGTCTATCCTAACCACACAGGGATTTTGGTTCTGGTTAGAGGGGATTGGCGAAAAGAATCTCAGTCTATCCTAACCACATCGAGATTTGGTTCTGGTTAGAGGGGATTGGCGAAAGGAATTTCAGTCTATCCTAACCACATCGGATTTTTGTTCTGGTTAGCGGGGGTTGGCGCAAGGAATCTCAGTCTATCCTAACCACATCGGATTTTGGTTCTGGTTAGAGGGGATTGGCGAAAGGAATCTCAGTCTATCCTACCCACCATGGGTTTTGGTTCTGGTTAGAGGGGATTGGCGAAAGGAATCTCAGTCTATCCTAACCACACAGGTTTTGGTTCTGGTTAGAGCGGATTGGCGAAAGGAATCTCAGTCTATCCTAACCACACAGGAGTTTTGGTTCACGTTAGAGGGGATTCGGGAAAGGAATCTCAGTCTATCCTAACCACATCGGATTTTGGTTCTGGTTAGAGGGGGTTGGCGCAAGGAATCTCAGTCTATCCTACCCACCATAGGATTTTAGTTCTGGTTAGAGGGGATTTGCGAAAGGAATCTCAGTCTATCCTAACCACATCAGATTTTGGTTCTTGTTAGAGGGGGTTGGCGAAAGGAATCTCAGTCTATCCTAACCATACAGGTTTTGGTTCTGGTTAGAGGGGATTGGCGAAAGGAATCTCAGTCTATCCTAACCACACAGGCGTTTTGGTTCTGGTTAGAGGGGATTGGCGAAAGGAATCTCAGTCTATCCTAACCACATCGGATTTTGGTTCTGGTTAGAGGGGGTTGGCGCAAGGAATCTCAGTCTAAACTAACCACCGTAGGATTTTAGTTCTGGTTAGAGGGGATTGGCGAAAGGAATCTCAGTCTATCCTAACCACATCAGATTTTGGTTCTGGTTAGAGGGGGTTGGCGAAAGGAATCTCAGTCTATCCTAACCATACAGGTTTTGGTTCTGGTTAGAGGGGATTGGCGAAAGGAATCTCAGTCTATCCTAACCACACAGGCGTTTTGGTTCTGGTTAGAGGGGATTGGCGAAAGGAATCTCAGTCTATCCTAACCACATCGGATTTTGGTTCTGGTTAGAGGGGGTTGGCGCAAGGAATCTAAGTCTAACCTAACCACCGTAGGATTTTAGTTCTGGTTAGAGGGGATTGGCGAAAGGAATCTCAGTCTATCCTAACCATACAGGTTTTGGTTCTGGTTAGAGGGGATTGGCGAAAGGAATCTCAGTCTATCCTAAGCACACAGGCGTTTTGGCTCTGGTTAGAGGGGATTGGCGAAAGGAATCTCAGTCTATCCTAACCACATCGGATTTTGGTTCTGGTTAGAGGGGATTGGCGAAAGGAATCTCAGTCTATCCTAACCACACAGGGGTTTTCGTTCTCGTTAGAGGGGATTCGCGAAAAGAATCTCAGTCTATCCTTACCACATCGGGTTTTGGTTCTGGTTAGAGGGGATTGGCAAAAGGAATCTCAGTCTATCCTAACCACACAGGTTTTGGTTCTGGTTAGAGGGGCTTGGCGAAAGGAATCTCAGTCTATCCTAACCACACAGGAGTTTTGGTTCTGGTTAGAGGGGATTGGCGAAAGGAATCTCAGTCTATCCTAACCACATCGGATTTTGGTTCTGGTTAGAGGGGGTTGGCGCAAGGAATCTCAGTCTATCCTAACCACATCGGATTTTGGTTCTGGTTAGAGGGGATTGGCGAAAGGAATCTCAGTCTATCCGACCCACCAGGGGTTTTGGTTCTGGTTAGAGGGGATTGGCGAAAGGAATCTCAGTCTATCCTAACCATACAGGTTTTGGTTCTGGTTAGAGGGGATTGGCGAAAGGAATCTCAGTCTATCCTAACCACACAGGCGTTTTGGTTCTGGTTAGAGGGGATTGGCGAAAGGAATCTCAGTCTATCCTAACCACTTCGGATTTTGGTTCTGGTTAGAGGGGGTTGGCGCAAGGAATCTCAGTCTATCCTAACCACATCGGATTTTGGTTCTGGTTAGAGGGGATTGGCGAAAGGAATCTCAGTCTATCCTAACCACAACGGCTTTTGGTTCTGGTTAGAGGGGATTGGCGAAAGGAATCTCAGTCTATCCTAACCACACAGGCGTTTTGGTTCTGGTTAGAGGGGATTGGCGAAAGGAATCTCAGTCTATCCTAACCACACAGGGATTTTGGTTCTGGTTAGAGGGGATTGGCCAAAGGAATCTCAGTCTATCCTAACCACACAGGGGTTTTCGTTCTCGTTAAAGGGGATTCGCGAAAAGAATCTCAGTCTATCCTTACCACATCGGGTTTTGGTTCTGGTTAGAGGGGATTGGCAAAAGGAATCTCAGTCTATCCTAACCACACAGGTTTTGGTTCTGGTTAGAGGGGCTTGGCGAAAGGAATCTCAGTCTATCCTAACCACACAGGAGTTTTGGTTCTGGTTAGAGGGGATTGGCGAAAGGAATCTCAGTCTATCCTAACCACATCGGATTTTGGTTCTGGTTAGAGGGGGTTGGCGCAAGGAATCTCAGTCTATCCTAACCACATCGGATATTGGTTCTGGTTAGAGGGGGTTGGCGAAAGGAATCTCAGTCTATCCTACCCACCAGGGGTTTTGGTTCTGGTTAGAGGGGATTGGCGAAAGGAATCTCAGTCTATCCTAACCACTTCGGATTTTGGTTCTGGTTAGAGGGGATTGGCGAAAGGAATCTCAGTCTATCCTAACCACACAGGCGTTTTGGTTCTGGTTAGAGGGGATTGGCGAAAGGAATCTCAGTCTATCCTAACCATACAGGTTTTGGTTCTGGTTAGAGGGGATTGGCGAAAGGAATCTCAGTCTATCCTAACCACACAGGCGTTTTGGTTCTGGTTAGAGGGGATTGGCGAAAGGAATCTCAGTCTATCCTAACCACTTCGGATTTTGGTTCTGGTTAGAGGGGGTTGGCGCAAGGAATCTCAGTCTATCCTAACCACATCGGATTTTGGTTCTGGTTAGAGGGGATTGGCGAAAGGAATCTCAGTCTATCCTAACCACAACGGCTTTTGGTTCTGGTTAGAGGGGATTGGCGAAAGGAATCTCAGTCTATCCTAACCACACAGGCGTTTTGGTTCTGGTTAGAGGGGATTGGCGAAAGGAATCTCAGTCTATCCTAACCACACAGGGATTTTGGTTCTGGTTAGAGGGGATTGGCGAAAAGAATCTCAGTCTATCCTAACCACATCGAGTTTTGGTTCTGGTTAGAGGGGGTTGGTGAAAGGAATCTCAGTCTATCCTAACCACAACGGCTTTTGGTTCTGGTTAGAGGGGATTGGCGAAAGGAATCTCAGTCTATCCTAACCATATAGGCGTTTTGGTTCTGGTTAGAGGGGATTGGCGAAAGGAATCTCAGTCTATCCTAACCACATCGGATTTTGGTTCTGGTTAGAGGGGATTGGCGAAAGGAATCTCAGTCTATCCTACCCACACAGGGGTTTTGGTTCTGGTTAGAGGGGATTGGCGAAAGGAATCTCAGTCTATCCTAAACACACATGCGTTTTGGTTCTGTTTAGAGGGGATTGGCGAAAGGAATCTCAGTCTATCCTAACCACACAGGGATTTTGGTTCTGGTTAGAGGGGATTAGCGAAAGGAATCTCAGTCTATCCTAACCACACAGGAGTTTTGGTTCTGGTTAGAGGGGGTTGGTGAAAGGAATCTCAGTCTATCCTAACCACACAGGTTTTGGTTGTGGTTAGAGGGGATTGGCGAAAGGAATTTCAGACTATCCTAACCACACAGGCGTTTTGGTTCTGGTTAGAGGGGATTGGCGAAATGAATCTCAGTCTATCCTAACCACATCGGATTTTGGTTCTGGTTAGAGGGGGTTGGCGCAAGCAATCTCAGTCTATCCTACCCACCATAGGATTTTAGTTCTGGTTAGAGGGGATTTGCGAAAGAAATCTCAGTCTATCCTAACCACATTAGATTTTGGTTCTGGTTAGAGGGGATTGGCGAAAGGAATCTCAGTCTATCCTAACCACACAGGCGTTTTGGTTCTGGTTAGAGGGGATTGGCGAAAGGAATCTCAGTCTATCCTAACCACATCGGATTTTGGTTCTGGTTAGAGGGGATTGGCGAAAGGAATCTCAGTCTATCCTAACCACAACGGCTTTTGGTTCTGGTTAGAGGGGATTGGCGAAAGGAATCTCAGTCTATCCTAACCACACAGGGGTTTTGGTTCTGGTTAGAGGGGATTGGCAAAAGGAATCTCAGTCTATCCTAACCACACAGGCGTTTTGGTTCTGGTTAGAGGGGATTGGCGAAAGGAATCTCAGTCTATCCTAACCACACAGGGATTTTGGTTCTGGTTAGAGGGGATTGGCGAAAAGAATCTCAGTCTATCCTAACCACATCGAGTTTTTGTTCTGGTTAGAGGGGATCGGCGAAAGGAATGTCAGTCTATCCTAACCACATCGATTTTGGTTCTGGTTAGCGGGGGTTGGCGCAAGGAATCTCAGTCTATCCTAACCACATCGGATTTTGGTTCTGGTTAGAGGGGATTGGCGAAAGGAATCTCAGTCTATCCTAACCACAACGGATTTTGGTTCTCGTTAGAGTGGATTGGCGAGAGGAATCTCAATCTATCCTAACCACACAGGGGTTTTGGTTCTGGTTAGAGGGGATTGGCAAAAGGAATCTCAGTCTATCCTAACCACACATGCGTTTTGGTTCTGTTTAGAGGGGATTGGCGAAAGGAATCTCAGTCTATCCTAACCACACAGGGATTTTGGTTCTGGTTAGAGGGGATTGGCGAAAAGAATCTCAGTCTATCCTAACCACATCGAGATTTGGTTCTGGTTAGAGGGGATTGGCGAAAGGAATTTCAGTCTATCCTAACCACATCGGATTTTTGTTCTGGTTAGCGGGGGTGGCGCAAGGAATCTCAGTCTATCCTAACCACATCGGATTTTGGTTCTGGTTAGAGGGGCTTGGCGAAAGGAATCTCAGTCTATCCTAACCACAACGGATTTTGGTTCTGGTTAGAGGGGGTTGGCGCAAGGAATCTCAGTCTATCCTAACCACATCAGATTTTGGTTCTGGTTAGAGGGGATTGGCGAAAGGAATCTCAGTCTATCCTACCCACCATGGGTTTTGGTTCTGGTTAGAGGGGATTGGCGAAAGGAATCTCAGTCTATCCTAACCACACAGGTTTTGGTTCTGGTTAGAGAGGATTGGCGAAAGAAATCTCAGTCTATCCTAACCACACAGGAGTTTTGGTTCACGTTAGAGGGGATTGGGGAAAGGAATCTCAGTCTATCCTAACCACATCGGATTTTGGTTCTGGTTAGAGGGGGTTGGCGCAAGGAATCTCAGTCTATCCTACCCACCATAGGATTTTAGTTCTGGTTAGAGGGGCTTTGCGAAAGGAATCTCAGTCTATCCTAACCACATCAGATTTTGGTTCTTGTTAGAGGGGGTTGGCGAAAGGAATCTCAGTCTATCCTAACCATACAGGTTTTGGTTCTGGTTAGAGGGGATTGGCGAAAGGAATCTCAGTCTATCCTAACCACACAGGCGTTTTGGTTCTGGTTAGAGGGGATTGGCGAAAGGAATCTCAGTCTATCCTAACCACATCGGATTTTGGTTCTGGTTAGAGGGGGTTGGTGCAAGGAATCTCAGTCTAAACTAACCACCGTAGGATTTTAGTTCTGGTTAGAGGGGATTGGCGAAAGGAATCTCAGTCTCTCCTAACCACATCAGATTTTGGTTCTGGTTAGAGGGGGTTGGCGAAAGGAATCTTAGTCTATCCTAACCACACAGGCGTTTTGGTTCTGGTTAGAGGGGATTGGCGAAAGGAATCTCAGTCTATCCTAACCACAACGGATTTTGGTTCTCGTTAGAGTGGATTGGCGAGAGGAATCTCAATCTATCCTAACCACACAGGGGTTTTGGTTCTGGTTAGAGGGGATTGGCGAAAGGAATCTCAGTCTATCCTAACCACATCGGATTTTGGTTCTGGTTAGAGGGGCTTGGCGAAAGGAATCTCAGTCTATCCTAACCACAACGGATTTTGGTTCTGGTTAGAGGGGGTTGGCGCAAGGAATCTCAGTCTATCCTAACCACATCAGATTTTGGTTCTGGTTAGAGGGGATTGGCGAAAGGAATCTCAGTCTATCCTACCCACCATGGGTTTTGGTTCTAGTTAGAGGGGATTGGCGAAAAGAATCTCAGTCTATCCTAACCACATCGAGATTTGGTTCTGGTTAGAGGGGATTGGCGAAAAGAATCTCAGTCTATCCTAACCACATCGAATTTTTGTTCTGGTTAGCGGGAGTGGCGCAAGGAATCTCAGTCTATCCTAACCACATCGGATTTTGGTTCTGGTTAGAGGGGCTTGGCGAAAGGAATCTCAGTCTATCCTAACCACAACGGATTTTGGTTCTGGTTAGAGGGGGTTGGCGCAAGGAATCTCAGTCTATCCTAACCACATCAGATTTTGGTTCTGGTTAGAGGGGATTAGCGAAAGGAATCTCAGTCTATCCTACCCACCATGGGTTTTGGTTCTGGTTAGAGGGGATTGGCGAAAGGAATCTCAGTCTATCCTAACCACAACGGCTTTTGGTTCTGGTTAGAGGGGATTGGCGAAAGGAATCTCAGTCTATCCTAACCACACAGGGGTTTTGGTTCTGGTTAGAGGGGATTGGCGAAAGGAATCTCAGTCTATCCTAACCACACAGGCGTTTTGGTTCTGGTTAGAGGGGATTGGCGAAAGGAATCTCAGTCTATCCTAACCACACAGGGATTTTGGTTCTGGTTAGAGGGGATTGGCGAAAAGAATCTCAGTCTATCCTAACCACATCGAGTTTTTGTTCTGGTTAGAGGGGATCGGCGAAAGGAATGTCAGTCTATCCTAACCACATCGGATTTTGGTTCTGGTTAGCGGGGGTTGGCGCAAGGAATCTCAGTCTATCCTAACCACATCGGATTTTTGTTCTGGTTAGAGGGGATTGGCGAAAGGAATCTCAGTCTATCCTAACCACAACGGATTTTGGTTCTCGTTAGAGTGGATTGGCGAGAGGAATCTCAATCTATCCTAACCACACAGGGGTTTTGGTTCTGGTTAGAGGGGATTGGCGAAAGGAATCTCAGTCTATCCTAACCACACATGCGTTTTGGTTCTGTTTAGAGGGGCTTGGCGAAAGGAATCTCAGTCTATCCTAACCACAACGGATTTTGGTTCTGGTTAGAGGGGGTTGGCGCAAGGAATCTCAGTCTATCCAAACCACATCAGATTTTGGTTCTGGTTAGAGGGGATTGGCGAAAGGAATCTCAGTCTATCCTACCCACCATGGGTTTTGGTTCTGCTTAGAGGGGATTGGCGAAAGGAATCTCAGTCTATCCTAACCACACAGGTTTTGGTTCTGGTTAGAGAGGATTGGCGAAAGAAATCTCAGTCTATCCTAACCACACAGGAGTTTTGGTTCACGTTAGAGGGGATTGGGGAAAGGAATCTCAGTCTATCCTAACCACATCAGATTTTGGTTCTTGTTAGAGGGGGTTGGCGAAAGGAATCTCAGTCTATCCTAACCATACAGGTTTTGGTTCTGGTTAGAGGGGATTGGCGAAAGGAATCTCAGTCTATCCTAACCACACAGGCGTTTTGGTTCTGGTTAGAGGGGATTGGCGAAAGGAATCTCAGTCTATCCTAACCACATCGGATTTTGGTTCTGGTTAGAGGGGGTTGGCGCAAGGAATCTCAGTCTAAACTAACCACCGTAGGATTTTAGTTCTGGTTAGAGGGGATTGGCGAAAGGAATCTCAGTCTCTCCTAACCACATCAGATTTTGGTTCTGGTTAGAGGGGGTTGGCGAAAGGAATCTCAGTCTATCCTAACCATACAGGTTTTGGTTCTGGTTAGAGGGGATTGGCGAAAGGAATCTCAGTCTATCCTAACCACACAGGCGTTTTGGTTCTGGTTAGAGGGGATTGGCGAAAGGAATCTCAGTCTATCCTAACCACAACGGATTTTGGTTCTCGTTAGAGTGGATTGGCGAGAGGAATCTCAATCTATCCTAACCACACAGGGGTTTTGGTTCTGGTTAGAGGGGATTGGCGAAAGGAATCTCAGTCTATCCTAACCACACATGCGTTTTGGTTCTGTTTATAGGGGATTGGCGAAAGGAATCTCAGTCTATCCTAACCACACAGGGATTTTGGTTCTGGTTAGAGGGGATTGGCGAAAAGAATCTCAGTCTATCCTAACCACATCGAGATTTGGTTCTGGTTAGAGGGGATTGGCGAAAGGAATTTCAGTCTATCCTAACCACATCGAATTTTTGTTCTGGTTAACGGGGGTGGCGCAAGGAATCTCAGTCTATCCTAACCACAACGGATTTTGGTTCTGGTTAGAGGGGGTTGGCGCAAGGAATCTCAGTCTATCCTAACCACATCCGATTTTGGTTCTGGTTAGAGGGGCTTGGCGAAAGGAATCTCAGTCTATCCTACCCACCATGGGTTTTGGTTCTGGTTAGAGGGGATTGGCGAAAGGAATCTCAGTCTATCCTAACCACACAGGTTTTGGTTCTGGTTAGAGAGGATTGGCGAAAGGAATCTCAGTCTATCCTAACCACACAGGAGTTTTGGTTCACGTTAGAGGGGATTGGGGAAAGGAATCTCAGTCTATCCTAACCACATCGGATTTTGGTTCTGGTTAGAGGTGGTTGGCGCAAGGAATCTCAGTCTATCCTACCCACCATAGGATTTTAGTTCTGGTTAGATTGGATTTGCGAAAGGAATCTCAGTCTATCCTAACCACATCAGATTTTGATTCTTGTTAGAGGGGGTTGGCGAAAGGAATCTCAGTCTATCCTAACCATACAGGTTTTGGTTCTGGTTAGAGGGGATTGGCGAAAGGAATCTCAGTCTATCCTAACCACACAGGCGTTTTGGTTCTGGTTAGAGGGGATTGGCGAAAGGAATCTCAGTCTATCCTAACCACATCGGATTTTGGTTCTGGTTAGAGGGGGTTGGCACAAGGAATCTCAGTCTAAACTAACCACCGTAGGATTTTAGTTCTGGTTAGAGGGGATTGGCGAAAGGAATCTCAGTCTATCCTAACCACATCAGATTTTGGTTCTGGTTAGAGGGGGTTGGCGAAAGGAATCTCAGTCTATCCTAACCATACAGGTTTTGGTTCTGGTTAGAGGGGAGTGGCGAAAGGAATCTCAGTCTATCCTAACCACACAGGCGTTTTGGTTCTGGTTAGAGGGGATTGGCGAAAAGAATGTCAATCTATCCTAACCACATCGAGATTTGGTTCTGGTTAGAGGGGATTGGCGAAAGGAATCTCAGTCTATCCTAACCACACAGGCGTTTTGGTTATGGTTAGAGGGGATTGGCGAAAAGAATCTCAATCTATCCTAACCACATCGAGATTTGTTTCTGGTTAGAGGGGATTGGCGAAAGGAATATCAGTCTATCCTAACCACATCGGATTTTGGTTCTGGTTAGAGGGGGTTGGCGCAAGGAATGGCGCAAGGAATCTCAGTCTATCCTAACCACACAGGTTTTGGTTCTGGTTAGAGGGTATTAGCGAAAGGAATCTCAGTCTATCCTACCCACCATGGGTTTTGGTTCTGGTTAGAGGGGATTGGCGAAAGGAATCTCAGTCTATCCTAACCACACAGGTTTTGGTTCTGGTTAGAGAGGATTGGCGAAAGGAATCTTAGTCTATCCTAACCACACAGGCGTTTTGGTTCTCGTTAGAGGGGATTGGCGAAAGGAATCTCAGTCTATCCTAGCCACATCGGATTTTGGTTCTGGTTAGAGGGGATTGGCGAAAGGAATCTCAGTCTATCCTAACCACACAGGGGTTTTCGTTCTCGTTAGAGGGGATTCGCGAAAAGAATCTCAGTCTATCCTTACCACATCGGGTTTTGGTTCTGGTTAGAGGGGATTGGCAAAAGGAATCTCAGTCTATCCTAACCACACAGGTTTTGGTTCTGGTTAGAGGGGCTTGGCGAAAGGAATTTCAGTCTATCCTAACCACACAGGCGTTTTGGTTCTGGTTAGAGGGGGTTGGCGCAAGGAATCTCAGTCTATCCTAACCACATCGGATTTTGGTTCTGGTTAGAGGGGATTGGCGAAAGGAATCTCAGTCTATCCTACCCACCAGGGGTTTTGGTTCTGGTTAGAGGGGACTGGCGAAAGGAATCTGAGTCTATCCTAACCATACAGGTTTTGGTTCTGGTTAGAGGGGATTGGCGAAAGGAATCTCAGTCTATCCTAACCACACAGGCGTTTTGGTTCTGGTTAGAGGGGATTGGCGAAAGGAATCTCAGTCTATCCTAACCATACAGGTTTTGGTTCTGGTTAGAGGGGATTGGCGAAAAGAATCTCAGTCTATCCTAACCACACAGGCGTTTTGGTTCTGGTTAGAGGGGATTGGCGAAAGGAATCTCAGTCTATCCTAACCACATCGGATTTTGGTTCTGGTTAAAGGGGCTTGGCGAAAGGAATCTCAGTCTATCCTAACCACAACGGCTTTTGGTTCTGGTTAGAGGGGATTGGCGAAAGGAATCTCAGTCTATCCTAACCACACAGGCGTTTTGGTTCTGGTTAGAGGGGATTGGCGAAAGGAATCTCAGTCTATCCTAACCACACAGGATTTTGGTTCTGGTTAGAGGGGATTGGCGAAACGAATCTCAGTCTATCCTAACCACATCGAGTTTTGGTTCTGGTTAGAGGGGATTGGCGAAAGGAATCTCAGTCTATCCTAACCACATCGGATTTTGGTTCTGGTTAGCGGGGGTTGGCGCAAGGAATCTCAGTCTATCCTAACCACATCGGGTTTTGGTTCTGGTTAGAGGGGATTGGCGAAAGGAATCTCAGTCTATCCTAACCACACATGCGTTTTGGTTCTGTTTAGAGGGGATTGGCGAAAGGAATCTCAGTCTATCCTAACCACACAGGGATTTTGGTTCTGGTTAGAGGGGATTGGCGAAAGGAATCTCAGTCTATCCTAACCACACAGTCGTTTTGGTTCTGGTTAGAGGGGATTGGCGAAAGGAATCTCAGTCTATCCTAACCACAACGGCTTTTGGTTCTGGTTAGAGGGGATTGGCGAAAGGAATCTCAGTCTATCCTAACCACACAGTCGTTTTGGTTCTGGTTAGAGGGGATTGGCGAAAGGAATCTCAGTCTATCCTAACCACACAGGATTTTGGTTCTGGTTAGAGGGGATTGGCGAAAAGAATCTCAGTCTATCCTAACCACATCGAGTTTTGGTTCTGGTTAGAGGGGATTGGCGAAAGGAATCTCAGTCTATCCTAACCACATCGGATTTTGGTTCTGGTTAGCGGGGGTTGGCGCAAGGAATCTCAGTCTATCCTAACCACATCGGATTTTGGTTCTGGTTAGAGGGGATTGGCGAAAGGAATCTTAGTCTATCCTAACCACAACGGATTTTGGTTCTCGTTAGAGGGGATTGGCGAGAGGAGTCTCACTCTATCCTAACCACACAGGGGTTTTGGTTCTAGTTAGAGGGGATTGGCGAAAGGAATCTCAGTCTATCCTAACCACACATGCGTTTTGGTTCTGTTTTGAGGGGATTGGCGAAAGGAATCTCAGTCTATCCTAACCACACAGGGATTTTGGTTCTGGTTAGAGGGGATTGGCGAAAAGAATCTCAGTCTATCCTAACCACATCGAGATTTGGTTCTGGTTAGAGGGGATTGGCGAAAGGAATATCAGTCTATCCTAACCACATCGGATTTTGGTTCTGGTTAACGGGTGTTAGCGCAAGGAATCTCAGTCTATCCTAACCACATCGGATTTTGGTTCTGGTTAGAGGGGCTTGGCGAAAGGAATCTCAGTCTATCGTAACCACAACGGATTTTGGTTCTGGTTAGAGGGGGTTGGCGCAAGGAATTTCAGTCTATCCTAACCACATCAGATTTTGGTTCTGTTTAGAGGGGATTGGCGAAAGGAATCTCAGTCTATCCTACCCACCATGGGTTTTGGTTCTGGTTAGAGGGTATTGGCGAAAGGAATCTCAGTCTATCCTAACCACACAGGCGTTTTGGTTCTGGTTAAAGGGATTGGCGAAAGGAATCTCAGTCTATCCTAACCACACAGGGATTTTGGTTCTGGTTAGAGGGGATTGGCGAAAAGAATACCAGTCTATCCTAACCACATCGAGTTTTGGTTCTGGTTAGAGGGGATTGGCGAAAGGAATTTCAGTCTATCCTAACCACATCGGCTTTTGGTTCTGGTTAGCCGGGGTTGGCGCAAGGAATCTCAGTCTATCCTAACCACATCGGATTTTGGTTCTGGTTAGAGGGGATTGGCGAAAGGAATCTCAGTCTATCCTAACCACAATGGATTTTGGTTCTCGTTAGAGGGGATTGGCGAGAGGAATCTCAATCTATCCTAACCACACAGGGGTTTTGGTTCTGGTTAGAGGGGATTGGCGAAAGGAATCTCAGTCTATCCTAACCACACATGCGTTTTGGTTCTGTTTAGAGGGGATTGGCGAAAGGAATCTCAGTCTATCCTAACCATACAGGGATTTTGGTTCTGGTTAGAGGGGATTGGCGAAAAGAATCTCAATCTATCCTAACCACATCGAGATTTGGTTCTGGTTAGAGGGGATTGGCGAAAGGAATATCAGTCTATCCTAACCACATCGGATTTTGGTTCTGGTTAGAGGGGGTTGGCGCAAGGAATCTCAGTCTATCCTAACCACATCGGATTTTGGTTCTGGTTAGCGGGGGTTGGCGCAAGGAATCTCAGTCTATCCTAACCACAACGGGTTTTGGTTCTCGTTAGAGGGGATTGGCGAGAGGAATCTCAATCTATCCTAACCACACAGGGGTTTTGGTTCTGGTTAGAGGGGATTGGCGACAGGAATCTCAGTCTATCCTAACCACACATGCGTTTTGGTTCTGTTTAGAGGGGATTGGCGAAAAGAATCTCAGTCTATCCTAACCACATCGAGATTTGGTTCTGGTTAGAGGGGATTGGCGAAAGGAATTTCAGTCTATCCTAACCACATCGGATTTTGGTTCTGGTTAGCGGGGGTTGCCGCAAGGAATCTCAGTCTATCCTAACCACATCGGATTTTGGTTCTGGTTAGAGGGGCTTGGCGAAAGGAATCTCAGTCTATCCTAACCACAACGGATTTTGGTTCTCGTTAGAGGGGATTGGCGAGAGGAATCTCAATCTATCCTAACCACACAGGGGTTTTGGTTCTGGTTAGAGGGGATTGGCGAAAGGAATCTCAGTCTATCCTAACCACACAGGGATTTTGGTTCTGGTTAGAGGGGATTGGCGAAAAGAATCTCAGTCTATCCTAACCACATCGAGTTTTGGTTCTGGTTAGAGGGGATTGGCGAAAGGAATATCAGTCTATCCTAACCACATCGGATTTTGGTTCTAGTTAACGGGTGTTGGCGCAAGGAATCTCAGTCTATCCTAACCACATGGGATTTTGGTTCTGGTTAGAGGGGCTTGGCGAAAGGAATCTCAGTCTATCGTAACCACAACGGATTTTGGTTCTGGTTAGAGGGGGTTGGCGCAAGGAATCTCAGTCTATCCTAACCACATCAGATTTTGGTTCTGGTTAGAGGGGATTGGCGAAAGGAATCTCAGTCTATCCTACCCACCAGGGGTTTTGGTTCTGGTTAGAGGGGATTGGCGAAAGGAATCTCAGTCTGTCCTAACCACACAGGTTTTGGTTCTGGTTAGAGGGGATTGGCGAAAGGAATCTCAGTCTATCCTAACCACACAGGAGTTTTGGTTCTAGTTAGAGGGGATTGGCGAAAGGAATCTCAGTCTATCCTAACCACATCGGATTTTGGTTCTGGTTAGAGGAGGTTGGCGCAAGGAATCTAAGTCTATCCTACCCACCGTAGGATTTTAGTTCTGCTTAGAGGGGATTTGCGAAAGGAATCTCAGTCTACCCTAACCACATCAGATTTTGGTTCTGGTTAGAGGGGGTTGGCGAAAGGAATCTCAGTCTATCCTAACCATACAGATTTTGGTTCTGGTTAGAGGGGATTGGCGAAAGGAATCTCAGTCTATCCTAACCACACAGGAGTTTTGGTTCTGGTTAGAGGGGATTGGCGACAGGAATCTCAGTCTATCCTAACCATACAGGTTTTGGTTCTGGTTAGAGGGGATTAGCGAAAGGAATCTCAGTCTATCCTAACCACACAGGCGTTTTGGTTCTCGTTAGAGGGGATTGGCGAAAGGAATCTCAGTCTATCCTAACCACATCGGATTTTGGTTCTGGTTAGAGGGGATTGGCGAAAGGAATCTCAGTCTATCCTAACCACACAGGGGTTTTGGTTCTCGTTAGAGGGGATTCGCGAAAAGAATCTCAGTCTATCCTTACCACATCGGGTTTTGGTTCTGGTTAGAGGGGATTGGCAAAAGGAATCTCAGTCTATCCTAACCACACAGGTTTTGGTTCTGGTTAGAGGGGCTTGGCGAAAGGAATCTCAGTCTATCCTAACCACACAGGAGTTTTGGTTCTGGTTAGAGGGGATTGGCGAAAGGAATCTCAGTCTATCCTAACCACATCGGATTTTGGTTCTGGTTAGCGGGGTTTGGCGCAAGGAATCTCAGTCTATCCTAACCACATCGGGTTTTGGTTCTGGTTAGAGGGGATTGGCGCAAGGAATCTCATTTTATCCTAACCACATCGGGTTTTGGTTCTGGTTAGAGGGGGTTGGCGCAAGGAATCTCAGTCTATCCTAACCACATCGGATTTTGGTTCTGGTTAGCGGGGTTTGGCGCAAGGAATCTCAGTCTATCCTAACCACATCGGGTTTTGGTTCTGGTTAGAGGGGATTGGCGCAAGGAATCTCATTTTATCCTAACCACATCGGGTTTTGGTTCTGGTTAGAGGGGGTTGGCGCAAGGAATCTCAGTCTATCCTAACCACATCGGATTTTGGTTCTGGTTAGAGGGGATTGGCGAAAGGAATCTCAGTCTATCCTAACCACAACGGCTTTTGGTTCTGGT
The DNA here is from genome assembly GCF_951802175.1 of Populus nigra. Taxonomy (NCBI): domain Eukaryota; kingdom Viridiplantae; phylum Streptophyta; class Magnoliopsida; order Malpighiales; family Salicaceae; genus Populus; species Populus nigra. Next base: position 34,037,138 of record NC_084853.1, on the reverse strand, counting down.
TAGAGGGGATTGGCGAAAGGAATCTCAGTCTATCCTAACCACACAGGGGTTTTGGTTCTGGTTAGAGGGGATTGACGAAAGAAACTCAGTCTATCCTAACCACACAGGGGTTTTGGTTCTGGTTAGAGGGGATTGGCGAAAGGAATCTCAGTCTATCCTAACCACAACGGATTTTGGTTCTCGTTAGAGGGGATTGGCGAAAGGAATCTCATTCTATCCTAACCACACAGGGGTTTTGGTTCTGGTTAGAGGGGATTGGCGAAAGGAATCTCAGTCTATCCTAACCATACAGGTTTTGGTTCTGGTTAGAGGGGATTGGCGACAGGAATCTCAGTCTATCCTAACCATACAGGTTTTGGTTCTGGTTAGAGGGGATTGGCGAAAGGAATCTCAGTCTATCCTAACCACACAGGCGTTTTGGTTCTGGTTAGAGGGGATTGGCGAAAGGAATATCAGTCTATCCTAACCACACAGGAGTTTTGGTTCTGGTTAGAGGGGATTGGCGACAGGAATCTCAGTCTATCCTAACCATACAGGTTTTGGTTCTGGTTAGAGGGGATTGGCGAAAGGAATCTCAGTCTATCCTAACCACACAGGCGTTTTGGTTCTCGTTAGAGGGGATTGGCGAAAGGAATCTCAGTCTATCCTAACCACATCGGATTTTGGTTCTGGTTAGAGGGGATTGGCGAAAGGAATCTCAGTCTATCCTAACCACACAGGGGTTTTGGTTCTCGTTAGAGGGGATTCGCGAAAAGAATCTCAGTCTATCCTTACCACATCGGGTTTTGGTTCTGGTTAGAGGGGATTGGCAAAAGGAATCTCAGTCTATCCTAACCACACAGGTTTTGGTTCTGGTTAGAGGGGCTTGGCGAAAGGAATCTCAGTCTATCCTAACCACACAGGAGTTTTGGTTCTGGTTAGAGGGGATTGGCGAAAGGAATCTCAGTCTATCCTAACCACATCGGATTTTGGTTCTGGTTAGCGGGGTTTGGCGCAAGGAATCTCAGTCTATCCTAACCACATCGGGTTTTGGTTCTGGTTAGAGGGGATTGGCGCAAGGAATCTCATTTTATCCTAACCACATCGGGTTTTGGTTCTGGTTAGAGGGGGTTGGCGCAAGGAATCTCAGTCTATCCTAACCACATCGGATTTTGGTTCTGGTTAGAGGGGATTGGCGAAAGGAATCTCAGTCTATCCTAACCACAACGGCTTTTGGTTCTGGTTAGAGGGGATTGGCGAAAGGAATCTCAGTCTATCCTAACCACACAGGGGTTTTGGTTCTGGTTAGAGGGGATTGACGAAAGAAACTCAGTCTATCCTAACCACACAGGGGTTTTGGTTCTGGTTAGAGGGGATTGGCGAAAGGAATCTCAGTCTATCCTAACCACAACGGATTTTGGTTCTCGTTAGAGGGGATTGGCGAAAGGAATCTCATTCTATCCTAACCACACAGGGGTTTTGGTTCTGGTTAGAGGGGATTGGCGAAAGGAATCTCAGTCTATCCTAACCACACAGGTTTTGGTTCTGGTTAGAGGGGATTGGAGAAAGGAATCTCAGTCTATCCTAACCACACAGGAGTTTTGGTTTTAGTTAGAGGGGATTGGCGAAAGGAGTCTCAGTCTATCCTAACCATATCGGATTTTGGTTCTGGTTAGAGGGGGTTGGCGCAAGGAATCTCAGTCTATCCTACCCACCGTAGGATTTTAGTTCTGGTTAGAAGGGATTTGCGAAAGGAATCTCAGTCTATCCTTACCACATCGAGTTTTGGTTCTGATTAGAGGGGATTGGCAAAAGGAATCTCAGTCTATCCTAACCACACAGGTTTTGGTTCTGGTTAGAGGGTCTTGGCGAAAGGAATCTCAGTCTATCCTAACCACACAGGAGTTTTGGTTCTGGTTAGAGGGGATTGGCGAAAGGAATCTCTGTCTATCCTAACCACACAGGCGTTTTGGTTCTGGTTAGAGGGGATTGGCGAAAGGAATCTCAGTCTTTCCTAACCACATCGGATTTTGGTTCTGGTAAGAGGGGGTTGGCGCAAGGAATCTCAGTCTAACGTAACCACCATAGGATTTTAGTTCTGGTTAGAGGGGATTGGCGAAAGGAATCTCAGCCTATCCTAACCACATCGAATTTTGGTTCTGGTTAGAGGGGATTGGCGAAAGGAATCTCAGTCTATTCTAACCACACAGGGGTTTTGGTTCTAGTTAGAGGGGATTCGCGAAAAGAATCTCAGTCTATCCTTACCATAACGGGTTTTGGTTCTGGTTAGAGGGGATTGGCGAAAGGAATCTCAGTCTATCCTACCCACCATGGGTTTTGGTTCTGGTTAGAGGGGATTGCCGAAAGGAATCTCAGTCTATCCTAACCACACAGGTTTTGGTTCTGGTTAGAGAGGATTGGCGAAAGGAATCTCAGTCTATCCTAACCACATCGGATTTTGGTTCTGGTTAGAGGGGGTTGGCGCAAGGAATCTCAGTCTATCCTAACCACATCGGATTTTGGTTCTCGTTAGAGTGGATTGGCGAGAGGAATCTCAATCTATCCTAACCACACAGGGGTTTTGGTTCTGGTTAGAGGGGATTGGCGAAAGGAATCTCAGTCTATCCTACCCACCGTAGGATTTTAGTTCTGGTTAGAGGGGATTTGCGAAAGGAATCTCAGTCTATCCTAACCACATCAGATTTTGGTTCTGGTTAGAGGGGGTTGGCGAAAGGAATCTCAGTGTATCCTAACCATACAGGTTTTGGTTCTGGTTAGAGGGGATTGGCGAAAGGAATCTCAGTCTATCCTAACCACAACGGATTTTGGTTCTCGTTAGAGGGGATTGGCGAAAGGAATCTCATTCTATCCTAACCACACAGGGGTTTTGGTTCTGGTTAGAGGGGATTGGCGAAAGGAATCTCAGTCTATCCTAACCACACAGGTTTTGGTTCTGGTTAGAGGGGATTGGAGAAAGGAATCTCAGTCTATCCTAACCACACAGGAGTTTTGGTTTTAGTTAGAGGGGATTGGCGAAAGGAGTCTCAGTCTATCCTAACCATATCGGATTTTGGTTCTGGTTAGAGGGGGTTGGCGCAAGGAATCTCAGTCTATCCTAACCACATCGGATTTTGGTTCTCGTTAGAGTGGATTGGCGAGAGGAATCTCAATCTATCCTAACCACACAGGGGTTTTGGTTCTGGTTAGAGGGGATTGGCGAAAGGAATCTCAGTCTATCCTACCCACCGTAGGATTTTAGTTCTGGTTAGAGGGGATTTGCGAAAGGAATCTCAGTCTATCCTAACCACATCAGATTTTGGTTCTGGTTAGAGGGGGTTGGCGAAAGGAATCTCAGTGTATCCTAACCATACAGGTTTTGGTTCTGGTTAGAGGGGATTGGCGAAAGGAATCTCAGTCTATCCTAACCACACAGGCGTTTTGGTTCTGGTTAGAGGGGATTGGCGAAAGGAATCTCAGTCTATCCTTACCACATCGGGTTTTGGTTCTGGTTAGAGGGGATTGGCAAAAGGAATCTCAGTCTATCCTAACCACACAGGTTTTGGTTCTGGTTAGAGGGGCTTGGCGAAAGGAATCTCATTCTATCCTAACCACACAGGAGTTTTGGTTCTGGTTAGAGGGGATTGGCGAAAGGAATCTCAGTCTATCCTAACCACATCGGATTTTGGTTCTGGTTAGAGGGGGTTGGCGCAAGGAATCTCAGTCTATCCTAACCACATCGGATTTTGGTTCTGGTTAGAGGGGATTTGCGAAAGGAATCTCAGTCTATCCTAACCACAATGGCTTTTGGTTCTGGTTAGAGGGGATTGGCGAAAGGAATCTCAGTCTATCCTAACCACACAGGCGTTTTGGTTCTTTTTAGAGTGGATTGGCGAAAGGAATCTCAGTCTATCCTAACCACACAGGGGTTTTAGTTCTGGTTAGAGGGGATTGGCGAAAGGAATCTCAGTCTATCCTAACCACACAGGCGTTTTGGTTCTGGTTAGAGGGGATTGGCAAAAGGAATCTCAGTCTATCCTAACCACACAGGTTTTGGTTCTGGTTAGAGGGGCTTGGCGAAAGGAATCTCAGTCTATCCTAACCACACCGGAGTTTTGGTTCTGGTTAGAGGGGATTGGCGAAAGGAATCTCTGTCTATCCTAACCACACAGGCGTTTTGGTTCTGGTTAGAGGGGATTGGCGAAAGGAATCTCAGTCTATCCTAACCACATCGGATTTTGGTTCTGGTAAGAGGGGGTTGGCGCAAGGAATCTCAGTCTAACGTAACCACCGTAGGATTTTAGTTCTGGTTAGAGGGGATTGGCGAAAGGAATCTCAGTCTATCCTAACCACATCGAATTTTGGTTCTGGTTAGAGGGGGTTGGCGCAAGGAATACCAGTCTATCCTAACCACATCGGATTTTGGTTCTGGTTAGAGGGGATTGGCGAAAGGAATCTCAGTCTATCCTAACCACAACGGCTTTTGGTTCTGGTTAGAGGGGATTGGCGAAAGGAATCTCAGTCTATCCTAACCACACAGGGTTTTGGTTCTGGTTAGAGGGGATTGGCGAAAGGAATCTCAGTCTATCCTAACCACACAGGTGTTTTGGTTCTGGTTAGAGGGGATTGGCGAAAGGAATCTCAGTCTATCCTAACCACACAGGGGTTTTGGTTCTGGTTAGAGGGGATTGGCGAAACGAATCTCAGTCTATCCTAACCACATCGAGTTTTGGTTCTGGTTAGAGGGGATTGGCGAAAGGAATTTCAGTCTATCCTAACCACATCGGATTTTTGTTCTGGTTAGCGGGGGTTGGCGCAAGGAATCTCAGTCTATCCTAACCACATCGGATTTTGGTTCTGATTAGAGGGGATTGGCGAAAGGAATCTCAGTCTATCCTACCCACCATGGGTTTTGGTTCTGGTTAGAGGGGATTGGCGAAAGGAATCTCAGTCTATCCTAACCACACAGGAGTTTTAGTTCTGGTTAGAGGGGATTGGCGAAAAGAATCTCAGTCTATCCTAACCACATCGGGTTTTGGTTCTGGTTAGAGGGGATTGGGGAAAGGAATCTCAGTCTATCATACCCACACAGGGGTTTTGGTTCTGGTTAGAGGGGATTGGCGAAAAGAATCTCAGTCTATCCTAACCACACAGGAGTTTTAGTTCTGGTTAGAGGGGATTGGCGAAAAGAATCTCAGTCTATCCTAACCACATCGGGTTTTGGTCCTGGTTAGAGGGGGTTGGCGAAAGGAATCTCAGTCTATCCTAACCACACAGGTTTTGGTTCTGGTTAGAGGGGATTGGCCAAAGGAATCTCAGTCTATCCTAACCACACAGGCGTTTTGGTTCTGGTTAGACGGGATTGGCGAAAAGAATCTCAGTCTATCCTAACCACATCGGGTTTTGGTTCTGGTTAGAGGGGATTGGGGAAAGGAATCTCAGTCTATCCTACCCACACAGGGGTTTTGGTTCTGGGTAGAGGGGGTTGGCGAAAGGAATCTCAGTCTATCCTAACCACATAGGCGTTTTGGTTCTGGTTAGAGGGGATTGGCGAAACGAATCTCAGTCTATCCTAACCACATCGAGTTTTGGTTCTGGTTAGAGGGGATTGGCGTAAGGAATGTCAGTCTATCATAACCACATCGGATTTTGGTTCTGGTTAGCGGGGGTTGGCGCAAGGAATCTCAGTCTATCCTAACCACATCGGATTTTGGTTCTGGTTAGAGGGGATTGGCGAAAGGAATCTCAGTGTATCCTAACCACAACGGATTTTGGTTCTGGTTAGAGGGGGTTGGCGCAAGGAATCTCAATCTATCCTAACCACATCGGATTTTGGTTCTGGTTAGAGGGGATTGGAGAAAGGAATCTCAGTCTATCCTACCCTCCATGGGTTTTGGTTCTTGTTAGAGGGGATTGGCGAAAGGAATCTTAGTCTATCCTAACCACACAGAATTTTTGGTTCTGGTTAGAGGGGATTGGCGAAAGGAATCTCAGTCTATCCTAACCACAAAGGAGTTTTGGTTCTGGTTAGAGGGGATTGGCGAAAGGAATCTCAGTCTATCCTAACCACATCGGATTTTGGTTCTGGTTAGAGGGGATTGGCGAAAGGAATCTCAGTCTATCCTAACTACACAGGAGTTTTCGTTCTGGTTAGAGGGGATTGACGAAAAGAATCTCAGTCTATCCTAACCACATCGGGTTTTGGTTCTGGTTAGAGGGGATTGGTGAAAGGAATCTCAGTCTATCCTACCCACACAGGGGTTTTGGTTCTGGTTAGAGGGGATTGGCGAAAGGAATCTCAGTCTATCCTAACCACACAGGAGTTTTCGTTCTGGTTAGACGGGATTGGCGAAAAGAATCTCAGTCTATCCTAACCACATCGGGTTTTGGTTCTGGTTAGAGGGGGTTAGCGAAAGGAATCTCAGTCTATCCTAACCACACAGGAGTTTTAGTTCTGGTTAGAGGGGGTTGGCGCAAGGAATCTCACTCTATCGTAACCACACAGGTTTTGGTTCTGGTTAGAGGGGGTTGGCGAAAGGAATCTCAGTCTATCCTAACCACACAGGGGTTTTGGTTCTGGTTAGAGGGGATTGGCGAAAGGAATCTCAGTCTATCCTAACCACATCGGATTTTGGTTCTGGTTAGCGGGGGTTGGCGCAAGGAATCTCAGTCTATCCTAACCACATCGGGTTTTGGTTCTGGTTAGAGGGGATTGGGGAAAGGAATCTCAGTCTATCATACCCACACAGGGGTTTTGGTTCTGGTTAGAGGGGATTGGCGAAAAGAATCTCAGTCTATCCTAACCACACAGGAGTTTTAGTTGTGGTTAGAGGGGATTGGCGAAAAGAATCTCAGTCTATCCTAACCACATCGGGTTTTGGTCCTGGTTAGAGGGGGTTGGCGAAAGGAATCTCAGTCTATCCTAACCACACAGGTTTTGGTTCTGGTTAGAGGGGATTGGCCAAAGGAATCTCAGTCTATCCTAACCACACAGGCGATTTGGTTCTGGTTAGACGGGATTGGCGAAAAGAATCTCAGTCTATCCTAACCACATCGGGTTTTGGTTCTGGTTAGAGGGGTTTGGGGAAAGGAATCTCAGTCTATCCTACCCACACAGGGGTTTTGGTTCTGGGTAGAGGGGGTTGGCGAAAGGAATCTCAGTCTATCCTAACCACATAGGCGTTTTGGTTCTGGTTAGAGGGGATTGGCGAAACGAATCTCAGTCTATCCTAACCACATCGAGTTTTGGTTCTGGTTAGAGGGGATTGGCGTAAGGAATGTCAGTCTATCCTAACCACATCGGATTTTGGTTCTGGTTAGCGGGGGTTGGCGCAAGGAATCTCAGTCTATCCTAACCACATCGGATTTTGGTTCTGGTTAGAGGGGATTGGCGAAAGGAATCTCAGTGTATCCTAACCACAACGGATTTTGGTTCTGGTTAGAGGGGGTTGGCGCAAGGAATCTCAATCTATCCTAACCACATCGGATTTTGGTTCTGGTTAGAGGGGATTGGAGAAAGGAATCTCAGTCTATCCTACCCTCCATGGGTTTTGGTTCTTGTTAGAGGGGATTGGCGAAAGGAATCTTAGTCTATCCTAACCACACAGAATTTTTGGTTCTGGTTAGAGGGGATTGGCGAAAGGAATCTCAGTCTATCCTAACCACACAGGAGTTTTGGTTCTGGTTAGAGGGGATTGGCGAAAGGAATCTCAGTCTATCCTAACCACATCGGATTTTGGTTCTGGTTAGAGGGGATTGGCGAAAGGAATCTCAGTCTATCCTAACTACACAGGAGTTTTCGTTCTGGTTAGAGGGGATTGACGAAAAGAATCTCAGTCTATCCTAACCACATCGGGTTTTGGTTCTGGTTAGAGGGGATTGGTGAAAGGAATCTCAGTCTATCCTACCCACACAGGGGTTTTGGTTCTGGTTAGAGGGGATTGGCGAAAGGAATCTCAGTCTATCCTAACCACACAGGAGTTTTCGTTCTGGTTAGACGGGATTGGCGAAAAGAATCTCAGTCTATCCTAACCACATCGGGTTTTGGTTCTGGTTAGAGGGGGTTAGCGAAAGTAATCTCAGTCTATCCTAACCACACAGGAGTTTTAGTTCTGGTCAGAGGGGGTTGGCGCAAGGAATCTCACTCTATCGTAACCACACAGGTTTTGGTTCTGGTTAGAGGGGGTTGGCGAAAGGAATCTCAGTCTATCCTAACCACACAGGGGTTTTGGTTCTGGTTAGAGGGGATTGGTGAAAGGAATCTCAGTCTATCCTAACCACACAGGGGTTTTGGTTCTGGTTAGAGGGGATTGGCGAAAAGAATCTCAGTCTATCCTAACCACATCGGATTTTGGTTCTGGTTAGAGGGGATTGGCGAAAGGAATCTCAGTCTATCCTAACCACACAGGCGTTTTGGTTCTTTTTAGAGGGGATTGGCGAAAGGAATCTCAGTCTATCCTAACCACACATGAGTTTTGGTTCTAGTTAGAGGGGATTGGCGAAAGGAATCTCAGTCTATCCTAACCACACAGGAGTTTTGGTTCTGGTTAGAGGGGATTGGCGAAAGAAATCTCAGTCTATCCTAACCACACAGGAGTTTTCGTTCTGGTTAGAGGGGATTGGCGAAAAGAATCTCAGTCTATCCTAAACACATCGGGTTTTGGTTCTGGTTAGATGGGGTTGGCGAAAGGAATCTCAGTCTATCCTACCCACACAGGGGTTTTGATTCTGGTTAGAGGGGATTGGCGAAAGGAATCTTAGTCTATCCTACCCACACAGGGGTTTTGGTTCTGGTTAGAGGGGATTGGCGAAAAGAATCTCAGTCTATCCTAACCACATCGGGTTTTGGTTCTGGTTAGAGGGGGTTAGCGAAAGGAATCTCAATCTATCCTAACCACACAGGAGTTTTAGTTCTGGTTAGAGGGGGTTGGCGCAAGGAATCTCACTCTATCGTAACCACACAGGTTTTGGTTCTGGTTAGAGGGGGTTGGCGAAAGGAATCTCAGTCTATCCTAACCACACAGGGGTTTTGGTTCTGGTTAGAGGGGATTGGGGAAAGGAATCTCAGTCTATCCTAACCACACAGGGGTTTTGGTTCTGGTTAGAGGGGATTGGCGAAAAGAATCTCAGTCTATCCTAACCACATCGGATTTTGGTTCTGGTTAGAGGGGATTGGCGAAAGGAATCTCAGTCTATCCTAATCACACAGGCGTTTTGGTTCTTTTTAGAGGGGATTGGCGAAAGGAATCTCAGTCTATCCTAACCACACATGAGTTTTGGTTCTAGTTAGAGGGGATTGGCGAAAGGAATCTCAGTCTATCCTAACCACACAGGAGTTTTGGTTCTGGTTAGAGGGGATTGGCGAAAGAAATCTCAGTCTATCCTAACCACACAGGAGTTTTCGTTCTGGTTAGAGGGGATTGGCGAAAAGAATCTCAGTCTATCCTAAACACATCGGGTTTTGGTTCTGGTTAGATGGGGTTGGCGAAAGGAATCTCAGTCTATCCTACCCACACAGGGGTTTTGATTCTGATTAGAGGGGATTGGCGAAAGGAATCTTAGTCTATCCTACCCACACAGGGGTTTTGGTTCTGGTTAGAGGGGATTGGCGAAAGGAATCTCAGTCTATCCTAACCACACAGGAGTTTTAGTTCTGGTTAGAGGGGGTTGGCGCAAGGAATCTCACTCTATCGTAACCACATAGGTTTTGGTTCTGGTTAGAGGGGGTTGGCGAAAGGAATCTCAGTCTATCCTAACCACACAGGGGTTTTGGTTCTGGTTAGAGGGGATTGGTGAAAGGAATCTCAGTCTATCCTAACCACACAGGGGTTTTGGTTCTGGTTAGAGGGGATTGGCGAAAAGAATCTCAGTCTATCCTAACCACAGCGGATTTTGGTTCTGGTTAGAGGGGATTGGCGAAAGGAATCTCAGTCTATCCTAACCACACAGGCGTTTTGGTTCTTTTTAGAGGGGATTGGCGAAAGGAATCTCAGTCTATCCTAACCACACATGAGTTTTGGTTCTAGTTAGAGGGGATTGGCGAAAGGAATCTCAGTCTATCCTAACCACACAGGAGTTTTGGTTCTGGTTAGAGGGGATTGGCGAAAGGAATCTCAGTCTATCCTAACCACACAGGAGTTTTAGTTCTGGTTAGAGGGGGTTGGCGCAAGGAATCTCACTCTATCGTAACCACACAGGTTTTGGTTCTGGTTAGAGGGGGTTGGCGAAAGGAATCTCAGTCTATCCTAACCACACAGGGGTTTTGGTTCTGGTTAGAGGGGATTGGTGAAAGGAATCTCAGTCTATCCTAACCACACAGGGGTTTTGGTTCTGGTTAGAGGGGATTGGCGAAAAGAATCTCAGTCTATCCTAACCACATCGGATTTTGGTTCTGGTTAGAGGGGATTGGCGAAAGGAATCTCAGTCTATCCTAACCACACAGGCGTTTTGGTTCTTTTTAGAGGGGATTGGCGAAAGGAATCTTAGTCTATCCTAACCACACATGAGTTTTGGTTCTAGTTAGAGGGGATTGGCGAAAGGAATCTCAGTCTATCCTAACCACACAGGAGTTTTGGTTCTGGTTAGAGGGGATTGGCGAAAGAAATCTCAGTCTATCCTAACCACACAGGAGTTTTCGTTCTGGTTAGAGGGGATTGGCGAAAAGAATCTCAGTCTATCCTAAACACATCGGGTTTTGGTTCTGGTTAGATGGGGTTGGCGAAAGGAATCTCAGTCTATCCTACCCACACAGGGGTTTTGATTCTGGTTAGAGGGGATTGGCGAAAGGAATCTTAGTCTATCCTACCCACACAGGGGTTTTGGTTCTGGTTAGAGGGGATTGGCGAAAAGAATCTCAGTCTATCCTAACCACATCGGGTTTTGGTTCTGGTTAGAGGGGGTTAGCGAAAGTAATCTCAGTCTATCCTAACCACACAGGAGTTTTAGTTCTGGTTAGAGGGGGTTGGCGCAAGGAATCTCACTCTATCGTAACCACACAGGTTTTGGTTCTGGTTAGAGGGGGTTGGCGAAAGGAATCTCAGTCTATCCTAACCACACAGGGGTTTTGGTTCTGGTTAGAGGGGATTGGTGAAAGGAATCTCAGTCTATCCTAACCACACAGGGGTTTTGGTTCTGGTTAGAGGGGATTGGCGAAAAGAATCTCAGTCTATCCTAACCACATCGGATTTTGGTTCTGGTTAGAGGGGATTGGCGAAAGGAATCTCAGTCTATCCTAACCACACAGGCGTTTTGGTTCTTTTTAGAGGGGATTGGCGAAAGGAATCTCAGTCTATCCTAACCACACATGAGTTTTGGTTCTAGTTAGAGGGGATTGGCGAAAGGAATCTCAGTCTATCCTAACCACACAGGAGTTTTGGTTCTGGTTAGAGGGGATTGGCGAAAGAAATCTCAGTCTATCCTAACCACACAGGAGTTTTCGTTCTGGTTAGAGGGGATTGGCGAAAAGAATCTCAGTCTATCCTAAACACATCGGGTTTTGGTTCTGGTTAGATGGGGTTGGCGAAAGGAATCTCAGTCTATCCTACCCACACAGGGGTTTTGATTCTGGTTAGAGGGGATTGGCGAAAGGAATCTTAGTCTATCCTACCCACACAGGGGTTTTGGTTCTGGTTAGAGGGGATTGGCGAAAAGAATCTCAGTCTATCCTAACCACATCGGGTTTTGGTTCTGGTTAGAGGGGGTTAGCGAAAGGAATCTCAATCTATCCTAACCACACAGGAGTTTTAGTTCTGGTTAGAGGGGGTTGGCGCAAGGAATCTCACTCTATCGTAACCACACAGGTTTTGGTTCTGGTTAGAGGGGGTTGGCGAAAGGAATCTCAGTCTATCCTAACCACACAGGGGTTTTGGTTCTGGTTAGAGGGGATTGGGGAAAGGAATCTCAGTCTATCCTAACCACACAGGGGTTTTGGTTCTGGTTAGAGGGGATTGGCGAAAAGAATCTCAGTCTATCCTAACCACATCGGATTTTGGTTCTGGTTAGAGGGGATTGGCGAAAGGAATCTCAGTCTATCCTAATCACACAGGCGTTTTGGTTCTTTTTAGAGGGGATTGGCGAAAGGAATCTCAGTCTATCCTAACCACACATGAGTTTTGGTTCTAGTTAGAGGGGATTGGCGAAAGGAATCTCAGTCTATCCTAACCACACAGGAGTTTTGGTTCTGGTTAGAGGGGATTGGCGAAAGAAATCTCAGTCTATCCTAACCACACAGGAGTTTTCGTTCTGGTTAGAGGGGATTGGCGAAAAGAATCTCAGTCTATCCTAAACACATCGGGTTTTGGTTCTGGTTAGATGGGGTTGGCGAAAGGAATCTCAGTCTATCCTACCCACACAGGGGTTTTGATTCTGATTAGAGGGGATTGGCGAAAGGAATCTTAGTCTATCCTACCCACACAGGGGTTTTGGTTCTGGTTAGAGGGGATTGGCGAAAGGAATCTCAGTCTATCCTAACCACACAGGAGTTTTAGTTCTGGTTAGAGGGGGTTGGCGCAAGGAATCTCACTCTATCGTAACCACACAGGTTTTGGTTCTGGTTAGAGGGGGTTGGCGAAAGGAATCTCAGTCTATCCTAACCACACAGGGGTTTTGGTTCTGGTTAGAGGGGATTGGTGAAAGGAATCTCAGTCTATCCTAACCACACAGGGGTTTTGGTTCTGGTTAGAGGGGATTGGCGAAAAGAATCTCAGTCTATCCTAACCACATCGGATTTTGGTTCTGGTTAGAGGGGATTGGCGAAAGGAATCTCAGTCTATCCTAACCACACAGGCGTTTTGGTTCTTTTTAGAGGGGATTGGCGAAAGGAATCTCAGTCTATCCTAACCACACATGAGTTTTGGTTCTAGTTAGAGGGGATTGGCGAAAGGAATCTCAGTCTATCCTAACCACACAGGAGTTTTGGTTCTGGTTAGAGGGGATTGGCGAAAGAAATCTCAGTCTATCCTAACCACACAGGAGTTTTCGTTCTGGTTAGAGGGGATTGGCGAAAAGAATCTCAGTCTATCCTAAACACATCGGGTTTTGGTTCTGGTTAGATGGGGTTGGCGAAAGGAATCTCAGTCTATCCTACCCACACAGGGGTTTTGATTCTGGTTAGAGGGGATTGGCGAAAGGAATCTTAGTCTATCCTACCCACACAGGGGTTTTGGTTCTGGTTAGAGGGGATTGGCGAAAAGAATCTCAGTCTATCCTAACCACATCGGGTTTTGGTTCTGGTTAGAGGGGGTTAGCGAAAGGAATCTCAATCTATCCTAACCACACAGGAGTTTTAGTTCTGGTTAGAGGGGGTTGGCGCAAGGAATCTCACTCTATCGTAACCACACAGGTTTTGGTTCTGGTTAGAGGGGGTTGGCGAAAGGAATCTCAGTCTATCCTAACCACACAGGGGTTTTGGTTCTGGTTAGAGGGGATTGGGGAAAGGAATCTCAGTCTATCCTAACCACACAGGGGTTTTGGTTCTGGTTAGAGGGGATTGGCGAAAAGAATCTCAGTCTATCCTAACCACATCGGATTTTGGTTCTGGTTAGAGGGGATTGGCGAAAGGAATCTCAGTCTATCCTAATCACACAGGCGTTTTGGTTCTTTTTAGAGGGGATTGGCGAAAGGAATCTCAGTCTATCCTAACCACACATGAGTTTTGGTTCTAGTTAGAGGGGATTGGCGAAAGGAATCTCAGTCTATCCTAACCACACAGGAGTTTTGGTTCTGGTTAGAGGGGATTGGCGAAAGAAATCTCAGTCTATCCTAACCACACAGGAGTTTTCGTTCTGGTTAGAGGGGATTGGCGAAAAGAATCTCAGTCTATCCTAAACACATCGGGTTTTGGTTCTGGTTAGATGGGGTTGGCGAAAGGAATCTCAGTCTATCCTACCCATACAGGGGTTTTGATTCTGATTAGAGGGGATTGGCGAAAGGAATCTTAGTCTATCCTACCCACACAGGGGTTTTGGTTCTGGTTAGAGGGGATTGGCGAAAGGAATCTCAGTCTATCCTAACCATACAGGAGTTTTAGTTCTGGTTAGAGGGGGTTGGCGCAAGGAATCTCACTCTATCGTAACCACACAGGTTTTGGTTCTGGTTAGAGGGGGTTGGCGAAAGGAATCTCAGTCTATCCTAACCACACAGGGGTTTTGGTTCTGGTTAGAGGGGATTGGTGAAAGGAATCTCAGTCTATCCTAACCACACAGGGGTTTTGGTTCTGGTTAGAGGGGATTGGCGAAAAGAATCTCAGTCTATCCTAACCACATCGGATTTTGGTTCTGGTTAGAGGGGATTGGCGAAAGGAATCTCAGTCTATCCTAACCACACAGGCGTTTTGGTTCTTTTTAGAGGGGATTGGCGAAAGGAATCTCAGTCTATCCTAACCACACATGAGTTTTGGTTCTAGTTAGAGGGGATTGGCGAAAGGAATCTCAGTCTATCCTAACCACACAGGAGTTTTGGTTCTGGTTAGAGGGGATTGGCGAAAGAAATCTCAGTCTATCCTAACCACACAGGAGTTTTCGTTCTGGTTAGAGGGGATTGGCGAAAAGAATCTCAGTCTATCCTAAACACATCGGGTTTTGGTTCTGGTTAGATGGGGTTGGCGAAAGGAATCTCAGTCTATCCTACCCACACAGGGGTTTTGATTCTGGTTAGAGGGGATTGGCGAAAGGAATCTTAGTCTATCCTACCCACACAGGGGTTTTGGTTCTGGTTAGAGGGGATTGGCGAAAAGAATCTCAGTCTATCCTAACCACATCGGGTTTTGGTTCTGGTTAGAGGGGGTTAGCGAAAGGAATCTCAATCTATCCTAACCACACAGGAGTTTTAGTTCTGGTTAGAGGGGGTTGGCGCAAGGAATCTCACTCTATCGTAACCACACAGGTTTTGGTTCTGGTTAGAGGGGGTTAGCGAAAGGAATCTCAGTCTATCCTAACCACACAGGGGTTTTGGTTCTGGTTAGAGGGGATTGGGGAAAGGAATCTCAGTCTATCCTAACCACACAGGGGTTTTGGTTCTGGTTAGAGGGGTTTGGCGAAAAGAATCTCAGTCTATCCTAACCACATCGGATTTTGGTTCTGGTTAGAGGGGATTGGCGAAAGGAATCTCAGTCTATCCTAATCACACAGGCGTTTTGGTTCTTTTTAGAGGGGATTGGCGAAAGGAATCTCAGTCTATCCTAACCACACATGAGTTTTGGTTCTAGTTAGAGGGGATTGGCGAAAGGAATCTCAGTCTATCCTAACCACACAGGAGTTTTGGTTCTGGTTAGAGGGGATTGGCGAAAGAAATCTCAGTCTATCCTAACCACACAGGAGTTTTCGTTCTGGTTAGAGGGGATTGGCGAAAAGAATCTCAGTCTATCCTAAACACATCGGGTTTTGGTTCTGGTTAGATGGGGTTGGCGAAAGGAATCTCAGTCTATCCTACCCACACAGGGGTTTTGATTCTGATTAGAGGGGATTGGCGAAAGGAATCTTAGTCTATCCTACCCACACAGGGGTTTTGGTTCTGGTTAGAGGGGATTGGCGAAAGGAATCTCAGTCTATCCTAACCACACAGGAGTTTTAGTTCTGGTTAGAGGGGGTTGGCGCAAGGAATCTCACTCTATCGTAACCACACAGGTTTTGGTTCTGGTTAGAGGGGGTTGGCGAAAGGAATCTCAGTCTATCCTAACCACACAGGGGTTTTGGTTTTGATTAGAGGGGATTGGTGAAAGGAATCTCAGTCTATCCTAACCACAACGGATTTTGGTTCTGGTTAGAGGGGATTGGCGAAAGGAATCTCAGTCTATCCTAACCACACAGGCGTTTTGGTTCTTTTTAGAGGGGATTGGCGAAAGGAATCTCAGTCTATCCTACCCACGCAGGGGTTTTGATTCTGATTAGAGGGGATTAGCGAAAGGAATCTTAGTCTATCCTACCCACACAGGGGTTTTGGTTCTGGTTAGAGGGGATTGGCGAAAGGAATCTCAGTCTATCCTAACCACACAGGAGTTTTAGTTCTGGTTAGAGGGGGTTGGCGCAAGGAATCTCACTCTATCGTAACCACACAGGTTTTGGTTCTGGTTAGAGGGGGTTGGCGAAAGGAATCTCAGTCTATCCTAACCACACAGGGGTTTTGGTTCTGGTTAGAGGGGATTGGTGAAAGGAATCTCAGTCTATCCTAACCACACAGGGGTTTTGGTTCTGGTTAGAGGGGATTGGCGAAAAGAATCTCAGTCTATCCTAACCACATCGGATTTTGGTTCTGGTTAGAGGGGATTGGCGAAAGGAATCTCAGTCTATCCTAACCACACAGGCGTTTTGGTTCTTTTTAGAGGGGATTGGCGAAAGGAATCTCAGTCTATCCTAACCACACATGAGTTTTGGTTCTAGTTAGAGGGGATTGGCGAAAGGAATCTCAGTCTATCCTAACCACACAGGAGTTTTGGTTCTGGTTAGAGGGGATTGGCGAAAGAAATCTCAGTCTATCCTAACCACACAGGAGTTTTCGTTCTGGTTAGAGGGGATTGGCGAAAAGAATCTCAGTCTATCCTAAACACATCGGGTTTTGGTTCTGGTTAGATGGGGTTGGCGAAAGGAATCTCAGTCTATCCTACCCACACAGGGGTTTTGATTCTGGTTAGAGGGGATTGGCGAAAGGAATCTTAGTCTATCCTACCCACACAGGGGTTTTGGTTCTGGTTAGAGGGGATTGGCGAAAAGATTCTCAGTCTATCCTAACCACATCGGGTTTTGGTTCTGGTTAGAGGGGGTTAGCGAAAGGAATCTCAGTCTATCCTAACCACACATGAGTTTTGGTTCTAGTTAGAGGGGATTGGCGAAAGGAATCTCAGTCTATCCTAACCACACAGGAGTTTTGGTTCTGGTTAGAGGGGATTGGCGAAAGAAATCTCAGTCTATCCTAACCACACAGGAGTTTTCGTTCTGGTTAGAGGGGATTGGCGAAAAGAATCTCAGTCTATCCTAAACACATCGGGTTTTGGTTCTGGTTAGATGGGGTTGGCGAAAGGAATCTCAGTCTATCCTACCCACACAGGGGTTTTGATTCTGGTTAGAGGGGATTGGCGAAAGGAATCTTAGTCTATCCTACCCACACAGGGGTTTTGGTTCTGGTTAGAGGGGATTGGCGAAAAGAATCTCAGTCTATCCTAACCACATCGGGTTTTGGTTCTGGTTAGAGGGGGTTAGCGAAAGGAATCTCAATCTATCCTAACCACACAGGAGTTTTAGTTCTGGTTAGAGGGGGTTGGCGCAAGGAATCTCACTCTATCGTAACCACACAGGTTTTGGTTCTGGTTAGAGGGGGTTGGCGAAAGGAATCTCAGTCTATCCTAACCACACAGGGGTTTTGGTTCTGGTTAGAGGGGATTGGGGAAAGGAATCTCAGTCTATCCTAACCACACAGGGGTTTTGGTTCTGGTTAGAGGGGATTGGCGAAAAGAATCTCAGTCTATCCTAACCACATCGGATTTTGGTTCTGGTTAGAGGGGATTGGCGAAAGGAATCTCAGTCTATCCTAATCACACAGGCGTTTTGGTTCTTTTTAGAGGGGATTGGCGAAAGGAATCTCAGTCTATCCTAACCACACATGAGTTTTGGTTCTAGTTAGAGGGGATTGGCGAAAGGAATCTCAGTCTATCCTAACCACACAGGAGTTTTGGTTCTGGTTAGAGGGGATTGGCGAAAGAAATCTCAGTCTATCCTAACCACACAGGAGTTTTCGTTCTGGTTAGAGGGGATTGGCGAAAAGAATCTCAGTCTATCCTAAACACATCGGGTTTTGGTTCTGGTTAGATGGGGTTGGCGAAAGGAATCTCAGTCTATCCTACCCACACAGGGGTTTTGATTCTGATTAGAGGGGATTGGCGAAAGGAATCTTAGTCTATCCTACCCACACAGGGGTTTTGGTTCTGGTTAGAGGGGATTGGCGAAAGGAATCTCAGTCTATCCTAACCACACAGGAGTTTTAGTTCTGGTTAGAGGGGGTTGGCGCAAGGAATCTCACTCTATCGTAACCACACAGGTTTTGGTTCTGGTTAGAGGGGGTTGGCGAAAGGAATCTCAGTCTATCCTAACCACACAGGGGTTTTGGTTCTGGTTAGAGGGGATTGGTGAAAGGAATCTCAGTCTATCCTAACCACACAGGGGTTTTGGTTCTGGTTAGAGGGGATTGGCGAAAAGAATCTCAGTCTATCCTAACCACATCGGATTTTGGTTCTGGTTAGAGGGGATTGGCGAAAGGAATCTCAGTCTATCCTAACCACACAGGCGTTTTGGTTCTTTTTAGAGGGGATTGGCGAAAGGAATCTCAGTCTATCCTAACCACACATGAGTTTTGGTTCTAGTTAGAGGGGATTGGCGAAAGGAATCTCAGTCTATCCTAACCACACAGGAGTTTTGGTTCTGGTTAGAGGGGATTGGCGAAAGAAATCTCAGTCTATCCTAACCACACAGGAGTTTTCGTTCTGGTTAGAGGGGATTGGCGAAAAGAATCTCAGTCTATCCTAAACACATCGGGTTTTGGTTCTGGTTAGATGGGGTTGGCGAAAGGAATCTCAGTCTATCCTACCCACACAGGGGTTTTGATTCTGGTTAGAGAGGATTGGCGAAAGGAATCTTAGTCTATCCTACCCACACAGGGGTTTTGGTTCTGGTTAGAGGGGATTGGCGAAAAGAATCTCAGTCTATCCTAACCACATCGGGTTTTGGTTCTGGTTAGAGGGGGTTAGCGAAAGGAATCTCAATCTATCCTAACCACACAGGAGTTTTAGTTCTGGTTAGAGGGGGTTGGCGCAAGGAATCTCACTCTATCGTAACCACACAGGTTTTGGTTCTGGTTAGAGGGGGTTAGCGAAAGGAATCTCAGTCTATCCTAACCACACAGGGGTTTTGGTTCTGGTTAGAGGGGATTGGGGAAAGGAATCTCAGTCTATCCTAACCACACAGGGGTTTTGGTTCTGGTTAGAGGGGTTTGGCGAAAAGAATCTCAGTCTATCCTAACCACATCGGATTTTGGTTCTGGTTAGAGGGGATTGGCGAAAGGAATCTCAGTCTATCCTAATCACACAGGCGTTTTGGTTCTTTTTAGAGGGGATTGGCGAAAGGAATCTCAGTCTATCCTAACCACACATGAGTTTTGGTTCTAGTTAGAGGGGATTGGCGAAAGGAATCTCAGTCTATCCTAACCACACAGGAGTTTTGGTTCTGGTTAGAGGGGATTGGCGAAAGAAATCTCAGTCTATCCTAACCACACAGGAGTTTTCGTTCTGGTTAGAGGGGATTGGCGAAAAGAATCTCAGTCTATCCTAAACACATCGGGTTTTGGTTCTGGTTAGATGGGGTTGGCGAAAGGAATCTCAGTCTATCCTACCCACACAGGGGTTTTGATTCTGATTAGAGGGGATTGGCGAAAGGAATCTTAGTCTATCCTACCCACACAGGGGTTTTGGTTCTGGTTAGAGGGGATTGGCGAAAGGAATCTCAGTCTATCCTAACCACACAGGAGTTTTAGTTCTGGTTAGAGGGGGTTGGCGCAAGGAATCTCACTCTATCGTAACCACACAGGTTTTGGTTCTGGTTAGAGGGGGTTGGCGAAAGGAATCTCAGTCTATCCTAACCACACAGGGGTTTTGGTTTTGATTAGAGGGGATTGGTGAAAGGAATCTCAGTCTATCCTAACCACAACGGATTTTGGTTCTGGTTAGAGGGGATTGGCGAAAGGAATCTCAGTCTATCCTAACCACACAGGCGTTTTGGTTCTTTTTAGAGGGGATTGGCGAAAGGAATCTCAGTCTATCCTACCCACGCAGGGGTTTTGATTCTGATTAGAGGGGATTAGCGAAAGGAATCTTAGTCTATCCTACCCACACAGGGGTTTTGGTTCTGGTTAGAGGGGATTGGCGAAAGGAATCTCAGTCTATCCTAACCACACAGGAGTTTTAGTTCTGGTTAGAGGGGGTTGGCGCAAGGAATCTCACTCTATCGTAACCACACAGGTTTTGGTTCTGGTTAGAGGGGGTTGGCGAAAGGAATCTCAGTCTATCCTAACCACACAGGGGTTTTGGTTCTGGTTAGAGGGGATTGGTGAAAGGAATCTCAGTCTATCCTAACCACACAGGGGTTTTGGTTCTGGTTAGAGGGGATTGGCGAAAAGAATCTCAGTCTATCCTAACCACATCGGATTTTGGTTCTGGTTAGAGGGGATTGGCGAAAGGAATCTCAGTCTATCCTAACCACACAGGCGTTTTGGTTCTTTTTAGAGGGGATTGGCGAAAGGAATCTCAGTCTATCCTAACCACACATGAGTTTTGGTTCTAGTTAGAGGGGATTGGCGAAAGGAATCTCAGTCTATCCTAACCACACAGGAGTTTTGGTTCTGGTTAGAGGGGATTGGCGAAAGAAATCTCAGTCTATCCTAACCACACAGGAGTTTTCGTTCTGGTTAGAGGGGATTGGCGAAAAGAATCTCAGTCTATCCTAAACACATCGGGTTTTGGTTCTGGTTAGATGGGGTTGGCGAAAGGAATCTCAGTCTATCCTACCCACACAGGGGTTTTGATTCTGGTTAGAGGGGATTGGCGAAAGGAATCTTAGTCTATCCTACCCACACAGGGGTTTTGGTTCTGGTTAGAGGGGATTGGCGAAAAGATTCTCAGTCTATCCTAACCACATCGGGTTTTGGTTCTGGTTAGAGGGGGTTAGCGAAAGGAATCTCAGTCTATCCTAACCACACATGAGTTTTGGTTCTAGTTAGAGGGGATTGGCGAAAGGAATCTCAGTCTATCCTAACCACACAGGAGTTTTGGTTCTGGTTAGAGGGGATTGGCGAAAGAAATCTCAGTCTATCCTAACCACACAGGAGTTTTCGTTCTGGTTAGAGGGGATTGGCGAAAAGAATCTCAGTCTATCCTAAACACATCGGGTTTTGGTTCTGGTTAGATGGGGTTGGCGAAAGGAATCTCAGTCTATCCTACCCACACAGGGGTTTTGATTCTGGTTAGAGGGGATTGGCGAAAGGAATCTTAGTCTATCCTACCCACACAGGGGTTTTGGTTCTGGTTAGAGGGGATTGGCGAAAAGAATCTCAGTCTATCCTAACCACATCGGGTTTTGGTTCTGGTTAGAGGGGGTTAGCGAAAGGAATCTCAATCTATCCTAACCACACAGGAGTTTTAGTTCTGGTTAGAGGGGGTTGGCGCAAGGAATCTCACTCTATCGTAACCACACAGGTTTTGGTTCTGGTTAGAGGGGGTTGGCGAAAGGAATCTCAGTCTATCCTAACCACACAGGGGTTTTGGTTCTGGTTAGAGGGGATTGGGGAAAGGAATCTCAGTCTATCCTAACCACACAGGGGTTTTGGTTCTGGTTAGAGGGGATTGGCGAAAAGAATCTCAGTCTATCCTAACCACATCGGATTTTGGTTCTGGTTAGAGGGGATTGGCGAAAGGAATCTCAGTCTATCCTAATCACACAGGCGTTTTGGTTCTTTTTAGAGGGGATTGGCGAAAGGAATCTCAGTCTATCCTAACCACACATGAGTTTTGGTTCTAGTTAGAGGGGATTGGCGAAAGGAATCTCAGTCTATCCTAACCACACAGGAGTTTTGGTTCTGGTTAGAGGGGATTGGCGAAAGAAATCTCAGTCTATCCTAACCACACAGGAGTTTTCGTTCTGGTTAGAGGGGATTGGCGAAAAGAATCTCAGTCTATCCTAAACACATCGGGTTTTGGTTCTGGTTAGATGGGGTTGGCGAAAGGAATCTCAGTCTATCCTACCCACACAGGGGTTTTGATTCTGATTAGAGGGGATTGGCGAAAGGAATCTTAGTCTATCCTACCCACACAGGGGTTTTGGTTCTGGTTAGAGGGGATTGGCGAAAGGAATCTCAGTCTATCCTAACCACACAGGAGTTTTAGTTCTGGTTAGAGGGGGTTGGCGCAAGGAATCTCACTCTATCGTAACCACACAGGTTTTGGTTCTGGTTAGAGGGGGTTGGCGAAAGGAATCTCAGTCTATCCTAACCACACAGGGGTTTTGGTTCTGGTTAGAGGGGATTGGTGAAAGGAATCTCAGTCTATCCTAACCACACAGGGGTTTTGGTTCTGGTTAGAGGGGATTGGCGAAAAGAATCTCAGTCTATCCTAACCACATCGGATTTTGGTTCTGGTTAGAGGGGATTGGCGAAAGGAATCTCAGTCTATCCTAACCACACAGGCGTTTTGGTTCTTTTTAGAGGGGATTGGCGAAAGGAATCTCAGTCTATCCTAACCACACATGAGTTTTGGTTCTAGTTAGAGGGGATTGGCGAAAGGAATCTCAGTCTATCCTAACCACACAGGAGTTTTGGTTCTGGTTAGAGGGGATTGGCGAAAGAAATCTCAGTCTATCCTAACCACACAGGAGTTTTCGTTCTGGTTAGAGGGGATTGGCGAAAAGAATCTCAGTCTATCCTAAACACATCGGGTTTTGGTTCTGGTTAGATGGGGTTGGCGAAAGGAATCTCAGTCTATCCTACCCACACAGGGGTTTTGATTCTGGTTAGAGGGGATTGGCGAAAGGAATCTTAGTCTATCCTACCCACACAGGGGTTTTGGTTCTGGTTAGAGGGGATTGGCGAAAAGAATCTCAGTCTATCCTAACCACATCGGGTTTTGGTTCTGGTTAGAGGGGGTTAGCGAAAGGAATCTCAATCTATCCTAACCACACAGGAGTTTTAGTTCTGGTTAGAGGGGGTTGGCGCAAGGAATCTCACTCTATCGTAACCACACAGGTTTTGGTTCTGGTTAGAGGGGGTTAGCGAAAGGAATCTCAGTCTATCCTAACCACACAGGGGTTTTGGTTCTGGTTAGAGGGGATTGGGGAAAGGAATCTCAGTCTATCCTAACCACACAGGGGTTTTGGTTCTGGTTAGAGGGGTTTGGCGAAAAGAATCTCAGTCTATCCTAACCACATCGGATTTTGGTTCTGGTTAGAGGGGATTGGCGAAAGGAATCTCAGTCTATCCTAATCACACAGGCGTTTTGGTTCTTTTTAGAGGGGATTGGCGAAAGGAATCTCAGTCTATCCTAACCACACATGAGTTTTGGTTCTAGTTAGAGGGGATTGGCGAAAGGAATCTCAGTCTATCCTAACCACACAGGAGTTTTGGTTCTGGTTAGAGGGGATTGGCGAAAGAAATCTCAGTCTATCCTAACCACACAGGAGTTTTCGTTCTGGTTAGAGGGGATTGGCGAAAAGAATCTCAGTCTATCCTAAACACATCGGGTTTTGGTTCTGGTTAGATGGGGTTGGCGAAAGGAATCTCAGTCTATCCTACCCACACAGGGGTTTTGATTCTGATTAGAGGGGATTGGCGAAAGGAATCTTAGTCTATCCTACCCACACAGGGGTTTTGGTTCTGGTTAGAGGGGATTGGCGAAAGGAATCTCAGTCTATCCTAACCACACAGGAGTTTTAGTTCTGGTTAGAGGGGGTTGGCGCAAGGAATCTCACTCTATCGTAACCACACAGGTTTTGGTTCTGGTTAGAGGGGGTTGGCGAAAGGAATCTCAGTCTATCCTAACCACACAGGGGTTTTGGTTTTGATTAGAGGGGATTGGTGAAAGGAATCTCAGTCTATCCTAACCACAACGGATTTTGGTTCTGGTTAGAGGGGATTGGCGAAAGGAATCTCAGTCTATCCTAACCACACAGGCGTTTTGGTTCTTTTTAGAGGGGATTGGCGAAAGGAATCTCAGTCTATCCTACCCACGCAGGGGTTTTGATTCTGATTAGAGGGGATTAGCGAAAGGAATCTTAGTCTATCCTACCCACACAGGGGTTTTGGTTCTGGTTAGAGGGGATTGGCGAAAGGAATCTCAGTCTATCCTAACCACACAGGAGTTTTAGTTCTGGTTAGAGGGGGTTGGCGCAAGGAATCTCACTCTATCGTAACCACACAGGTTTTGGTTCTGGTTAGAGGGGGTTGGCGAAAGGAATCTCAGTCTATCCTAACCACACAGGGGTTTTGGTTCTGGTTAGAGGGGATTGGTGAAAGGAATCTCAGTCTATCCTAACCACACAGGGGTTTTGGTTCTGGTTAGAGGGGATTGGCGAAAAGAATCTCAGTCTATCCTAACCACATCGGATTTTGGTTCTGGTTAGAGGGGATTGGCGAAAGGAATCTCAGTCTATCCTAACCACACAGGCGTTTTGGTTCTTTTTAGAGGGGATTGGCGAAAGGAATCTCAGTCTATCCTAACCACACATGAGTTTTGGTTCTAGTTAGAGGGGATTGGCGAAAGGAATCTCAGTCTATCCTAACCACACAGGAGTTTTGGTTCTGGTTAGAGGGGATTGGCGAAAGAAATCTCAGTCTATCCTAACCACACAGGAGTTTTCGTTCTGGTTAGAGGGGATTGGCGAAAAGAATCTCAGTCTATCCTAAACACATCGGGTTTTGGTTCTGGTTAGATGGGGTTGGCGAAAGGAATCTCAGTCTATCCTACCCACACAGGGGTTTTGATTCTGGTTAGAGGGGATTGGCGAAAGGAATCTTAGTCTATCCTACCCACACAGGGGTTTTGGTTCTGGTTAGAGGGGATTGGCGAAAAGAATCTCAGTCTATCCTAACCACATCGGGTTTTGGTTCTGGTTAGAGGGGGTTAGCGAAAGGAATCTCAGTCTATCCTAACCACACATGAGTTTTGGTTCTAGTTAGAGGGGATTGGCGAAAGGAATCTCAGTCTATCCTAACCACACAGGAGTTTTGGTTCTGGTTAGAGGGGATTGGCGAAAGAAATCTCAGTCTATCCTAACCACACAGGAGTTTTCGTTCTGGTTAGAGGGGATTGGCGAAAAGAATCTCAGTCTATCCTAAACACATCGGGTTTTGGTTCTGGTTAGATGGGGTTGGCGAAAGGAATCTCAGTCTATCCTACCCACACAGGGGTTTTGATTCTGGTTAGAGGGGATTGGCGAAAGGAATCTTAGTCTATCCTACCCACACAGGGGTTTTGGTTCTGGTTAGAGGGGATTGGCGAAAAGAATCTCAGTCTATCCTAACCACATCGGGTTTTGGTTCTGGTTAGAGGGGGTTAGCGAAAGGAATCTCAATCTATCCTAACCACACAGGAGTTTTAGTTCTGGTTAGAGGGGGTTGGCGCAAGGAATCTCACTCTATCGTAACCACACAGGTTTTGGTTCTGGTTAGAGGGGGTTGGCGAAAGGAATCTCAGTCTATCCTAACCACACAGGGGTTTTGGTTCTGGTTAGAGGGGATTGGTGAAAGGAATCTCAGTCTATCCTAACCACACAGGGGTTTTGGTTCTGGTTAGAGGGGATTGGCGAAAAGAATCTCAGTCTATCCTAACCACATCGGATTTTGGTTCTGGTTAGAGGGGATTGGCGAAAGGAATCTCAGTCTATCCTAACCACACAGGCGTTTTGGTTCTTTTTAGAGGGGATTGGCGAAAGGAATCTCAGTCTATCCTAACCACACATGAGTTTTGGTTCTAGTTAGAGGGGATTGGCGAAAGGAATCTCAGTCTATCCTAACCACACAGGAGTTTTGGTTCTGGTTAGAGGGGATTGGCGAAAGAAATCTCAGTCTATCCTAACCACACAGGAGTTTTCGTTCTGGTTAGAGGGGATTGGCGAAAAGAATCTCAGTCTATCCTAAACACATCGGGTTTTGGTTCTGGTTAGATGGGGTTGGCGAAAGGAATCTCAGTCTATCCTACCCACACAGGGGTTTTGATTCTGGTTAGAGGGGATTGGCGAAAGGAATCTTAGTCTATCCTACCCACACAGGGGTTTTGGTTCTGGTTAGAGGGGATTGGCGAAAAGAATCTCAGTCTATCCTAACCACATCGGGTTTTGGTTCTGGTTAGAGGGGGTTAGCGAAAGGAATCTCAATCTATCCTAACCACACAGGAGTTTTAGTTCTGGTTAGAGGGGGTTGGCGCAAGGAATCTCACTCTATCGTAACCACACAGGTTTTGGTTCTGGTTAGAGGGGGTTGGCGAAAGGAATCTCAGTCTATCCTACCCACACATGAGTTTTGGTTCTAGTTAGAGGGGATTGGCGAAAGGAATCTCAGTCTATCCTAACCACACAGGAGTTTTGGTTCTGGTTAGAGGGGATTGGCGAAAGAAATCTCAGTCTATCCTAACCACACAGGAGTTTTCGTTCTGGTTAGAGGGGATTGGCGAAAAGAATCTCAGTCTATCCTAAACACATCGGGTTTTGGTTCTGGTTAGATGGGGTTGGCGAAAGGAATCTCAGTGTATCCTACCCACACAGGGGTTTTGATTCTGGTTAGAGGGGATTGGCGAAAGGAATCTTAGTCTATCCTACCCACACAGGGGTTTTGGTTCTGGTTAGAGGGGATTGGCGAAAAGAATCTCAGTCTATCCTAACCACATCGGGTTTTGGTTCTGGTTAGAGGGGGTTAGCGAAAGGAATCTCAATCTATCCTAACCACACAGGAGTTTTAGTTCTGGTTAGAGGGGGTTGGCGCAAGGAATCTCACTCTATCGTAACCACACAGGTTTTGGTTCTGGTTAGAGGGGGTTGGCGAAAGGAATCTCAGTCTATCCTAACCACATCGGATTTTGGTTCTGGTTAGCGGGGGTTGGCGCAAGGAATCTCACTCTATCTTAACCACACAGGGGTTTTGGTTCTGGTTAGAGGGGCTTGGCGAAAGGAATCTCAGTCTATCCTAACCACACAGGGGTTTTGGTTCTGGTTAGAGGGGATTGGTGAAAGGAATCTCAGTCTATCCTAACCACACAGGGGTTTTGGTTCTGGTTAGAGGGGATTGGCGAAAAGAATCTCAGTCTATCCTAACCACATCGGATTTTGGTTCTGGTTAGAGGGGATTGGCGAAAGGAATCTCAGTCTATCCTAACCACACAGGCGTTTTGGTTCTTTTTAGAGGGGATTGGCGAAAGGAATCTCAGTCTATCCTAACCACACATGAGTTTTGGTTCTAGTTAGAGGGAATTGGCGAAAGGAATCTCAGTCTATCCTAACCACACAGGAGTTTTGGTTCTGGTTAGAGGGGATTGGCGAAAGAAATCTCAGTCTATCCTAACCACACAGGAGTTTTCGTTCTGGTTAGAGGGGATTGGCGAAAAGAATCTCAGTCTATCCTAAACACATCGGGTTTTGGTTCTGGTTAGATGGGGTTGGCGAAAGGAATCTCAGTCTATCCTACCCACACAGGGGTTTTGGTTCTGGTTAGAGGGGATTGGCGAAAGGAATCTCAGTCTATCCTAACCACATCGGATTTTGGTTCTGGTTAGAGGGGATTGGCGAAAGGAATCTCAGTCTATCCTAACCACACAGGGGTTTTGGTTCTGGTTAGAGGGGATTGGCGAAAAGAATCTCAGTCTATCCTAACCACATCGGATTTTGGTTCTGGTTAGAGGGGATTGGCGAAAGGAATCTCAGTCTATCCTAACCACACAGGCGTTTTTGTTCTTTTTAGAGTGGATTGGCGAAAGGAATCTCAGTCTATCCTAACCACACATGAGTTTTGGTTCTAGTTAGAGGGGATTGGCGAAAGGAATCTCAGTCTATCCTAACCACACAGGAGTTTTGGTTCTGGTTAGAGGAGATTGGCGAAAGCAATCTCAGTCTATCATAACCACAGAGGAGTTTTCGTTCTGGTTAGAGGGGATTGGCGAAAAGAATCTCAGTCTATCCTAAACACATCGGGTTTTGGTTCTGGTTAGATGGGGTTGGCGAAAGGAATCTCAGTCTATCCTACCCACACAGGGGTTTTGGTTCTGGTTAGAGGGGATTGGCGAAAGGAATCTCAGTCTATCCTAACCACACAGATTTTGGTTCTGGTTAGAGGGGATTGGCGAAAGGAATCTTAGTCTATCCTAACCACACAGAAGTTTTGGTTCTGGTTAGAGGGGATTGGCGAAAGGAATCTCAGTCTATCCTAACCACACAGGAGTTTTGGTTCTGGTTAGAGGGGATTGGCGAAAGGAATCTCAGTCTATCCTAACCACATCGGATTTTGGTTCTGGTTAGAGGGGATTGGCGAAAGGAATCTCAGTCTATCCTAACCACACAGGAGTTTTAGTTCTGGTTAGACGGGATTGACGAAAAGAATCTCAGTCTATCCTAACCACATCAGGTTTTGGTTCTGGTTAGAGAGGATTGGTGAAAGGAATCTCAGTCTATCCTACCCACATAGGGGTTTTGGTTCTGGTTAGAGGGGATTGGCGAAAGGAATCTCAGTCTATCCTAACCACACAGGTTTTGGTTCTGGTTAGAGGGCATTGGCGAAAGGAATCTCAGTCTATCCTAACCACACAGGCGTTTTGGTTCTTTTTAGAGTGGATTGGCGAAAGGAATCTCAATCTATCCTAACCACACATGAGTTTTGGTTCTAGTTAGAGGGGATTGGCGAAAGGAATCTCAGTCTATCCTAACCACACAGGAGTTTTGGTTCTGGTTAGAGGGGATTGGCGAAAGAAATCTCAGTCTATCCTAACCACACATGAGTTTTGGTTCTCGTTAGAGGGGATTGGCGAAAGGAATCTCAGTCTATCCTAACCACACAGGAGTTTTGGTTCTGGTTAGAGGAGATTGGCGAAAGAAATCTCAGTCTATCCTAACCACAGAGGAGTTTTCGTTCTGGTTAGAGGGGATTGGCGAAAAGAATCTCAGTCTATCCTAAACACATCGGGTTTTGGTTCTGGTTAGATGGGGTTGGCGAAAGGAATCTCAGTCTATCCTACCCACACAGGGTTTTGGTTCTGGTTAGAGGGGATTGGCGAAAGGAATCTCAGTCTGTCCTAACCACACAGATTTTGGTTCTGGTTAGAGGGGATTGGCGAAAGGAATCTTAGTCTCTCCTAACCACACAGAAGTTTTGGTTCTGGTTAGAGGGGATTGGCGAAAGGAATCTCAGTCTATCCTAACCACACAGGAGTTTTGGTTCTGGTTAGAGGGGATTGGCGAAGGGAATCTCAGTCTATCCTAACCACATCGGATTTTGGTTCTGGTTAGAGGGGATTGGCGAAAGGAATCTCAGTCTATCCTAACCACACAGGAGTTTTAGTTCTGGTTAGAGAGGATTGGTGAAAGGAATCTCAGTCTATCCTACCCATATAGGGGTTTTGGTTCTGGTTAGAGGGGATTGGCGAAAGGAATCTCAGTCTATCCTAACCACACAGGAGTTTTAGTTCTGGTTAGACGGGATTGGCGAAAAGAATATCAGTCTATCCTAACCACATCGGGTTTTGGTTCTGGTTAGAGGGGGTTAGCGAAAGGAATCTCAGTCTATCCTAACCACAGAGGAGTTTTAGTTCTGGTTAGAGGGGGTTGGCGCAAGGAATCTCACTCTATCTTAACCACACAGGTTTTGGTTCTGGTTAGAGGGGCTTGGCGAAAGGAATCTCAGTCTATCATAACCACACAGGGGTTTTGGTTCTGGTTAGAGGGGATTGGGGAAAGGAATCTCAGTCTATCCTAACCACACAGGGGTTTTGGTTCTGGTTAGAGGGGATTGGCGAAAAGAATCTCAGTCTATCCTAACCACATCGGATTTTGGTTCTGGTTAGAGGGGATTGGCGGAAGGAATCTCAGTCTATCCTAACCACACAGGCGTTTTGGTTCTTTTTAGAGGGGATTGGCGAAAGGAATCTCAGTCTATCCGAACCACACAGGAGTTTTGGTTCTGGTTAGAGGGGATTGGCGAAAGGAATCTCAGTCTATCCTAACCACACAGGTTTTGGTTCTGGTTAGAGGGGATTGGCTAAAGGAATCTCAGTCTATCCTAACCACACAGGAGTTTTGGTTCTGGTTAGAGGGGATTGGCGAAAGGAATCTCAGTCTATCCTAACCACACAGGTTTTGGTTCTGGTTAGAGGGGATTGGCGAAAGGAATCTCAGTCTATCCTACGCACATAGGGGTTTTGGTTCTGGTTAGAGGGGATTGGCGAAAGGAATCTCAGTCTATCCTAACCACACAGGAGTTTTAGTTCTGGTTAGACGGGATTGGCGAAAAGAATATCAGTCTATCCTAACCACATCGGGTTTTGGTTCTGGTTAGAGGGGGTTAGCGAAAGGAATCTCAGTCTATCCTAACCACAGAGGAGTTTTAGTTCTGGTTAGAGGGGGTTGGCGCAAGGAATCTCACTCTATCTTAACCACACAGGTTTTGGTTCTGGTTAGAGGGGCTTGGCGAAAGGAATCTCAGTCTATCCTAACCACACAGGGGTTTTGGTTCTGGTTAGAGGGGATTGGGGAAAGGAATCTCAGTCTATCCTAACCACACAGGGGTTTTGGTTCTGGTTAGAGGGGATTGGCGAAAAGAATCTCAGTCTATCCTAACCACATCGGATTTTGGTTCTGGTTAGAGGGGATTGGCGGAAGGAATCTCAGTCTATCCTAACCACACAGGCGTTTTGGTTCTTTTTAGAGGGGATTGGCGAAAGGAATCTCAGTCTATCCGAACCACACAGGAGTTTTGGTTCTGGTTAGAGGGGATTGGCGAAAGGAATCTCAGTCTATCCTAACCACACAGGTTTTGGTTCTGGTTAGAGGGGATTGGCGAAAGGAATCTCAGTCTATCCTACCCACACAGGGGTTTTGGTTCTGGTTAGAGGGGATTGGCGAAAGGAATCTCAGTCTATCCTACCCATATAGGGGTTTTGGTTCTGGTTAGAGGGGATTGGCGAAAGGAATCTCAGTCTATCCTAACCACACAGGAGTTTTAGTTCTGGTTAGACGGGATTGGCGAAAAGAATATCAGTCTATCCTAACCACATCGGGTTTTGGTTCTGGTTAGAGGGGGTTAGCGAAAGGAATCTCAGTCTATCCTAACCACAGAGGAGTTTTAGTTCTGGTTAGAGGGGGTTGGCGCAAGGAATCTCACTCTATCTTAACCACACAGGTTTTGGTTCTGGTTAGAGGGGCTTGGCGAAAGGAATCTCAGTCTATCCTAACCACACAGGGGTTTTGGTTCTGGTTAGAGGGGATTGGGGAAAGGAATCTCAGTCTATCCTAACCACACAGGGGTTTTGGTTCTGGTTAGAGGGGATTGGCGAAAAGAATCTCAGTCTATCCTAACCACATCGGATTTTGGTTCTGGTTAGAGGGGATTGGCGGAAGGAATCTCAGTCTATCCTAACCACACAGGCGTTTTGGTTCTTTTTAGAGGGGATTGGCGAAAGGAATCTCAGTCTATCCGAACCACACAGGAGTTTTGGTTCTGGTTAGAGGGGATTGGCGAAAGGAATCTCAGTCTATCCTAACCACACAGGTTTTGGTTCTGGTTAGAGGGGATTGGCGAAAGGAATCTCAGTCTATCCTAACCACACAGGAGTTTTGGTTCTGGTTAGAGGGGATTGGCGAAAGGAATCTCAGTCTATCCTAACCACACAGGTTTTGGTTCTGGTTAGAGGGGATTGGCGAAAGGAATCTCAGTCTATCCTACGCACATAGGGGTTTTGGTTCTGGTTAGAGGGGATTGGCGAAAGGAATCTCAGTCTATCCTAACCACACAGGAGTTTTAGTTCTGGTTAGACGGGATTGGCGAAAAGAATATCAGTCTATCCTAACCACATCGGGTTTTGGTTCTGGTTAGAGGGGGTTAGCGAAAGGAATCTCAGTCTATCCTAACCACAGAGGAGTTTTAGTTCTGGTTAGAGGGGGTTGGCGCAAGGAATCTCACTCTATCTTAACCACACAGGTTTTGGTTCTGGTTAGAGGGGCTTGGCGAAAGGAATCTCAGTCTATCCTAACCACACAGGGGTTTTGGTTCTGGTTAGAGGGGATTGGGGAAAGGAATCTCAGTCTATCCTAACCACACAGGGGTTTTGGTTCTGGTTAGAGGGGATTGGCGAAAAGAATCTCAGTCTATCCTAACCATATCGGATTTTGGTTCTGGTTAGAGGGGATTGGCGGAAGGAATCTCAGTCTATCCTAACCACACAGGCGTTTTGGTTCTGGTTAGAGGGGATTGGCGAAAAGAATCTCAGTCTATCCTAACCATATCGGATTTTGGTTCTGGTTAGAGGGGATTGGCGGAAGGAATCTCAGTCTATCCTAACCACACAGGCGTTTTGGTTCTTTTTAGAGGGGATTGGCGAAAGGAATCTCAGTCTATCCGAACCACACAGGAGTTTTGGTTCTGGTTAGAGGGGATTGGCGAAAGGAATCTCAGTCTATCCTAACCACACAGGTTTTGGTTCTGGTTAGAGGGGATTGGCGAAAGGAATCTCAGTCTATCCTACCCACACAGGGGTTTTGGTTCTGGTTAGAGGGGATTGGCGAAAGGAATCTCAGTCTATCCTAACCACATCGGATTTTGGTTCTGGTTAGAGGGGATTGGCGAAAGGAATCTCAGTCTATCCTAACCACACAGGGGTTTTGGTTCTGGTTAGAGGGGATTGGCGAAAAGAATCTCAGTCTATCCTAACCACATCGGATTTTGGTTCTGGTTAGAGGGGATTGGCGAAAGGAATCTCAGTCTATCCTAACCACACAGGCGTTTTGGTTCTTTTTAGAGTGGATTGGCGAAAGGAACCTCAGTCTATCCTAACCACACATGAGTTTTGGTTCTAGTTAGAGGGGATTGGCGAAAGGAATCTCAGTCTATCCTAACCACACAGGAGTTTTGGTTCTGGTTAGAGGAGATTGGCGAAAGAAATCTCAGTCTATCCTAACCACAGAGGAGTTTTCGTTCTGGTTAGAGGGGATTGGCGAAAAGAATCTCAGTCTATCCTAAACACATCGGGTTTTGGTTCTGGTTAGATGGGGTTGGCGAAAGGAATCTCAGTCTATCCTACCCACACAGGGGTTTTGGTTCTGGTTAGAGGGGATTGGCGAAAGGAATCTCAGTCTGTCCTAACCACACAGATTTTGGTTCTGGTTAGAGGGGATTGGCGAAAGGAATCTTAGTCTATCCTAACCACACAGAAGTTTTGGTTCTGGTTAGAGGGGATTGGCGAAAGGAATCTCAGTCTATCCTAACCACACAGGAGTTTTGGTTCTGGTTAGAGGGGATTGGCGAAGGGAATCTCAGTCTATCCTAACCACATCGGATTTTGGTTCTGGTTAGAGGGGATTGGCGAAAGGAATCTCAGTCTATCCTAACCACACAGGAGTTTTAGTTCTGGTTAGAGAGGATTGGTGAAAGGAATCTCAGTCTATCCTACCCATATAGGGGTTTTGGTTCTGGTTAGAGGGGATTGGCGAAAGGAATCTCAGTCTATCCTAACCACACAGGAGTTTTAGTTCTGGTTAGACGGGATTGGCGAAAAGAATATCAGTCTATCCTAACCACATCGGGTTTTGGTTCTGGTTAGAGGGGGTTAGCGAAAGGAATCTCAGTCTATCCTAACCACAGAGGAGTTTTAGTTCTGGTTAGAGGGGGTTGGCGCAAGGAATCTCACTCTATCTTAACCACACAGGTTTTGGTTCTGGTTAGAGGGGCTTGGCGAAAGGAATCTCAGTCTATCCTAACCACACAGGGGTTTTGGTTCTGGTTAGAGGGGATTGGGGAAAGGAATCTCAGTCTATCCTAACCACACAGGGGTTTTGGTTCTGGTTAGAGGGGATTGGCGAAAAGAATCTCAGTCTATCCTAACCACATCGGATTTTGGTTCTGGTTAGAGGGGATTGGCGGAAGGAATCTCAGTCTATCCTAACCACACAGGCGTTTTGGTTCTTTTTAGAGGGGATTGGCGAAAGGAATCTCAGTCTATCCGAACCACACAGGAGTTTTGGTTCTGGTTAGAGGGGATTGGCGAAAGGAATCTCAGTCTATCCTAACCACACAGGTTTTGGTTCTGGTTAGAGGGGATTGGCGAAAGGAATCTCAGTCTATCCTAACCACACAGGAGTTTTGGTTCTGGTTAGAGGGGATTGGCGAAAGGAATCTCAGTCTATCCTAACCACACAGGTTTTGGTTCTGGTTAGAGGGGATTGGCAAAAGGAATCTCAGTCTATCCTACCCACATAGGGGTTTTGGTTCTGGTTAGAGGGGATTGGCGACAGGAATCTCAGTCTATCCTAACCACACAGGAGTTTTAGTTCTGGTTAGACGGGATTGGCGAAAAGAATATCAGTCTATCCTAACCACATCGGGTTTTGGTTCTGGTTAGAGGGGGTTAGCGAAAGGAATCTCAGTCTATCCTAACCACAGAGGAGTTTTAGTTCTGGTTAGAGGGGGTTGGCGCAAGGAATCTCACTCTATCTTAACCACACAGGTTTTGGTTCTGGTTAGAGGGGCTTGGCGAAAGGAATCTCAGTCTATCCTAACCACACAGGGGTTTTGGTTCTGGTTAGAGGGGATTGGGGAAAGGAATCTCAGTCTATCCTAACCACACAGGGGTTTTGGTTCTGGTTAGAGGGGATTGGCGAAAAGAATCTCAGTCTATCCTAACCACAGCGGATTTTGGTTCTGGTTAGAGGGGATTGGCGGAAGGAATCTCAGTCTATCCTAACCACACAGGCGTTTTGGTTCTTTTTAGAGTGGATTGGCGAAAGGAATCTCAGTCTATCCGAACCACACAGGAGTTTTGGTTCTGGTTAGAGGGGATTGGCGAAAGGAATCTCAGTCTATCCTAACCACACAGGTTTTGGTTCTGGTTAGAGGGGATTGGCGAAAGGAATCTCAGTCTATCCTAACCACACAGGAGTTTTGGTTCTGGTTAGAGGGGATTGGCGAAAGGAATCTCAGTCTATCCTAACCACACAGGTTTTGGTTCTGGTTAGAGGGGATTGGCGAAAGGAATCTCAGTCTATCCTAACCACATCGGATTTTGGTTCTGGTTAGAGGGGGTT
The DNA here is from genome assembly GCF_951802175.1 of Populus nigra. Lineage (NCBI taxonomy): Eukaryota > Viridiplantae > Streptophyta > Magnoliopsida > Malpighiales > Salicaceae > Populus > Populus nigra. The sequence goes on along the minus strand of NC_084853.1, from coordinate 34,002,369 downwards.
GGCGAAAGGAATCTCAGTCTATCCTAACCACACAGGAGTTTTCGTTCTGGTTAGAGGGGATTGGCGAAAGGAATCTCAGTCTATCCTAACCACACAGGAGTTTTCGTTCTGGTTAGAGGGGATTGGCGAAAGGAATCTCAGTCTATCCTAACCACACAGGAGTTTTGGTTCTGGTTAGAGGGGATTGGCGAAAGGAATCTCAGTCTATCCTAACCACATCGGATTTTGGTTCTGGTTAGAGGGGATTGGCGAAAGGAATCTCAGTCTATCCTAACCACACAGGAGTTTTGGTTCTGGTTAGAGGGGATTGGCGAAAGAAATCTCAGTCTATCCTAACCACACAGGAGTTTTCGTTCTGGTTAGAGGGGGTTGGCGAAAGGAATCTCAGTCTATCCTAACCACACAGGTTTTGGTTCTGGTTAGAGGGGATTGGCGAAAGGAATCTCAGTCTATCCTAACCACACAGGAGTTTTGGTTCTGGTTAGAGGGGATTGGCGAAAGGAATCTCAGTCTATCCTAACCACACAGGTTTTGGTTCTGGTTAGAGGGGATTGGCGAAAGGAATCTCAGTCTATCCTAACCACATCGGATTTTGGTTCTGGTTAGAGGGGGTTGGCGAAAGGAATCTCAGTCTATCCTAACCACACAGGAGTTTTCGTTCTGGTTAGAGGGGATTGGCGAAAGGAATCTCAGTCTATCCTAACCACACAGGAGTTTTCGTTCTGGTTAGAGGGGATTGGCGAAAGGAATCTCAGTCTATCCTAACCACACAGGAGTTTTGGTTCTGGTTAGAGGGGATTGGCGAAAGGAATCTCAGTCTATCCTAACCACATCGGATTTTGGTTCTGGTTAGAGGGGATTGGCGAAAGGAATCTCAGTCTATCCTAACCACACAGGAGTTTTGGTTCTGGTTAGAGGGGATTGGCGAAAGAAATCTCAGTCTATCCTAACCACACAGGAGTTTTCGTTCTGGTTAGAGGGGATTGGCGAAAAGAATCTCAGTCTATCCTAAACACATCGGGTTTTGGTTCTGGTTAGATGGGGTTGGCGAAAGGAATCTCAGTCTATCCTAACCACACAGGGGTTTTGGTTCTGGTTAGAGGGGATTGGCGAAAAGAATCTCAGTCTATCCTAACCACATCGGATTTTGGTTCTGGTTAGAGGGGATTGGCGGAAGGAATCTCAGTCTATCCTAACCACACAGGCGTTTTGGTTCTTTTTAGAGTGGATTGGAGAAAGGAATCTCAGTCTATCCGAACCACACAGGAGTTTTGGTTCTGGTTAGAGGGGATTGGCGAAAGGAATCTCAGTCTATCCTAACCACACAGGTTTTGGTTCTGGTTAGAGGGGATTGGCGAAAGGAATCTCAGTCTATCCTAACCACACAGGAGTTTTGGTTCTGGTTAGAGGGGATTGGCGAAAGGAATCTCAGTCTATCCTAACCACACAGGTTTTGGTTCTGGTTAGAGGGGATTGGCGAAAGGAATCTCAGTCTATCCTAACCACATCGGATTTTGGTTCTGGTTAGAGGGGGTTGGCGAAAGGAATCTCAGTCTATCCTAACCACACAGGAGTTTTCGTTCTGGTTAGAGGGGATTGGCGAAAGGAATCTCAGTCTATCCTAACCACACAGGAGTTTTCGTTCTGGTTAGAGGGGATTGGCGAAAGGAATCTCAGTCTATCCTAACCACACAGGAGTTTTGGTTCTGGTTAGAGGGGATTGGCGAAAGGAATCTCAGTCTATCCTAACCACATCGGATTTTGGTTCTGGTTAGAGGGGATTGGCGAAAGGAATCTCAGTCTATCCTAACCACACAGGAGTTTTGGTTCTGGTTAGAGGGGATTGGCGAAAGAAATCTCAGTCTATCCTAACCACACAGGAGTTTTCGTTCTGGTTAGAGGGGGTTGGCGAAAGGAATCTCAGTCTATCCTAACCACACAGGTTTTGGTTCTGGTTAGAGGGGATTGGCGAAAGGAATCTCAGTCTATTCTAACCACACAGGAGTTTTGGTTCTGGTTAGAGGGGATTGGCGAAAGGAATCTTAGTCTATCCTAACCACACAGGTTTTGGTTCTGGTTAGAGGGGATTGGCGAAAGGAATCTCAGTCTATCCTAACCACATCGGATTTTGGTTCTGGTTAGAGGGGGTTGGCGAAAGGAATCTCAGTCTATCCTAACCACACAGGAGTTTTCGTTCTGGTTAGAGGGGATTGGCGAAAGGAATCTCAGTCTATCCTAACCACACAGGAGTTTTCGTTCTGGTTAGAGGGGATTGGCGAAAGGAATCTCAGTCTATCCTAACCACACAGGAGTTTTGGTTCTGGTTAGAGGGGATTGGCGAAAGGAATCTCAGTCTATCCTAACCACATCGGATTTTGGTTCTGGTTAGAGGGGATTGGCGAAAGGAATCTCAGTCTATCCTAACCACACAGGAGTTTTGGTTCTGGTTAGAGGGGATTGGCGAAAGAAATCTCAGTCTATCCTAACCACACAGGAGTTTTCGTTCTGGTTAGAGGGGATTGGCGAAAAGAATCTCAGTCTATCCTAAACACATCGGGTTTTGGTTCTGGTTAGATGGGGTTGGCGAAAGGAATCTCAGTCTATCCTAACCACACAGGGGTTTTGGTTCTGGTTAGAGGGGATTGGCGAAAAGAATCTCAGTCTATCCTAACCACATCGGATTTTGGTTCTGGTTAGAGGGGATTGGCGAAAGGAATCTCAGTCTATCCTAACCACACAGGCGTTTTGGTTCTTTTTAGAGTGGATTGGCGAAAGGAATCTCAGTCTATCCTAACCACACATGAGTTTTGGTTCTAGTTAGAGGGGATTGGCGAAAGGAATCTCAGTCTATCCTAACCACACAGGAGTTTTGGTTCTGGTTAGAGGGGATTGGCGAAAGAAATCTCAGTCTATCCTAACCACACAGGAGTTTTCGTTCTGGTTAGAGGGGATTGGCGAAAAGAATCTCAGTCTATCCTAAACACATCGGGTTTTGGTTCTGGTTAGATGGGGTTGGCGAAAGGAATCTCAGTCTATCCTAACCACACAGAAGTTTTGGTTCTGGTTAGAGGGGATTGGCGAAAGGAATCTCAGTCTATCCTAACCACATCGGATTTTGGTTCTGGTTAGAGGGTATTGGCGAAAGGAATCTCAGTCTATCCTAACCACATAGGAGTTTTAGTTCTGGTTAGAGGGGATTGACGAAAAGAATCTCAGTCTATCCTAACCACATCAGGTTTTGGTTCTGGTTAGAGAGGATTGGTGAAAGGAATCTCAGTCTATCCTACCCACACAGGGGTTTTGGTTCTGGTTAGAGGGGATTGGCGAAAGGAATCTCAGTCTATCCTAACCACACAGGAGTTTTCGTTCTGGTTAGAGGGGATTGGCGAAAGGAATCTCAGTCTATCCTAACCACACAGGCGTTTTGGTTCTTTTTAGAGGGGATTGGCGAAAGGAATCTCAGTCTATCCTAACCACACAGGAGTTTTGGTTCTGGTTAGAGGGGATTGGGGAAAGGAATCTCAGTCTATCCTAACCACACAGGGGTTTTGGTTCTGGTTAGAGGGGCTTGGCGAAAGGAATCTCAGTCTATCCTAACCACACAGGGGTTTTGGTTCTGGTTAGAGGGGATTGGGGAAAGGAATCTTAGTCTATCCTAACCACACAGGGGTTTTGGTTCTGGTTAGAGGGGATTGGCGAAAAGAATCTCAGTCTATCCTAACCACATCGGATTTTGGTTCTGGTTAGAGGGGATTGCCGAAAGGAATCTCAGTCTATCCTAACCACACAGGCGTTTTGGTTCTTTTTAGAGGGGATTGGCGAAAGGAATCTCAGTCTATCCTAACCACACAGGAGTTTTGGTTCTAGTTAGAGGGGATTGGCGAAAGGAATCTCAGTCTATCCTAACCACACAGGAGTTTTGGTTCTGGTTAGAGGGGATTGGCGAAAGAAATCTCAGTCTATCCTAACCACACAGGAGTTTTCGTTCTGGTTAGAGGGGATTGGCGAAAAGAATCTCAGTCTATCCTAAACACATCGGGTTTTGGTTCTGGTTAGATGGGGTTGGCGAAAGGAATCTCAGTCTATCCTAACCACACAGAAGTTTTGGTTCTGGTTAGAGGGGATTGGCGAAAGGAATCTCAGTCTATCCTAACCACATCGGATTTTGGTTCTGGTTAGAGGGTATTGGCGAAAGGAATCTCAGTCTATCCTAACCACATAGGAGTTTTAGTTCTGGTTAGAGGGGATTGACGAAAAGAATCTCAGTCTATCCTAACCACATCAGGTTTTGGTTCTGGTTAGAGAGGATTGGTGAAAGGAATCTCAGTCTATCCTACCCACACAGGGGTTTTGGTTCTGGTTAGAGGGGATTGGCGAAAGGAATCTCAGTCTATCCTAACCACACAGGAGTTTTCGTTCTGGTTAGAGGGGATTGGCGAAAGGAATCTCAGTCTATCCTAACCACACAGGCGTTTTGGTTCTTTTTAGAGGGGATTGGCGAAAGGAATCTCAGTCTATCCTAACCACACAGGAGTTTTGGTTCTGGTTAGAGGGGATTGGGGAAAGGAATCTCAGTCTATCCTAACCACACAGGGGTTTTGGTTCTGGTTAGAGGGGCTTGGCGAAAGGAATCTCAGTCTATCCTAACCACACAGGGGTTTTGGTTCTGGTTAGAGGGGATTGGGGAAAGGAATCTTAGTCTATCCTAACCACACAGGGGTTTTGGTTCTGGTTAGAGGGGATTGGCGAAAAGAATCTCAGTCTATCCTAACCACATCGGATTTTGGTTCTGGTTAGAGGGGATTGCCGAAAGGAATCTCAGTCTATCCTAACCACACAGGCGTTTTGGTTCTTTTTAGAGGGGATTGGCGAAAGGAATCTCAGTCTATCCTAACCACACAGGAGTTTTGGTTCTGGTTAGAGGGGATTGGGGAAAGGAATCTCAGTCTATCCTAACCACACAGGGGTTTTGGTTCTGGTTAGAGGGGCTTGGCGAAAGGAATCTCAGTCTATCCTAACCACACAGGGGTTTTGGTTCTGGTTAGAGGGGATTGCCGAAAAGAATCTCAGTCTATCCTAACCACATCGGATTTTGGTTATGGTTAGAGGGGATTGGCGAAAGGAATCTCAGTCTATCCTAACCACACAGGCGTTTTGGTTCTTTTTAGAGGGGATTGGCGAAAGGAATCTCAGTCTATCCTAACCACACAGGAGTTTTGGTTCTGGTTAGAGGGGATTGGCGAAAGGAATCTCAGTCTATCCTAACCACACAGGAGTTTTCGTTCTGGTTAGAGGGGATTGGCGAAAGGAATCTCAGTCTATCCTAACCACACAGGAGTTTTGGTTCTGGTTAGAGGGGATTGGCGAAAGGAATCTCAGTCTATCCTAACCACATCGGATTTTGGTTCTGGTTAGAGGGGATTGGCGAAAGGAATCTCAGTCTATCCTAACCACACAGGAGTTTTGGTTCTGGTTAGAGGGGATTGGCGAAAGCAATCTTAGTCTATCCTAACCACACAGGAGTTTTCGTTCTGGTTAGAGGGGATTGGCGAAAAGAATCTCAGTCTATCCTAAACACATCGGGTTTTGGTTCTGGTTAGATGGGGTTGGCGAAAGGAATCTCAGTCTATCCTAACCACACAGGGGTTTTGGTTCTGGTTAGAGGGGATTGGCGAAAAGAATCTCAGTCTATCCTAACCACATCGGATTTTGGTTCTGGTTAGAGGGGATTGGCGAAAGGAATCTCAGTCTATCCTAACCACACAGGCGTTTTGGTTCTTTTTAGAGTGGATTGGCGAAAGGAATCTCAGTCTATCCTAACCACACATGAGTTTTGGTTCTAGTTAGAGGGGATTGGCGAAAGGAATCTCAGTCTATCCTAACCACACAGGAGTTTTGGTTCTGGTTAGAGGGGATTGGCGAAAGAAATCTCAGTCTATCCTAACCACACAGGAGTTTTCGTTCTGGTTAGAGGGGATTGGCGAAAAGAATCTCAGTCTATCCTAAACACATCGGGTTTTGGTTCTGGTTAGATGGGGTTGGCGAAAGGAATCTCAGTCTATCCTACCCACACAGGGGTTTTGGTTCTGGTTAGAGGGGATTGGCGAAAGGAATCTCAGTCTATCCTAACCACACAGATTTTGGTTCTGGTTAGAGGGGATTGGCGAAAGGAATCTCAGTCTATCCTAACCACACAGAAGTTTTGGTTCTGGTTAGAGGGGATTGGCGAAAGGAATCTCAGTCTATCCTAACCACACAGGAGTTTTGGTTCTGGTTAGAGGGGATTGGCGAAAGGAATCTCAGTCTATCCTAACCACATCGGATTTTGGTTCTGGTTAGAGGGTATTGGCGAAAGGAATCTCAGTCTATCCTAACCACATAGGAGTTTTAGTTCTGGTTAGAGGGGATTGCCGAAAAGAATCTCAGTCTATCCTAACCACATCAGGTTTTGGTTCTGGTTAGAGAGGATTGGTGAAAGGAATCTCAGTCTATCCTACCCACACAGGGGTTTTGGTTCTGGTTAGAGGGGATTGGCGAAAGGAATCTCAGTCTATCCTAACCACACAGGAGTTTTCGTTCTGGTTAGAGGGGATTGGCGAAAGGAATCTCAGTCTATCCTAACCACACAGGCGTTTTGGTTCTTTTTAGAGGGGATTGGCGAAAGGAATCTCAGTCTATCCTAACCACACAGGAGTTTTGGTTCTGGTTAGAGGGGATTGGGGAAAGGAATCTCAGTCTATCCTAACCACACAGGGGTTTTGGTTCTGGTTAGAGGGGCTTGGCGAAAGGAATCTCAGTCTATCCTAACCACACAGGGGTTTTGGTTCTGGTTAGAGGGGATTGGGGAAAGGAATCTTAGTCTATCCTAACCACACAGGGGTTTTGGTTCTGGTTAGAGGGGATTGGCGAAAAGAATCTCAGTCTATCCTAACCACATCGGAATTTGGTTCTGGTTAGAGGGGATTGGCGAAAGGAATCTCAGTCTATCCTAACCACACAGGCGTTTTGGTTCTTTTTAGAGGGGATTGGCGAAAGGAATCTCAGTCTATCCTAACCACACAGGAGTTTTGGTTCTGGTTAGAGGGGATTGGGGAAAGGAATCTCAGTCTATCCTAACCACACAGGGGTTTTGGTTCTGGTTAGAGGGGCTTGGCGAAAGGAATCTCAGTCTATCCTAACCACACAGGGGTTTTGGTTCTGGTTAGAGGGGATTGCCGAAAAGAATCTCAGTCTATCCTAACCACATCGGATTTTGGTTCTGGTTAGAGGGGATTGGCGAAAGGAATCTCAGTCTATCCTAACCACACAGGCGTTTTGGTTCTTTTTAGAGGGGATTGGCGAAAGGAATCTCAGTCTATCCTAACCACACAGGAGTTTTGGTTCTGGTTAGAGGGGATTGGCGAAAGGAATCTCAGTCTATCCTAACCACACAGGAGTTTTGGTTCTGGTTAGAGGGGATTGGCGAAAGGAATCTCAGTCTATCCTAACCACATCGGATTTTGGTTCTGGTTAGAGGGGGTTGGCGAAAGGAATCTCAGTCTATCCTAACCACACAGGAGTTTTCGTTCTGGTTAGAGGGGATTGGCGAAAGGAATCTCAGTCTATCCTAACCACACAGGAGTTTTGGTTCTGGTTAGAGGGGATTGGCGAAAAGAATCTCAGTCTATCCTAACCACATCGGATTTTGGTTCTGGTTAGAGGGGATTGGCGAAAGGAATCTCAGTCTATCCTAACCACACAGGGGTTTTGGTTCTGGTTAGAGGGGGTTCGCGAAAGGAATCTCAGTCTATCCTAACTACAGAGGAGTTTTAGTTCTGGTTAGAGGGGGTTGGCGCAAGGAATCTCACTCTATCTTAACCACACAGGTTTTGGTTCTGGTTAGAGGGGCTTGGCGAAAGGAATCTCAGTCTATCCTAACCACACAGGCGTTTTGGTTCTTTTTAGAGTGGATTGGCGAAAGGAATCTCAGTCTATCCTAACCACACATGAGTTTTGGTTCTCGTTAGAGGGGATTGGCGAAAGGAATCTCAGTCTATCCTAACCACACATGAGTTTTGGTTCTAGTTAGAGGGGATTGGCGAAAGGAATCTCAGTCTATCCTAACCACAGAGGAGTTTTCGTTCTGGTTAGAGGGGATTGGCGAAAAGAATCTCAGTCTATCCTAAACACACAGGAGTTTTGGTTCTGGTTAGAGGGGATTGGCGAAAGGAATCTCAGTCTATCCTAACCACACAGGGGTTTTGGTTCTGGTTAGAGGGGGTTAGCGAAAGGAATCTCAGTCTATCCTAACCACAGAGGAGTTTTAGTTCTGGTTAGAGGGGGTTGGCGCAAGGAATCTCACTCTATCTTAACCACACAGGTTTTGGTTCTGGTTAGAGGGGCTTGGCGAAAGGAATCTCAGTCTATCCTAACCACACAGGGGTTTTGGTTCTGGTTAGAGGGGATTGGGGAAAGGAATCTTAGTCTATCCTAACCACACAGGGGTTTTGGTTCTGGTTAGAGGGGATTGGCGAAAAGAATCTCAATCTATCCTAACCACATCGGATTTTGGTTCTGGTTAGAGGGGATTGGCGAAAGGAATCTCAGTCTATCCTAACCACACAGGCGTTTTGGTTCTTTTTAGAGTGGATTGGCGAAAGGAATCTCAGTCTATCCTAACCACACATGAGTTTTGGTTCTCGTTAGAGGGGATTGGCGAAAGGAATCTCAGTCTATCCTAACCACACATGAGTTTTGGTTCTAGTTAGAGGGGATTGGCGAAAGGAATCTCAGTCTATCCTAACCACAGAGGAGTTTTCGTTCTGGTTAGAGGGGATTGGCGAAAAGAATCTCAGTCTATCCTAAACACACAGGAGTTTTGGTTCTGGTTAGAGGGGATTGGCGAAAGGAATCTCAGTCTATCCTAACCACACAGGGGTTTTGGTTCTGGTTAGAGGGGGTTAGCGAAAGGAATCTCAGTCTATCCTAACCACAGAGGAGTTTTAGTTCTGGTTAGAGGGGGTTGGCGCAAGGAATCTCACTCTATCTTAACCACACAGGTTTTGGTTCTGGTTAGAGGGGCTTGGCGAAAGGAATCTCAGTCTATCCTAACCACACAGGGGTTTTGGTTCTGGTTAGAGGGGATTGGGGAAAGGAATCTTAGTCTATCCTAACCACACAGGGGTTTTGGTTCTGGTTAGAGGGGATTGGCGAAAAGAATCTCAGTCTATCCTAACCACATCGGATTTTGGTTCTGGTTAGAGGGGATTGGCGAAAGGAATCTCAGTCTATCCTAACCACACAGGCGTTTTGGTTCTTTTTAGAGGGGATTGGCGAAAGGAATCTCAGTCTATCCTAACCACACAGGAGTTTTGGTTCTGGTTAGAGGGGATTGGGGAAAGGAATCTCAGTCTATCCTAACCACACAGGGGTTTTGGTTCTAGTTAGAGGGGCTTGGCGAAAGGAATCTCAGTCTATCCTAACCACACAGGGGTTTTGGTTCTGGTTAGAGGGGATTGGGGAAAGGAATCTTAGTCTATCCTAACCACACAGGGGTTTTGGTTCTGGTTAGAGGGGATTGGCGAAAAGAATCTCAGTCTATCCTAACCACATCGGATTTTGGTTCTGGTTAGAGGGGATTGGCGAAAGGAATCTCAGTCTATCCTAACCACACAGGCGTTTTGGTTCTTTTTAGAGGGGATTGGCGAAAGGAATCTCAGTCTATCCTAACCACACAGGAGTTTTGGTTCTGGTTAGAGGGGATTGGGGAAAGGAATCTCAGTCTATCCTAACCACACAGGGGTTTTGGTTCTGGTTAGAGGGGCTTGGCAAAAGGAATCTCAGTCTATCCTAACCACACAGGGGTTTTGGTTCTGGTTAGAGGGGATTGGCGAAAAGAATCTAAGTCTATCCTAACCACATCGGATTTTGGTTCTGGTTAGAGGGGATTGGCGAAAGGAATCTCAGTCTATCCTAACCACACAGGCGTTTTGGTTCTTTTTAGAGGGGATTGGCGAAAGGAATCTCAGTCTATCCTAACCACACAGGAGTTTTGGTTCTGGTTAGAGGGGATTGGCGAAAGGAATCTCAGTCTATCCTAACCACACAGGTTTTGGTTCTGGTTAGAGGGCATTGGCGAAAGGAATCTCAGTCTATCCTAACCACACAGGAGTTTTGGTTCTGGTTAGAGGGGATTGGCGAAAGGAATCTCAGTCTATCCTAACCACATCGGATTTTGGTTCTGGTTAGAGGGGGTTGGCGAAAGGAATCTCAGTCTATCCTAACCACACAGGAGTTTTCGTTCTGGTTAGAGGGGATTGGCGAAAGGAATCTCAGTCTATCCTAACCACACAGGAGTTTTGGTTCTGGTTAGAGGGGATTGGCGAAAGGAATCTCAGTCTATCCTAACCACACAGGAGTTTTGGTTCTGGTTAGAGGGGATTGGCGAAAGGAATCTCAGTCTATCCTAACCACACAGGGGTTTTGGTTCTGGTTAGAGGGGATTGGCGAAAGGAATCTCAGTCTATCCTAACCACACAGGGGTTTTGGTTCTGGTTAGAGGGGATTGGCGAAAAGAATCTCAGTCTATCCTAACCACATCGGATTTTGGTTCTGGTTAGAGGGGATTGGCGAAAGGAATCTCAGTCTATCCTAACCACACAGGCGTTTTGGTTCTTTTTAGAGTGGATTGGCGAAAGGAATCTCAGTCTATCCTAACCACACATGAGTTTTGGTTCTCGTTAGAGGGGATTGGCGAAAGGAATCTCAGTCTATCCTAACCACACAGGAGTTTTGGTTCTGGTTAGAGGGGATTGGCGAAAGAAATCTCAGTCTATCCTAACCACACAGGAGTTTTCGTTCTGGTTAGAGGGGATTGGCGAAAAGAATCTCAGTCTATCCTAAACACATCGGGTTTTGGTTCTGGTTAGATGGGGTTGGCGAAATGAATCTCAGTCTATCCTACCCACACAGGGGTTTTGGTTCTGGTTAGAGGGGATTGGCGAAAGGAATATCAGTCTATCCTAACCACATCGGATTTTGGTTCTGGTTAGAGGGGATTGGCGAAAGGAATCTCAGTCTATCCTAACCACACAGGGGTTTTGGTTCTGGTTAGAGGGGATTGGCGAAAAGAATCTCAGTCTATCCTAACCACATCGGATTTTGGTTCTGGTTAGAGGGGATTGGCGAAAGGAATCTCAGTCTATCCTAACCACACAGGCGTTTTGGTTCTTTTTAGAGTGGATTGGCGAAAGGAATCTCAGTCTATCCTAACCACACATGAGTTTTGGTTCTAGTTAGAGGGGATTGGCGAAAGGAATCTCAGTCTATCCTAACCACACAGGAGTTTTCATTCTGGTTAGAGGGGATTGGCGAAAAGAATCTCAGTCTATCCTAAACACATCGGGTTTTGGTTCTGGTTAGATGGGGTTGGCGAAAGGAATCTCAGTCTATCCTACCCACACAGGGGTTTTGGTTCTGGTTAGAGGGGATTGGCGAAAGGAATCTCAGTCTATCCTAACCACACAGGGGTTTTGGTTCTGGTTAGAGGGGATTGGCGAAAAGAATCTCAGTCTATCCTAACCACATCGGATTTTGGTTCTGGTTAGAGGGGATTGGCGAAAGGAATCTCAGTCTACCCTAACCACACAGGCGTTTTGGTTCTTTTTAGAGTGGATTGGCGAAAGGAATCTCAGTCTATCCTAACCACACATGAGTTTTGGTTCTAGTTAGAGGGGATTGGCGAAAGTAATCTCAGTCTATCCTAACCACACAGGAGTTTTCGTTCTGGTTAGAGGGGATTGGCGAAAGGAATCTCAGTCTATCCTAACCACACAGGAGTTTTGGTTCTGGTTAGAGGGGATTGGCGAAAGGAATCTCAGTCTATCCTAACCACACAGGAGTTTTCGTTCTGGTTAGAGGGGATTGGCGAAAGGAATCTCAGTCTATCCTAACCACATCGGATTTTGGTTCTGGTTAGAGGGGATTGGCGAAAGGAATCTCAGTCTATCCTAACCACACAGGAGTTTTTGTTCTGGGTAGAGGGGATTGGCGAAACGAATCTCAGTCTATCCTAACCACATCGGGTTTTGGTTCTGGTTAGAGGGGATTGGTGAAAGGAATCTCAGTCTATCCTACCCACACAGGGGTTTTGGTTCTGGTTTCAGGGGATTGGCGAAAGGAATCTCAGTCTATCCTAACCACACAGGAGTTTTAGTTCTGGTCAGAGGGGATTGGCGAAAGGAATCTCAGTCTATCCTAACCACACAGGTTTTGGTTCTGGTTAGAAAGGATTGGCGAAAGGAATCTCAGTCTATCCTAACCACACAGGAGTTTTCGTTCTGGTTAGAGGGGATTGGCGAAAAGAATCTCAGTCTATCCTAACCACATCGGATTTTAATTCTGGTTAGAGGGGATTGGCGAAAAGAATCTCAGTCTATCCTAACCACACAGGAGTTTTAGTTCTGGTTAGAAAAGAATCTCAGTCTATCCTAACCACATCGGGTTTTGGTTCTGGTTAGAGGGGGTTGGCGAAAGGAATCTCAGTCTATCCTAACCACACAGGAGTTTTAGTTCTGGTTAGAGGGGGTTGGCGCAAGGAATCTCAGTCTATCCTAACCAGACAGGAGTTTTGGTTCTGGTTAGAGGGGATTGGCGAAAGGAATCTCAGTCTATCCTAACCACATCGGATTTTGGTTCTGGTTAGAGGGGGTTGGCGCAAGGAATCTCAGTCTGTCCTAACCACACAGGAGTTTTGGTTCTGGTTAGAGGGGATTGGCGAAAGGAATCTCAGTCTATCCTAACCACATCGGATTTTGGTTCTGGTTAGAGGGGGTTGGCGCAAGGAATCTCAGTCTATCCTAACCACACAGAAGTTTTGGTTCTGGTTAGAGGGGATTGGCGAAAGGAATCTCAGTCTATCCTAACCACACAGGAGTTTTAGTTCTGGTTAGAGGGGATTGGCGAAAGGAATCTCAGTCTATCCTAACCACACAGGTTTTGGTTCTGGTTAGAGGGGATTGGCGAAAGGAATCTCAGTCTATCCTAACCACATCGGATTTTGGTTCTGGTTAGAGGGGGTTGGCGCAAGGAATCTCAGTCTATCCTAACCACACAGGAGTTTTGGTTCTGGTTAGAGGGGCTTGGCGAAAGGAATCTCAGTCTATCCTAACCACATCGGATTTTGGTTCTGGTTAGAGGGGATTGGCGAAAGGAATCTCAGTCTATCCTAACCACAACGGATTTTGGTTCTGGTTAGAGGGGTTTGGCGAAAGGAATCTCAGTCTATCCTAACCGCAACGGATTTTGGTTCTGGTTAGAGGGGGTTGGCGAAAGGAATCTCACTCTATCCTAACCCCATCGGATTTTGGTTCTGGTTAGAGGGGATTGGCGAAAGGAATCTCAGTCTATCCTAACCACACAGGAGTTTTGGTTCTGGTTAGAGGGGATTGGCGAAAGGAATCTCAGTCTATCCTAACCACACAGGAGTTTTTGTTCTGGTTAGAGGGGATTGGCGAAAAGAATCTCAGTCTATCCTAACCACATCGGGTTTTGGTTCTGGTTAGAGGGGATTGGTGAAAGGAATCTCAGTCTATCCTACCCACACAGGGGTTTTGGTTATGGTTTCAGGGGATTGGCGAAAGGAATCTCAGTCTATCCTAACCACACAGGGGTTTTGGTTCTGGTTAGAGGGGATTGGCGAAAAGAATCTCAGTCTATCCTAACCACACAGGTTTTGGTTCTGGTTAGAGGGGATTGGCGAAAGGAATCTCAGTCTACCCTAACCACACAGGCGTTTTCGTTCTGGTTAGAGGGGATTGGCGAAAAGAATCTCAGTCTATCCTAACCACATCGGGTTTTGGTTCTGGTTAGAGGGGGTTGGCGAAAGGAATCTCAATCTATCCTAACCACACAGGAGTTTTCGTTCTGGTTAGAGGGGATTGGCGAAAGGAATCTCAGTCTATCCTAACCACACAGGAGTTTTGGTTCTGGTTAGAGGGGATTGGCGAAAGGAATCTCAGTCTATCCTAACCACACAGGAGTTTTGGTTCTGGTTAGAGGGGATTGGCGAAAGGAATCTCAGTCTATCCTAACCACATCGGATTTTGGTTCTGGTTAGAGGGGATTGGCGAAAGGAATCTCAGTCTATCCTAACCACACAGGAGTTTTTGTTCTGGTTAGAGGGGTTTGGCGAAACGAATCTCAGTCTATCCTAACCACATCGGATTTTGGTTCTGGTTAGAGGGGATTGGCGAAAGGAATCTCAGTCTATCCTAACCACACAGGCGTTTTGGTTCTTTTTAGAGGGGATTGGCGAAAGGAATCTCAGTCTATCCTAACCACACAGGAGTTTTGGTTCTGGTTAGAGGGCATTGGGGAAAGGAATCTCAGTCTATCCTAACCACACAGGGGTTTTGGTTCTGGTTAGAGGGGCTTGGCAAAAGGAATCTCAGTCTATCCTAACCACACAGGGGTTTTGGTTCTGGTTAGAGGGGATTGGCGAAAAGAATCTAAGTCTATCCTAACCACATCGGATTTTGGTTCTGGTTAGAGGGGATTGGCGAAAGGAATCTCAGTCTATCCTAACCACACAGGCGTTTTGGTTCTTTTTAGAGGGGATTGGCGAAAGGAATCTCAGTCTATCCTAACCACACAGGAGTTTTGGTTCTGGTTAGAGGGGATTGGCGAAAGGAATCTCAGTCTATCCTAACCACACAGGTTTTGGTTCTGGTTAGAGGGCATTGGCGAAAGGAATCTCAGTCTATCCTAACCACACAGGAGTTTTGGTTCTGGTTAGAGGGGATTGGCGAAAGGAATCTCAGTCTATCCTAACCACATCGGATTTTGGTTCTGGTTAGAGGGGGTTGGCGAAAGGAATCTCAGTCTATCCTAACCACACAGGAGTTTTCGTTCTGGTTAGAGGGGATTGGCGAAAGGAATCTCAGTCTATCCTAACCACACAGGAGTTTTGGTTCTGGTTAGAGGGGATTGGCGAAAGGAATCTCAGTCTATCCTAACCACACAGGAGTTTTGGTTCTGGTTAGAGGGGATTGGCGAAAGGAATCTTAGTCTATCCTAACCACACAGGGGTTTTGGTTCTGGTTAGAGGGGATTGGCGAAAGGAATCTCAGTCTATCCTAACCACACAGGGGTTTTGGTTCTGGTTAGAGGGGATTGGCGAAAAGAATCTCAGTCTATCCTAACCACATCGGATTTTGGTTCTGGTTAGAGGGGATTGGCGAAAGGAATCTCAGTCTATCCTAACCACACAGGCGTTTTGGTTCTTTTTAGAGTGGATTGGCGAAAGGAATCTCAGTCTATCCTAACCACACATGAGTTTTGGTTCTCGTTAGAGGGGATTGGCGAAAGGAATCTCAGTCTATCCTAACCACACAGGAGTTTTGGTTCTGGTTAGAGGGGATTGGCGAAAGAAATCTCAGTCTATCCTAACCACACAGGAGTTTTCGTTCTGGTTAGAGGGGATTGGCGAAAAGAATCTCAGTCTATCCTAAACACATCGGGTTTTGGTTCTGGTTAGATGGGGTTGGCGAAAGGAATCTCAGTCTATCCTACCCACACAGGGGTTTTGGTTCTGGTTAGAGGGGATTGGCGAAAGGAATATCAGTCTATCCTAACCACATCGGATTTTGGTTCTGGTTAGAGGGGATTGGCGAAAGGAATCTCAGTCTATCCTAACCACACAGGGGTTTTGGTTCTGGTTAGAGGGGATTGGCGAAAAGAATCTCAGTCTATCCTAACCACATCGGATTTTGGTTCTGGTTAGAGGGGATTGGCGAAAGGAATCTCAGTCTATCCTAACCACATAGGCATTTTGGTTCTTTTTAGAGTGGATTGGCGAAAGGAATCTCAGTCTATCCTAACCACACATGAGTTTTGGTTCTAGTTAGAGGGGATTGGCGAAAGGAATCTCAGTCTATCCTAACCACACAGGAGTTTTCGTTCTGGTTAGAGGGGATTGGCGAAAAGAATCTCAGTCTATCCTAAACACATCGGGTTTTGGTTCTGGTTAGATGGGGTTGGCGAAAGGAATCTCAGTCTATCCTACCCACACAGGGGTTTTGGTTCTGGTTAGAGGGGATTGGCGAAAGGAATCTCAGTCTATCCTAACCACACAGGGGTTTTGGTTCTGGTTAGAGGGGATTGGCGAAAAGAATCTCAGTCTATCCTAACCACATCGGATTTTGGTTCTGGTTAGAGGGGATTGGCGAAAGGAATCTCAGTCTACCCTAACCACACAGGCGTTTTGGTTCTTTTTAGAGTGGATTGGCGAAAGGAATCTCAGTCTATCCTAACCACACATGAGTTTTGGTTCTAGTTAGAGGGGATTGGCGAAAGGAATCTCAGTCTATCCTAACCACACAGGAGTTTTCGTTCTGGTTAGAGGGGATTGGCGAAAGGAATCTCAGTCTATCCTAACCACACAGGAGTTTTGGTTCTGGTTAGAGGGGATTGGCGAAAGGAATCTCAGTCTATCCTAACCACACAGGAGTTTTGGTTCTGGTTAGAGGGGATTGGCGAAAGGAATCTCAGTCTATCCTAACCACATCGGATTTTGGTTCTGGTTAGAGGGGATTGGCGAAAGGAATCTCAGTCTATCCTAACCACACAGGAGTTTTTGTTCTGGGTAGAGGGGATTGGCGAAACGAATCTCAGTCTATCCTAACCACATCGGGTTTTGGTTCTGGTTAGAGGGGATTGGTGAAAGGAATCTCAGTCTATCCTACCCACACAGGGGTTTTGGTTCTGGTTTCAGGGGATTGGCGAAAGGAATCTCAGTCTATCCTAACCACACAGGAGTTTTAGTTCTGGTCAGAGGGGATTGGCGAAAGGAATCTCAGTCTATCCTAACCACACAGGTTTTGGTTCTGGTTAGAAAGGATTGGCGAAAGGAATCTCAGTCTATCCTAACCACACAGGAGTTTTCGTTCTGGTTAGAGGGGATTGGCGAAAAGAATCTCAGTCTATCCTAACCACATCGGATTTTAATTCTGGTTAGAGGGGATTGGCGAAAAGAATCTCAGTCTATCCTAACCACACAGGAGTTTTAGTTCTGGTTAGAAAAGAATCTCAGTCTATCCTAACCACATCGGGTTTTGGTTCTGGTTAGAGGGGGTTGGCGAAAGGAATCTCAGTCTATCCTAACCACACAGGAGTTTTAGTTCTGGTTAGAGGGGGTTGGCGCAAGGAATCTCAGTCTATCCTAACCAGACAGGAGTTTTGGTTCTGGTTAGAGGGGATTGGCGAAAGGAATCTCAGTCTATCCTAACCACATCGGATTTTGGTTCTGGTTAGAGGGGGTTGGCGCAAGGAATCTCAGTCTGTCCTAACCACACAGGAGTTTTGGTTCTGGTTAGAGGGGATTGGCGAAAGGAATCTCAGTCTATCCTAACCACATCGGATTTTGGTTCTGGTTAGAGGGGGTTGGCGCAAGGAATCTCAGTCTATCCTAACCACACAGAAGTTTTGGTTCTGGTTAGAGGGGATTGGCGAAAGGAATCTCAGTCTATCCTAACCACACAGGAGTTTTAGTTCTGGTTAGAGGGGATTGGCGAAAGGAATCTCAGTCTATCCTAACCACACAGGTTTTGGTTCTGGTTAGAGGGGATTGGCGAAAGGAATCTCAGTCTATCCTAACCACATCGGATTTTGGTTCTGGTTAGAGGGGGTTGGCGCAAGGAATCTCAGTCTATCCTAACCACACAGGAGTTTTGGTTCTGGTTAGAGGGGCTTGGCGAAAGGAATCTCAGTCTATCCTAACCACATCGGATTTTGGTTCTAGTTAGAGGGGATTGGCGAAAGGAATCTCAGTCTATCCTAACCACAACGGATTTTGGTTCTGGTTAGAGGGGTTTGGCGAAAGGAATCTCAGTCTATCCTAACCGCAACGGATTTTGGTTCTGGTTAGAGGGGGTTGGCGAAAGGAATCTCACTCTATCCTAACCCCATCGGATTTTGGTTCTGGTTAGAGGGGATTGGCGAAAGGAATCTCAGTCTATCCTAACCACACAGGAGTTTTGGTTCTGGTTAGAGGGGATTGGCGAAAGGAATCTCAGTCTATCCTAACCACACAGGAGTTTTTGTTCTGGTTAGAGGGGATTGGCGAAAAGAATCTCAGTCTATCCTAACCACATCGGGTTTTGGTTCTGGTTAGAGGGGATTGGTGAAAGGAATCTCAGTCTATCCTACCCACACAGGGGTTTTGGTTATGGTTTCAGGGGATTGGCGAAAGGAATCTCAGTCTATCCTAACCACACAGGAGTTTTAATTCTGGTCAGAGGGGATTGGCGAAAGGAATCTCAGTCTATCCTAACCACACAGGTTTTGGTTCTGGTTAGAAGGGATTGGCGAAAGGAATCTCAGTCTATCCTAACCACACAGGAGTTTTCGTTCTGGTTAGAGGGGATTGGCGAAAAGAATCTCAGTCTATCCTAACCACATCGGGTTTTGGTTCTGGTTAGAGGGGATTGGCGAAAGGAATCTCAGTCTATCCTAACCACACAGGCGTTTTGGTTCTTTTTAGAGGGGATTGGCGAAAGGAATCTCAGTCTATCCTAACCACACAGGAGTTTTGGTTCTGGTTAGAGGGGATTGGCGAAAGGAATCTCAGTCTATCCTAACCACACAGGTTTTGGTTCTGGTTAGAGGGCATTGGCGAAAGGAATCTCAGTCTATCCTAACCACACAGGAGTTTTGGTTCTGGTTAGAGGGGATTGGCGAAAGGAATCTCAGTCTATCCTAACCACATCGGATTTTGGTTCTGGTTAGAGGGGGTTGGCGAAAGGAATCTCAGTCTATCCTAACCACACAGGAGTTTTCGTTCTGGTTAGAGGGGATTGGCGAAAGGAATCTCAGTCTATCCTAACCACACAGGAGTTTTGGTTCTGGTTAGAGGGGATTGGCGAAAGGAATCTCAGTCTATCCTAACCACACAGGAGTTTTGGTTCTGGTTAGAGGGGATTGGCGAAAGGAATCTTAGTCTATCCTAACCACACAGGGGTTTTGGTTCTGGTTAGAGGGGATTGGCGAAAGGAATCTCAGTCTATCCTAACCACACAGGGGTTTTGGTTCTGGTTAGAGGGGATTGGCGAAAAGAATCTCAGTCTATCCTAACCACATCGGATTTTGGTTCTGGTTAGAGGGGATTGGCGAAAGGAATCTCAGTCTATCCTAACCACACAGGCGTTTTGGTTCTTTTTAGAGTGGATTGGCGAAAGGAATCTCAGTCTATCCTAACCACACATGAGTTTTGGTTCTCGTTAGAGGGGATTGGCGAAAGGAATCTCAGTCTATCCTAACCACACAGGAGTTTTGGTTCTGGTTAGAGGGGATTGGCGAAAGAAATCTCAGTCTATCCTAACCACACAGGAGTTTTCGTTCTGGTTAGAGGGGATTGGCGAAAAGAATCTCAGTCTATCCTAAACACATCGGGTTTTGGTTCTGGTTAGATGGGGTTGGCGAAAGGAATCTCAGTCTATCCTACCCACACAGGGGTTTTGGTTCTGGTTAGAGGGGATTGGCGAAAGGAATATCAGTCTATCCTAACCACATCGGATTTTGGTTCTGGTTAGAGGGGATTGGCGAAAGGAATCTCAGTCTATCCTAACCACACAGGGGTTTTGGTTCTGGTTAGAGGGGATTGGCGAAAAGAATCTCAGTCTATCCTAACCACATCGGATTTTGGTTCTGGTTAGAGGGGATTGGCGAAAGGAATCTCAGTCTATCCTAACCACATAGGCATTTTGGTTCTTTTTAGAGTGGATTGGCGAAAGGAATCTCAGTCTATCCTAACCACACATGAGTTTTGGTTCTAGTTAGAGGGGATTGGCGAAAGGAATCTCAGTCTATCCTAACCACACAGGAGTTTTCGTTCTGGTTAGAGGGGATTGGCGAAAAGAATCTCAGTCTATCCTAAACACATCGGGATTTGGTTCTGGTTAGATGGGGTTGGCGAAAGGAATCTCAGTCTATCCTACCCACACAGGGGTTTTGGTTCTGGTTAGAGGGGATTGGCGAAAGGAATCTCAGTCTATCCTAACCACACAGGGGTTTTGGTTCTGGTTAGAGGGGATTGGCGAAAAGAATCTCAGTCTATCCTAACCACATCGGATTTTGGTTCTGGTTAGAGGGGATTGGCGAAAGGAATCTCAGTCTACCCTAACCACACAGGCGTTTTGGTTCTTTTTAGAGTGGATTGGCGAAAGGAATCTCAGTCTATCCTAACCACACATGAGTTTTGGTTCTAGTTAGAGGGGATTGGCGAAAGGAATCTCAGTCTATCCTAACCACACAGGAGTTTTCGTTCTGGTTAGAGGGGATTGGCGAAAGGAATCTCAGTCTATCCTAACCACACAGGAGTTTTGGTTCTGGTTAGAGGGGATTGGCGAAAGGAATCTCAGTCTATCCTAACCACACAGGAGTTTTGGTTCTGGTTAGAGGGGATTGGCGAAAGGAATCTCAGTCTATCCTAACCACATCGGATTTTGGTTCTGGTTAGAGGGGATTGGCGAAAGGAATCTCAGTCTATCCTAACCACACAGGAGTTTTTGTTCTGGGTAGAGGGGATTGGCGAAACGAATCTCAGTCTATCCTAACCACATCGGGTTTTGGTTCTGGTTAGAGGGGATTGGTGAAAGGAATCTCAGTCTATCCTACCCACACAGGGGTTTTGGTTCTGGTTTCAGGGGATTGGCGAAAGGAATCTCAGTCTATCCTAACCACACAGGAGTTTTAGTTCTGGTCAGAGGGGATTGGCGAAAGGAATCTCAGTCTATCCTAACCACACAGGTTTTGGTTCTGGTTAGAAAGGATTGGCGAAAGGAATCTCAGTCTATCCTAACCACACAGGAGTTTTCGTTCTGGTTAGAGGGGATTGGCGAAAAGAATCTCAGTCTATCCTAACCACATCGGATTTTAATTCTGGTTAGAGGGGATTGGCGAAAAGAATCTCAGTCTATCCTAACCACATCGGATTTTGGTTCTGGTTAGAGGGGATTGGCGAAAGGAATCTCAGTCTACCCTAACCACACAGGCGTTTTGGTTCTTTTTAGAGTGGATTGGCGAAAGGAATCTCAGTCTATCCTAACCACACATGAGTTTTGGTTCTAGTTAGAGGGGATTGGCGAAAGGAATCTCAGTCTATCCTAACCACACAGGAGTTTTCGTTCTGGTTAGAGGGGATTGGCGAAAGGAATCTCAGTCTATCCTAACCACACAGGAGTTTTGGTTCTGGTTAGAGGGGATTGGCGAAAGGAATCTCAGTCTATCCTAACCACACAGGAGTTTTGGTTCTGGTTAGAGGGGATTGGCGAAAGGAATCTCAGTCTATCCTAACCACATCGGATTTTGGTTCTGGTTAGAGGGGATTGGCGAAAGGAATCTCAGTCTATCCTAACCACACAGGAGTTTTTGTTCTGGGTAGAGGGGATTGGCGAAACGAATCTCAGTCTATCCTAACCACATCGGGTTTTGGTTCTGGTTAGAGGGGATTGGTGAAAGGAATCTCAGTCTATCCTACCCACACAGGGGTTTTGGTTCTGGTTTCAGGGGATTGGCGAAAGGAATCTCAGTCTATCCTAACCACACAGGAGTTTTAGTTCTGGTCAGAGGGGATTGGCGAAAGGAATCTCAGTCTATCCTAACCACACAGGTTTTGGTTCTGGTTAGAAAGGATTGGCGAAAGGAATCTCAGTCTATCCTAACCACACAGGAGTTTTCGTTCTGGTTAGAGGGGATTGGCGAAAAGAATCTCAGTCTATCCTAACCACATCGGATTTTAATTCTGGTTAGAGGGGATTGGCGAAAAGAATCTCAGTCTATCCTAACCACACAGGAGTTTTAGTTCTGGTTAGAAAAGAATCTCAGTCTATCCTAACCACATCGGGTTTTGGTTCTGGTTAGAGGGGGTTGGCGAAAGGAATCTCAGTCTATCCTAACCACACAGGAGTTTTAGTTCTGGTTAGAGGGGGTTGGCGCAAGGAATCTCAGTCTATCCTAACCAGACAGGAGTTTTGGTTCTGGTTAGAGGGGATTGGCGAAAGGAATCTCAGTCTATCCTAACCACATCGGATTTTGGTTCTGGTTAGAGGGGGTTGGCGCAAGGAATCTCAGTCTGTCCTAACCACACAGGAGTTTTGGTTCTGGTTAGAGGGGATTGGCGAAAGGAATCTCAGTCTATCCTAACCACATCGGATTTTGGTTCTGGTTAGAGGGGGTTGGCGCAAGGAATCTCAGTCTATCCTAACCACACAGAAGTTTTGGTTCTGGTTAGAGGGGATTGGCGAAAGGAATCTCAGTCTATCCTAACCACACAGGAGTTTTAGTTCTGGTTAGAGGGGATTGGCGAAAGGAATCTCAGTCTATCCTAACCACACAGGTTTTGGTTCTGGTTAGAGGGGATTGGCGAAAGGAATCTCAGTCTATCCTAACCACATCGGATTTTGGTTCTGGTTAGAGGGGGTTGGCGCAAGGAATCTCAGTCTATCCTAACCACACAGGAGTTTTGGTTCTGGTTAGAGGGGCTTGGCGAAAGGAATCTCAGTCTATCCTAACCACATCGGATTTTGGTTCTAGTTAGAGGGGATTGGCGAAAGGAATCTCAGTCTATCCTAACCACAACGGATTTTGGTTCTGGTTAGAGGGGTTTGGCGAAAGGAATCTCAGTCTATCCTAACCGCAACGGATTTTGGTTCTGGTTAGAGGGGGTTGGCGAAAGGAATCTCACTCTATCCTAACCCCATCGGATTTTGGTTCTGGTTAGAGGGGATTGGCGAAAGGAATCTCAGTCTATCCTA
Source organism: Populus nigra (assembly GCF_951802175.1). NCBI lineage: Eukaryota > Viridiplantae > Streptophyta > Magnoliopsida > Malpighiales > Salicaceae > Populus > Populus nigra. Next base: position 33,979,582 of record NC_084853.1, on the reverse strand, counting down.
ACCACACAGGAGTTTTGGTTCTGGTTAGAGGGGATTGGCGAAAGGAATCTCAGTCTATCCTAACCACACAGGAGTTTTTGTTCTGGTTAGAGGGGATTGGCGAAAAGAATCTCAGTCTATCCTAACCACATCGGGTTTTGGTTCTGGTTAGAGGGGATTGGTGAAAGGAATCTCAGTCTATCCTACCCACACAGGGGTTTTGGTTATGGTTTCAGGGGATTGGCGAAAGGAATCTCAGTCTATCCTAACCACACAGGAGTTTTAATTCTGGTCAGAGGGGATTGGCGAAAGGAATCTCAGTCTATCCTAACCACACAGGTTTTGGTTCTGGTTAGAAGGGATTGGCGAAAGGAATCTCAGTCTATCCTAACCACACAGGAGTTTTCGTTCTGGTTAGAGGGGATTGGCGAAAAGAATCTCAGTCTATCCTAACCACATCGGGTTTTGGTTCTGGTTAGAGGGGATTGGCGAAAGGAATCTCAGTCTATCCTAACCACAAAGGAGTTTTAGTTCTGGTTAGAAAAGAATCTCAGTCTATCCTAACCACATCGGGTTTTGGTTCTGGTTAGAGGGGGTTGGCGAAAGGAATCTCAGTCTATCCTAACCACACAGGAGTTTTAGTTCTGGTTAGAGGGGGTTGGCGCAAGGAATCTCAGTCTATCCTAACCACACAGGAGTTTTGGTTCTGGTTAGAGGGGCTTGGCGAAAGGAATCTCAGTCTATCCTAACCACATCGGATTTTGGTTCTGGTTAGAGGGGATTGGTGAAAGGAATCTCAGTCTATCCTAACCACACAGGGGTTTTGGTTCTTGTTACAGGGGATTGGCGAAAAGAATCTCAGTCTGTCCTAACCACATCGGGTTTTGGTTCTGGTTAGAGGGGATTGGTGAAAAGAATCTCAGTCTATCCTACCCACACAGGGGTTTTGGTTCTGGTTTGAGGGGATTGGCGAAAGGAATCTCAGTCTATCCTAACCACACAGGAGTTTTAGTTCTGGTTAGAGGGGATTGGCGAAAGGAATCTCAGTCTATCCTAACCACACAGGTTTTGGTTCTGGTTAGAGGGGATTGGCGAAAGGAATCTCAGTCTATCCTAACCACATCGGATTTTGGTTCTGGTTAGCGGGGTTTGGCGCAAGGAATCTCAGTCTATCCTAACCACATCGGATTTTGGTTCTGGTTAGAGGGGATTGGCGAAAGGAATCTCAGTCTATCCTAACCACACAGGTTTTGGTTCTGGTTAGAGGGGATTGGCGAAAGGAATCTCAGTCTATCCTAACCACACAGGAGTTTTCGTTCTGGTTAGAGGGGATTGGCGAAAGGAATCTCAGTCTATCCTAACCACACAGGAGTTTTAGTTCTGGTTAGATGGGATTGGCGAAAAGAATCTCAGTCTATCCTAACCACATCGGGTTTTGGTTCTGGTTAGATGGGATTGGTGAAAGGAATCTCAGTCTATCCTACCCACACGGGCGTTTTGGTTCTGGTTAGAGGGGATTGGCGAAAGGAATCTCAGTCTATCCTAACCACATCGGATTTTGGTTCTGGTTAGAGGGGGGTGGCGAAAGGAATCTCAATCTATCCTAACCACACAGGAGTTTTCGTTCTGGTTAGAGGGGATTGGCGAAAGGAATCTCAGTCTATCCTAACCACACAGGAGTTTTGGTTCTGGTTGGGGATTGGCGAAAGGAATCTCAGTCTATCCTAACCACATCGGATTTTGGTTCTGGTTAGAGGGGATTGGCGAAAGGAATCTCAGTCTATCCTAACCACACAGGAGTTTTTGTTCTGGTTAGAGGGGTTTGGCGAAACGAATCTCAGTCTATCCTAACCACATCGGATTTTGGTTCTGGTTAGAGGGGATTGGCGAAAGGAATCTCAGTCTATCCTAACCACACAGGAGTTTTGGTTCTGGTTAGAGGGGATTGGCGAAAGGAATCTCAGTCTATCCTAACCACACAGGAGTTTTCGTTCTGGTTAGATGGGATTGGCGAAAAGAATCTCAGTCTATCCTAACCACATCGGGTTTTGGTTCTGGTTAGATGGGATTGGTGAAAGGAATCTCAGTCTATCCTACCCACACAGGGGTTTTGGTTCTGGTTTGAGGGGATTGGCGAAAGGAATCTCAGTCTATTCTAACCACACAGGAGTTTTCGTTCTGGTTAGAGGGGATTGTCGAAAGGAATCTCAGTCTATCCTAACCACACAGGTTTTGGTTCTGGTTAGAGGGGATTGGCGAAAGGAATCTCAGTCTATCCTAACCACACAGGAGTTTTCGTTCTGGTTAGAGGGGATTGGCGAAAAGAATCTCAGTCTATCCTAACCACATCGGGTTTTGGTTCTGGTTAGAGGGGGTTGGCGAAAGGAATCTCAGTCTATCCTAACCACACAGGAGTTTTAGTTCTGGTTAGAAAGGAATCTCAGTCTATCCTAACCACATCGGATTTTGGTTCTGGTTAGAGGGGGTTGGCGAAAGGAATCTCAATCTATCCTAACCACACAGGAGTTTTCGTTCTGGTTAGAGGGGATTGGCGAAAGGAATCTCAGTCTATCCTAACCACACAGGAGTTTTGGTTCTGGTTAGAGGGGATTGGCGAAAGGAATCTCAGTCTATCCTAACCACACAGGTGTTTTGGTTCTGGTTGGGGATTGGCGAAAGGAATCTCAGTCTATCCTAACCACACAGGCGTTTTGGTTCTTTTTAGAGGGGATTGGCGAAAGGAATCTCAGTCTATCCTAACCACACAGGAGTTTTGGTTCTGGTTAGAGGGGATTGGCGAAAGGAATCTCAGTCTATCCTAACCACATCGGATTTTGGTTCTGGTTAGAGGGGATTGGCGAAAGGAATCTCAGTCTATCCTAACCACACAGGAGTTTTGGTTTTGGTTAGAGGGGATTGGCGAAAGGAATCTCAGTCTATCCTAACCACACAGGAGTTTTGGTTCTGGTTTGAGGGGATTGGCGAAAGGAATCTCAGTCTATCCTAACCACATCGGATTTTGGTTCTGGTTAGAGGGGATCGGCGAAAGGAATCTCAGTCTATCCTAACCACACAGGAGTTTTTGTTCTGGTTAGAGGGGATTGGCGAAACGAATCTCAGTCTATCCTAACCACATCGGATTTTGGTTCTGGTTAGAAGGGATTGGCGAAAGGAATCTCAGTCTATCCTAACCACACAGGTTTTGGTTCTGGTTAGAGGGGATTGGCGAAAGGAATCTCAGTCTATCCTAACCACACAGGAGTTTTGGTTCTGGTTAGAGGGGATTGGCGAAAGGAATCTCAGTCTATCCTAACCACACAGGAGTTTTCGTTCTGGTTAGATGGGATTGGCGAAAAGAATCTCAGTCTATCCGAACCATATCGGGTTTTGGTTCTGGTTAGATGGGATTGGTGAAAGGAATCTCAGTCTATCCTACCCACACAGGGGTTTTGGTTCTGGTTTGAGGGGATTGGCGAAAGGAATCTCAGTCTATCCTAACCACACAGGAGTTTTCGTTCTGGTTAGAGGGGATTGGCGAAAGGAATCTCAGTCTATCCTAACCACATCGGATTTTGGTTCTGGTTAGAGGGGGTTTGCGAAAGGAATCTCAATCTATCCTAACCACACAGGAGTTTTCGTTCTGGTTAGAGGGGATTGGCGAAAGGAATCTCAGTCTATCCTAACCACACAATAGTTTTGGTTCTGGTTAGAGGGGATTGGCGAAAGGAATCTCAGTCTATCCTAACCACACAGGAGTTTTGGTTCTGGTTAGAGGGGATTGGCGAAAGGAATCTCAGTCTATCCTAACCACACAGGAGTTTTCGTTCTGGTTAGATGGGATTGGCGAAAAGAATCTCAGTCTATCCTAACCACATCGGGTTTTGGTTCTGGTTAGATGGGATTGGTGAAAGGAATCTCAGTCTATCCTACCCACACAGGGGTTTTGGTTCTGGTTAGAGGGGATTGGCGAAAGGAATCTCAGTCTATCCTAACCACACAGGAGTTTTGGTTCTGGTTAGAGGGGATTGGCGAAAGGAATCTCAGTCTATCCTAACCACACAGGCGTTTTGGTTCTTTTTAGAGGGGATTGGCGAAAGGAATCTCAGTCTATCCTAACCACACAGGAGTTTTCGTTCTGGTTAGATGGGATTGGCGAAAAGAATCTCAGTCTATCTTAACCACATCGGGTTTTGGTTCTGGTTAGATGGGATTGGGGAAAGGAATCTCAGTCTATCCTACCCACACAGGGGTTTTGGTTCTGGTTTGAGGGGATTGGCGAAAGGAATCTCAGTCTATTCTAACCACACAGGAGTTTTCGTTCTGGTTAGAGGGGATTGTCGAAAGGAATCTCAGTCTATCCTAACCACACAGGTTTTGGTTCTGGTTAGAGGGGATTGGCGAAAGGAATCTCAGTCTATCCTAACCACACAGGAGTTTTCGTTCTGGTTAGAGGGGATTGGCGAAAAGAATCTCAGTCTATCCTAACCACATCGGGTTTTGGTTCTGGTTAGAGGGGGTTGGCGAAAGGAATCTCAGTCTATCCTAACCACACAGGAGTTTTAGTTCTGGTTAGAAAGGAATCTCAGTCTATCCTAACCACATCGGATTTTGGTTCTGGTTAGAGGGGGTTGGCGAAAGAAATCTCAATCTATCCTAACCACACAGGAGTTTTCGTTCTGGTTAGAGGGGATTGGCGAAAGGAATCTCAGTCTATCCTAACCACACAGGAGTTTTGGTTCTGGTTAGAGGGGATTGGCGAAAGGAATCTCAGTCTATCCTAACCACACAGGAGTTTTGGTTCTGGTTGGGGATTGGCGAAAGGAATCTCAGTCTATCCTAACCACACAGGCGTTTTGGTTCTTTTTAGAGGGGATTGGCGAAAGGAATCTCAGTCTATCCTAACCACACAGGAGTTTTGGTTCTGGTTAGAGGGGATTGGCGAAAGGAATCTCAGTCTATCCTAACCACATCGGATTTTGGTTCTGGTTAGAGGGGATTGGCGAAAGGAATCTCAGTCTATCCTAACCACACAGGAGTTTTGGTTCTGGTTAGAGGGGATTGGCGAAAGGAATCTCAGTCTATCCTAACCACACAGGAGTTTTGGTTCTGGTTTGAGGGGATTGGCGAAAGGAATCTCAGTCTATCCTAACCACATCGGATTTTGGTTCTGGTTAGAGGGGATCGGCGAAAGGAATCTCAGTCTATCCTAACCACACAGGAGTTTTTGTTCTGGTTAGAGGGGATTGGCGAAACGAATCTCAGTCTATCCTAACCACATCGGATTTTGGTTCTGGTTAGAAGGGATTGGCGAAAGGAATCTCAGTCTATCCTAACCACACAGGTTTTGGTTCTGGTTAGAGGGGATTGGCGAAAGGAATCTCAGTCTATCCTAACCACACAGGAGTTTTGGTTCTGGTTAGAGGGGATTGGCGAAAGGAATCTCAGTCTATCCTAACCACACAGGAGTTTTCGTTCTGGTTAGATGGGATTGGCGAAAAGAATCTCAGTCTATCCTAACCACATCGGGTTTTGGTTCTGGTTAGATGGGATTGGTGAAAGGAATCTCAGTCTATCCTACCCACACAGGGGTTTTGGTTCTGGTTTGAGGGGATTGGCGAAAGGAATCTCAGTCTATCCTAACCACACAGGAGTTTTCGTTCTGGTTAGAGGGGATTGGCGAAAGGAATCTCAGTCTATCCTAACCACATCGGATTTTGGTTCTGGTTAGAGGGGGTTTGCGAAAGGAATCTCAATCTATCCTAACCACACAGGCGTTTTGGTTCTTTTTAGAGGGGATTGGCGAAAGGAATCTCAGTCTATCCTAACCACACAGGAGTTTTGGTTCTGGTTAGAGGGGATTGGCGAAAGGAATCTCAGTCTATCCTAACCACATCGGATTTTGGTTCTGGTTAGAGGGGATTGGCGAAAGGAATCTCAGTCTATCCTAACCACACAGGAGTTTTGGTTTTGGTTAGAGGGGATTGGCGAAAGGAATCTCAGTCTATCCTAACCACACAGGAGTTTTGGTTCTGGTTTGAGGGGATTGGCGAAAGGAATCTCAGTCTATCCTAACCACATCGGATTTTGGTTCTGGTTAGAGGGGATCGGCGAAAGGAATCTCAGTCTATCCTAACCACACAGGAGTTTTTGTTCTGGTTAGAGGGGATTGGCGAAACGAATCTCAGTCTATCCTAACCACATCGGATTTTGGTTCTGGTTAGAAGGGATTGGCGAAAGGAATCTCAGTCTATCCTAACCACACAGGTTTTGGTTCTGGTTAGAGGGGATTGGCGAAAGGAATCTCAGTCTATCCTAACCACACAGGAGTTTTGGTTCTGGTTAGAGGGGATTGGCGAAAGGAATCTCAGTCTATCCTAACCACACAGGAGTTTTCGTTCTGGTTAGATGGGATTGGCGAAAAGAATCTCAGTCTATCCGAACCATATCGGGTTTTGGTTCTGGTTAGATGGGATTGGTGAAAGGAATCTCAGTCTATCCTACCCACACAGGGGTTTTGGTTCTGGTTTGAGGGGATTGGCGAAAGGAATCTCAGTCTATCCTAACCACACAGGAGTTTTCGTTCTGGTTAGAGGGGATTGGCGAAAGGAATCTCAGTCTATCCTAACCACATCGGATTTTGGTTCTGGTTAGAGGGGGTTTGCGAAAGGAATCTCAATCTATCCTAACCACACAGGAGTTTTCGTTCTGGTTAGAGGGGATTGGCGAAAGGAATCTCAGTCTATCCTAACCACACAATAGTTTTGGTTCTGGTTAGAGGGGATTGGCGAAAGGAATCTCAGTCTATCCTAACCACACAGGAGTTTTGGTTCTGGTTAGAGGGGATTGGCGAAAGGAATCTCAGTCTATCCTAACCACACAGGAGTTTTCGTTCTGGTTAGATGGGATTGGCGAAAAGAATCTCAGTCTATCCTAACCACATCGGGTTTTGGTTCTGGTTAGATGGGATTGGTGAAAGGAATCTCAGTCTATCCTACCCACACAGGGGTTTTGGTTCTGGTTAGAGGGGATTGGCGAAAGGAATCTCAGTCTATCCTAACCACACAGGAGTTTTGGTTCTGGTTAGAGGGGATTGGCGAAAGGAATCTCAGTCTATCCTAACCACACAGGCGTTTTGGTTCTTTTTAGAGGGGATTGGCGAAAGGAATCTCAGTCTATCCTAACCACACAGGAGTTTTCGTTCTGGTTAGATGGGATTGGCGAAAAGAATCTCAGTCTATCTTAACCACATCGGGTTTTGGTTCTGGTTAGATGGGATTGGGGAAAGGAATCTCAGTCTATCCTACCCACACAGGGGTTTTGGTTCTGGTTTGAGGGGATTGGCGAAAGGAATCTCAGTCTATTCTAACCACACAGGAGTTTTCGTTCTGGTTAGAGGGGATTGTCGAAAGGAATCTCAGTCTATCCTAACCACACAGGTTTTGGTTCTGGTTAGAGGGGATTGGCGAAAGGAATCTCAGTCTATCCTAACCACACAGGAGTTTTCGTTCTGGTTAGAGGGGATTGGCGAAAAGAATCTCAGTCTATCCTAACCACATCGGGTTTTGGTTCTGGTTAGAGGGGGTTGGCGAAAGGAATCTCAGTCTATCCTAACCACACAGGAGTTTTAGTTCTGGTTAGAAAGGAATCTCAGTCTATCCTAACCACATCGGATTTTGGTTCTGGTTAGAGGGGGTTGGCGAAAGAAATCTCAATCTATCCTAACCACACAGGAGTTTTCGTTCTGGTTAGAGGGGATTGGCGAAAGGAATCTCAGTCTATCCTAACCACACAGGAGTTTTGGTTCTGGTTAGAGGGGATTGGCGAAAGGAATCTCAGTCTATCCTAACCACACAGGAGTTTTGGTTCTGGTTGGGGATTGGCGAAAGGAATCTCAGTCTATCCTAACCACACAGGCGTTTTGGTTCTTTTTAGAGGGGATTGGCGAAAGGAATCTCAGTCTATCCTAACCACACAGGAGTTTTGGTTCTGGTTAGAGGGGATTGGCGAAAGGAATCTCAGTCTATCCTAACCACATCGGATTTTGGTTCTGGTTAGAGGGGATTGGCGAAAGGAATCTCAGTCTATCCTAACCACACAGGAGTTTTGGTTCTGGTTAGAGGGGATTGGCGAAAGGAATCTCAGTCTATCCTAACCACACAGGAGTTTTGGTTCTGGTTTGAGGGGATTGGCGAAAGGAATCTCAGTCTATCCTAACCACATCGGATTTTGGTTCTGGTTAGAGGGGATCGGCGAAAGGAATCTCAGTCTATCCTAACCACACAGGAGTTTTTGTTCTGGTTAGAGGGGATTGGCGAAACGAATCTCAGTCTATCCTAACCACATCGGATTTTGGTTCTGGTTAGAAGGGATTGGCGAAAGGAATCTCAGTCTATCCTAACCACACAGGTTTTGGTTCTGGTTAGAGGGGATTGGCGAAAGGAATCTCAGTCTATCCTAACCACACAGGAGTTTTGGTTCTGGTTAGAGGGGATTGGCGAAAGGAATCTCAGTCTATCCTAACCACACAGGAGTTTTCGTTCTGGTTAGATGGGATTGGCGAAAAGAATCTCAGTCTATCCTAACCACATCGGGTTTTGGTTCTGGTTAGATGGGATTGGTGAAAGGAATCTCAGTCTATCCTACCCACACAGGGGTTTTGGTTCTGGTTTGAGGGGATTGGCGAAAGGAATCTCAGTCTATCCTAACCACACAGGAGTTTTCGTTCTGGTTAGAGGGGATTGGCGAAAGGAATCTCAGTCTATCCTAACCACATCGGATTTTGGTTCTGGTTAGAGGGGGTTTGCGAAAGGAATCTCAATCTATCCTAACCACACAGGAGTTTTCGTTCTGGTTAGAGGGGATTGGCGAAAGGAATCTCAGTCTATCCTAACCACACAGGAGTTTTGGTTCTGGTTAGAGGGGATTGGCGAAAGGAATCTCAGTCTATCCTAACCACACAGGAGTTTTGGTTCTGGTTAGAGGGGATTGGCGAAAGGAATCTCAGTCTATCCTAACCACACAGGAGTTTTCGTTCTGGTTAGATGGGATTGGCGAAAAGAATCTCAGTCTATCCTAACCACATCGGGTTTTGGTTCTGGTTAGATGGGATTGGTGAAAGGAATCTCAGTCTATCCTACCCACACAGGGGTTTTGGTTCTGGTTAGAGGGGATTGGCGAAAGGAATCTCAGTCTATCCTAACCACACAGGAGTTTTGGTTCTGGTTGGGGATTGGCGAAAGGAATCTCAGTCTATCCTAACCACACAGGCGTTTTGGTTCTTTTTAGAGGGGATTGGCGAAAGGAATCTCAGTCTATCCTAACCACACAGGAGTTTTGGTTCTGGTTAGAGGGGATTGGCGAAAGGAATCTCAGTCTATCCTAACCATATCGGATTTTGGTTCTGGTTAGAGGGGATTGGCGAAAGGAATCTCAGTCTATCCTAACCACACAGGAGTTTTGGTTCTGGTTTGAGGGGATTGGCGAAAGGAATCTCAGTCTATCCTAACCACATCGGATTTTGGTTATGGTTAGAGGGGATCGGCGAAAGGAATCTCAGTCTATCCTAACCACACAGGAGTTTTTGTTCTGGTTAGAGGGGATTGGCGAAAGGAATCTCAGTCTATCCTAACCACACAGGAGTTTTGGTTCTGGTTAGAGGGGATTGGCGAAAGGAATCTCAGTCTATCCTAACCACACAGGAGTTTTGGTTCTGGTTAGAGGGGATTGGCGAAAGGAATCTCAGTCTATCCTAACCACACAGGAGTTTTGGTTCTGGTTGGGGATTGGCGAAAGGAATCTCAGTCTATCCTAACCACACAGGCGTTTTGGTTCTTTTTAGAGGGGATTGGCGAAAGGAATCTCAGTCTATCCTAACCACACAGGAGTTTTGGTTCTGGTTAGAGGGGATTGGCGAAAGGAATCTCAGTCTATCCTAACCACATCGGATTTTGGTTCTGGTTAGAGGGGATTGGCGAAAGGAATCTCAGTCTATCCTAACCACACAGGAGTTTTGGTTCTGGTTAGAGGGGATTGGCGAAAGGAATCTCAGTCTATCCTAACCACACAGGAGTTTTGGTTCTGGTTTGAGGGGATGGGCGAAAGGAATCTCAGTCTATCCTAACCACATCGGATTTTGGTTCTGGTTAGAGGGGATCGGCGAAAGGAATCTCAGTCTATCCTAACCACACAGGAGTTTTTGTTCTGGTTAGAGGGGATTGGCGAAACGAATCTCAGTCTATCCTAACCACATCGGATTTTGGTTCTGGTTAGAAGGGATTGGCGAAAGGAATCTCAGTCTATCCTAACCACACAGGTTTTGGTTCTGGTTAGAGGGGATTGGCGAAAGGAATCTCAGTCTATCCTAACCACACAGGAGTTTTGGTTCTGGTTAGAGGGGATTGGCGAAAGGAATCTCAGTCTATCCTAACCACACAGGAGTTTTCGTTCTGGTTAGATGGGATTGGCGAAAAGAATCTCAGTCTATCCTAACCACATCGGGTTTTGGTTCTGGTTAGATGGGATTGGTGAAAGGAATCTCAGTCTATCCTACCCACACAGGGGTTTTGGTTCTGGTTTGAGGGGATTGGCGAAAGGAATCTCAGTCTATCCTAACCACACAGGAGTTTTCGTTCTGGTTAGAGGGGATTGGCGAAAGGAATCTCAGTCTATCCTAACCACATCGGATTTTGGTTCTGGTTAGAGGGGGTTTGCGAAAGGAATCTCAATCTATCCTAACCACACAGGAGTTTTCGTTCTGGTTAGAGGGGATTGGCGAAAGGAATCTCAGTCTATCCTAACCACACAGGAGTTTTGGTTCTGGTTAGAGGGGATTGGCGAAAGGAATCTCAGTCTATCCTAACCACACAGGAGTTTTGGTTCTGGTTAGAGGGGATTGGCGAAAGGAATCTCAGTCTATCCTAACCACACAGGAGTTTTCGTTCTGGTTAGATGGGATTGGCGAAAAGAATCTCAGTCTATCCTAACCACATCGGGTTTTGGTTCTGGTTAGATGGGATTGGTGAAAGGAATCTCAGTCTATCCTACCCACACAGGGGTTTTGGTTCTGGTTAGAGGGGATTGGCGAAAGGAATCTCAGTCTATCCTAACCACACAGGAGTTTTGGTTCTGGTTGGGGATTGGCGAAAGGAATCTCAGTCTATCCTAACCACACAGGCGTTTTGGTTCTTTTTAGAGGGGATTGGCGAAAGGAATCTCAGTCTATCCTAACCACACAGGAGTTTTGGTTCTGGTTAGAGGGGATTGGCGAAAGGAATCTCAGTCTATCCTAACCATATCGGATTTTGGTTCTGGTTAGAGGGGATTGGCGAAAGGAATCTCAGTCTATCCTAACCACACAGGAGTTTTGGTTCTGGTTAGAGGGGATTGGCGAAAGGAATCTCAGTCTATCCTAACCACACAGGAGTTTTGGTTCTGGTTTGAGGGGATTGGCGAAAGGAATCTCAGTCTATCCTAACCACATCGGATTTTGGTTATGGTTAGAGGGGATCGGCGAAAGGAATCTCAGTCTATCCTAACCACACAGGAGTTTTTGTTCTGGTTAGAGGGGATTGGCGAAACGAATCTCAGTCTATCCTAACCACATCGGATTTTGGTTCTGGTTAGAAGGGATTGGCGAAAGGAATCTCAGTCTATCCTAACCACACAGGTTTTGGTTCTGGTTAGAGGGGATTGGCGAAAGGAATCTCAGTCTATCCTAACCACACAGGAGTTTTGGTTCTGGTTAGAGGGGATTGGCGAAAGGAATCTCAGTCTATCCTAACCACACAGGAGTTTTCGTTCTGGTTAGATGGGATTAGCGAAAAGAATCTCAGTCTATCCTAACCACATCGGGTTTTGGTTCTGGTTAGATGGGATTGGTGAAAGGAATCTCAGTCTATCCTACCCACACAGGGGTTTTGGTTCTGGTTTGAGGGGATTGGCGAAAGGAATCTCAGTCTATCCTAACCACACAGGAGTTTCGTTCTGGTTAGAGGGGATTGGCGAAAGGAATCTCAGTCTATCCTAACCACATCGGATTTTGGTTCTGGTTAGAGGGGGTTGGCGAAAGGAATCTCAATCTATCCTAACCACACAGGAGTTTTCGTTCTGGTTAGAGGGGATTGGCGAAAGGAATCTCAGTCTATCCTAACCACACAGGAGTTTTGGTTCTGGTTAGAGGGGATTGGCGAAAGGAATCTCAGTCTATCCTAACCACACAGGAGTTTTGGTTCTGGTTAGGGATTGGCGAAAGGAATCTCAGTCTATCCTAACCACATCGGATTTTGGTTCTGGTTAGAGGGGATTGGCGAAAGGAATCTCAGTCTATCCTAACCACACAGGAGTTTTTGTTCTGGTTAGAGGGGTTTGGCGAAACGAATCTCAGTCTATCCTAACCACATCGGATTTTGGTTCTGGTTAGAGGGGATTGGCGAAAGGAATCTCAGTCTATCCTAACCACACAGGTTTTGGTTCTGGTTAGAGGGGATTGGCGAAAGGAATCTCAGTCTATCCTAACCACACAGGAGTTTTGGTTCTGGTTAGAGGGGATTGGCGAAAGGAATCTCAGTCTATCCTAACCACACAGGAGTTTTCGTTCTGGTTAGATGGGATTGGCGAAAAGAATCTCAGTCTATCCTAACCACATCGGGTTTTGGTTCTGGTTAGATGGGATTGGTGAAAGGAATCTCAGTCTATCCTACCCACACAGGGGTTTTGGTTCTGGTTTGAGGGGATTGGCGAAAGGAATCTCAGTCTATCCTAACCACACAGGAGTTTTCGTTCTGGTTAGAGGGGATTGGCGAAAGGAATCTCAGTCTATCCTAACCACACAGGTTTTGGTTCTGGTTAGAGGGGATTGGCGAAAGGAATCTGAGTCTATCCTAACCACACAGGTTTTGGTTCTGGTTAGAGGGGATTGGCGAAAGGAATCTCAGTCTATCCTAACCACACAGGAGTTTTGGTTCTGGTTGGGGATTGGCGAAAGGAATCTCAGTCTATCCTAACCACATCGGATTTTGGTTCTGGTTAGAGGGGATTGGCGAAAGGAATCTCAGTCTATCCTAACCACACAGGAGTTTTTGTTCTGGTTAGAGGGGTTTGGCGAAACGAATCTCAGTCTATCCTAACCACATCGGATTTTGGTTCTGGTTAGAGGGGATTGGCGAAAGGAATCTCAGTCTATCCTAACCACACAGGTTTTGGTTCTGGTTAGAGGGGATTGGCGAAAGGAATCTCAGTCTATCCTAACCACACAGGAGTTTTGGTTCTGGTTAGAGGGGATTGGCGAAAGGAATCTCAGTCTATCCTAACCACACAGGAGTTTTCGTTCTGGTTAGATGGGATTGGCGAAAAGAATCTCAGTCTATCCTAACCACATCGGGTTTTGGTTCTGGTTAGATGGGATTGGTGAAAGGAATCTCAGTCTATCCTACCCACACAGGGGTTTTGGTTCTGGTTTGAGGGGATTGGCGAAAGGAATCTCAGTCTATCCTAACCACACAGGAGTTTTCTTTCTGGTTAGAGGGGATTGGCGAAAGGAATCTCAGTCTATCCTAACCACACAGGTTTTGGTTCTGGTTAGAGGGGATTGGCGAAAGGAATCTCAGTCTATCCTAACCACACAGGAGTTTTCGTTCTGGTTAGAGGGGATTGGCGAAAAGAATCTCAGTCTATCCTAACCACATCGGGTTTTGGTTCTGGTTAGAGGGGGTTGGCGAAAGGAATCTCAGTCTATCCTAACCACACAGGAGTTTTAGTTCTGGTTAGAAAGGAATCTCAGTCTATCCTAACCACATCGGATTTTGGTTCTGGTTAGAGGGGGTTGGCGAAAGGAATCTCAATCTATCCTAACCACACAGGAGTTTTCGTTCTGGTTAGAGGGGATTGGCGAAAGGAATCTCAGTCTATCCTAACCACACAGGAGTTTTGGTTCTGGTTAGAGTGGATTGGCGAAAGGAATCTCAGTCTATCCTAACCACACAGGAGTTTTGGTTCTGGTTGGGGATTGGCGAAAGGAATCTCAGTCTATCCTAACCACACAGGCGTTTTGGTTCTTTTTAGAGGGGATTGGCGAAAGGAATCTCAGTCTATCCTAACCACACAGGAGTTTTGGTTCTGGTTAGAGGGGATTGGCGAAAGGAATCTCAGTCTATCCTAACCACACAGGTTTTGGTCCTGGTTAGAGGGGATTGGCGAAAGGAATCTCAGTCTATCCTAACCACATCGGATTTTGGTTTTGGTTACAGGGGGTTGGCGAAAGGAATCTGAGTCTATCCTAACCACACAGGTTTTGGTTCTGGTTAGAGGGGATTGGCGAAAGGAATCTCAGTCTATCCTAACCACACAGGAGTTTTGGTTCTGGTTGGGGATTGGCGAAAGGAATCTCAGTCTATCCTAACCACAACGGATTTTGGTTCTGGTTAGAGGGGGTTGGCGAAAGGAATCTCACTCTATCCTAACCCCATCGGATTTTGGTTCTGGTTAGAGGGGATTGGCGAAAGGAATCTCAGTCTATCCTAACCACACAGGAGTTTTGGTTCTGGTTAGAGGGGATTGGCGAAAGGAATCTCAGTCTATCCTAACCACATCGGATTTTGGTTCTGGTTAGAGGGGATTGGCGAAAGGAATCTCAGTCTATCCTAACCACACAGGAGTTTTGGTTCTGGTTAGAGGGGATTGGCGAAAGGAATCTCAGTCTATCCTAACCACACAGGAGTTTTGGTTCTGGTTTGAGGGGATTGGCGAAAGGAATCTCAGTCTATCCTAACCACATCGGATTTTGGTTCTGGTTAGAGGGGATCGGCGAAAGGAATCTCAGTCTATCCTAACCACACAGGAGTTTTTGTTCTGGTTAGAGGGGATTGGCGAAACGAATCTCAGTCTATCCTAACCACATCGGATTTTGGTTCTGGTTAGAAGGGATTGGCGAAAGGAATCTCAGTCTATCCTAACCACACAGGTTTTGGTTCTGGTTAGAGGGGATTGGCGAAAGGAATCTCAGTCTATTCTAACCACACAGGAGTTTTGGTTCTGGTTAGAGGGGATTGGCGAAAGGAATCTCAGTCTATCCTAACCACACAGGAGTTTTCGTTCTGGTTAGATGGGATTGGCGAAAAGAATCTCAGTCTATCCTAACCACATCGGGTTTTGGTTCTGGTTAGATGGGATTGGTGAAAGGAATCTCAGTCTATCCTACCCACACAGGGGTTTTGGTTCTGGTTTGAGGGGATTGGCGAAAGGAATCTCAGTCTATCCTAACCACACAGGAGTTTTCGTTCTGGTTAGAGGGGATTGGCGAAAGGAATCTCAGTCTATCCTAACCACATCGGATTTTGGTTCTGGTTAGAGGGGGTTGGCGAAAGGAATCTCAATCTATCCTAACCACACAGGAGTTTTCGTTCTGGTTAGAGGGGATTGGCGAAAGGAATCTCAGTCTATCCTAACCACACAGGAGTTTTGGTTCTGGTTAGAGGGGATTGGCGAAAGGAATCTCAGTCTATCCTAACCACACAGGAGTTTTGGTTCTGGTTGGCGATTGGCGAAAGGAATCTCAGTCTATCCTAACCAAAACGGATTTTGGTTCTGGTTAGAGGGGGTTGGCGAAAGGAATCTCACTCTATCCTAACCCCATCGGATTTTGCTTCTGGTTAGAGGGGATTGGCGAAAGGAATCTCAGTCTATCCTAACCACACAGGAGTTTTGGTTCTGGTTAGAGGGGATTGGCGAAAGGAATCTCAGTCTATCCTAACCACATCGGATTTTGGTTCTGGTTAGAGGGGATTGGCGAAAGGAATCTCAGTCTATCCTAACCACACAGGAGTTTTGGTTCTGGTTAGAGGGGATTGGCGAAAGGAATCTCAGTCTATCCTAACCACACAGGAGTTTTGGTTCTGGTTGGGGATTGGCGAAAGGAATCTCAGTCTATCCTAACCACATCGGATTTTGGTTCTGGTTAGAGGGGATTGGCGAAAGGAATCTCAGTCTATCCTAACCACACAGGAGTTTTTGTTCTGGTTAGAGGGGTTTGGCGAAACGAATCTCAGTCTATCCTAACCACATCGGATTTTGGTTCTGGTTAGAGGGGATTGGCGAAAGGAATCTCAGTCTATCCTAACCACACAGGTTTTGGTTCTGGTTAGAGGGGATTGGCGAAAGGAATCTCAGTCTATCCTAACCACACAGGAGTTTTGGTTCTGGTTAGAGGGGATTGGCGAAAGGAATCTCAGTCTATCCTAACCACACAGGAGTTTTCGTTCTGGTTAGATGGGATTGGCGAAAAGAATCTCAGTCTATCCTAACCACATCGGGTTTTGGTTCTGGTTAGATGGGATTGGTGAAAGGAATCTCAGTCTATCCTACCCACACAGGGGTTTTGGTTCTGGTTTGAGGGGATTGGCGAAAGGAATCTCAGTCTATCCTAACCACACAGGAGTTTTCGTTCTGGTTAGAGGGGATTGGCGAAAGGAATCTCAGTCTATCCTAACCACACAGGTTTTGGTTCTGGTTAGAGGGGATTGGCGAAAGGAATCTCAGTCTATCCTAACCACACAGGAGTTTTCGTTCTGGTTAGAGGGGATTGGCGAAAAGAATCTCAGTCTATCCTAACCACATCGGGTTTTGGTTCTGGTTAGAGGGGGTTGGCGAAAGGAATCTCAGTCTATCCTAACCACACAGGAGTTTTAGTTCTGGTTAGAAAGGAATCTCAGTCTATCCTAACCACATCGGATTTTGGTTCTGGTTAGAGGGGGTTGGCGAAAGGAATCTCAATCTATCCTAACCACACAGGAGTTTTCGTTCTGGTTAGAGGGGATTGGCGAAAGGAATCTCAGTCTATCCTAACCACACAGGAGTTTTGGTTCTGGTTAGAGGGGATTGGCGAAAGGAATCTCAGTCTATCCTAACCACACAGGAGTTTTGGTTCTGGTTGGGGATTGGCGAAAGGAATCTCAGTCTATCCTAACCACACAGGCGTTTTGGTTCTTTTTAGAGGGGATTGGCGAAAGGAATCTCAGTCTATCCTAACCACACAGGAGTTTTCGTTCTGGTTAGAGGGGATTGGCGAAAGGAATCTCAGTCTATCCTAACCACATCGGATTTTGGTTCTGGTTAGAGGGGATTGGCGAAAGGAATCTCAGTCTATCCTAACCACACAGGAGTTTTGGTTCTGGTTAGAGGGGATTGGCGAAAGGAATCTCAGTCTATCCTAACCACACAGGAGTTTTGGTTCTGGTTTGAGGGGATTGGCGAAAGGAATCTCAGTCTATCCTAACCACATCGGATTTTGGTTCTGGTTAGAGGGGATCGGCGAAAGGAATCTCAGTCTATCCTAACCACACAGGAGTTTTTGTTCTGGTTAGAGGGGATTGGCGAAACGAATCTCAGTCTATCCTAACCACATCGGATTATGGTTCTGGTTAGAAGGGATTGGCGAAAGGAATCTCAGTCTATCCTAACCACACAGGTTTTGGTTCTGGTTAGAGGGGATTGGCGAAAGGAATCTCAGTCTATCCTAACCACACAGGAGTTTTGGTTCTGGTTAGAGGGGATTGGCGAAAGGAATCTCAGTCTATCCTAACCACACAGGAGTTTTCGTTCTGGTTAGATGGGATTGGCGAAAAGAATCTCAGTCTATCCTAACCACATCGGGTTTTGGTTCTGGTTAGATGGGATTGGTGAAAGGAATCTCAGTCTATCCTACCCACACAGGGGTTTTGGTTCTGGTTTGAGGGGATTGGCGAAAGGAATCTCAGTCTATCCTAACCACACAGGAGTTTTCGTTCTGGTTAGAGGGGATTGGCGAAAGGAATCTCAGTCTATCCTAACCACATCGGATTTTGGTTCTGGTTAGAGGGGGTTGGCGAAAGGAATCTCAATCTATCCTAACCACACAGGAGTTTTCGTTCTGGTTAGAGGGGATTGGCGAAAGGAATCTCAGTCTATCCTAACCACACAGGAGTTTTGGTTCTGGTTAGAGGGGATTGGCGAAAGGAATCTCAGTCTATCCTAACCACACAGGAGTTTTGGTTCTGGTTGGCGATTGGCGAAAGGAATCTCAGTCTATCCTAACCAAAACGGATTTTGGTTCTGGTTAGAGGGGGTTGGCGAAAGGAATCTCACTCTATCCTAACCCCATCGGATTTTGCTTCTGGTTAGAGGGGATTGGCGAAAGGAATCTCAGTCTATCCTAACCACACAGGAGTTTTGGTTCTGGTTAGAGGGGATTGGCGAAAGGAATCTCAGTCTATCCTAACCACATCGGATTTTGGTTCTGGTTAGAGGGGATTGGCGAAAGGAATCTCAGTCTATCCTAACCACACAGGAGTTTTGGTTCTGGTTAGAGGGGATTGGCGAAAGGAATCTCAGTCTATCCTAACCACACAGGAGTTTTGGTTCTGGTTGGGGATTGGCGAAAGGAATCTCAGTCTATCCTAACCACATCGGATTTTGGTTCTGGTTAGAGGGGATTGGCGAAAGGAATCTCAGTCTATCCTAACCACACAGGAGTTTTTGTTCTGGTTAGAGGGGTTTGGCGAAACGAATCTCAGTCTATCCTAACCACATCGGATTTTGGTTCTGGTTAGAGGGGATTGGCGAAAGGAATCTCAGTCTATCCTAACCACACAGGTTTTGGTTCTGGTTAGAGGGGATTGGCGAAAGGAATCTCAGTCTATCCTAACCACACAGGAGTTTTGGTTCTGGTTAGAGGGGATTGGCGAAAGGAATCTCAGTCTATCCTAACCACACAGGAGTTTTCGTTCTGGTTAGATGGGATTGGCGAAAAGAATCTCAGTCTATCCTAACCACATCGGGTTTTGGTTCTGGTTAGATGGGATTGGTGAAAGGAATCTCAGTCTATCCTACCCACACAGGGGTTTTGGTTCTGGTTTGAGGGGATTGGCGAAAGGAATCTCAGTCTATCCTAACCACACAGGAGTTTTCGTTCTGGTTAGAGGGGATTGGCGAAAGGAATCTCAGTCTATCCTAACCACACAGGTTTTGGTTCTGGTTAGAGGGGATTGGCGAAAGGAATCTCAGTCTATCCTAACCACACAGGAGTTTTCGTTCTGGTTAGAGGGGATTGGCGAAAAGAATCTCAGTCTATCCTAACCACATCGGGTTTTGGTTCTGGTTAGAGGGGGTTGGCGAAAGGAATCTCAGTCTATCCTAACCACACAGGAGTTTTAGTTCTGGTTAGAAAGGAATCTCAGTCTATCCTAACCACATCGGATTTTGGTTCTGGTTAGAGGGGGTTGGCGAAAGGAATCTCAATCTATCCTAACCACACAGGAGTTTTCGTTCTGGTTAGAGGGGATTGGCGAAAGGAATCTCAGTCTATCCTAACCACACAGGAGTTTTGGTTCTGGTTAGAGGGGATTGGCGAAAGGAATCTCAGTCTATCCTAACCACACAGGAGTTTTGGTTCTGGTTGGGGATTGGCGAAAGGAATCTCAGTCTATCCTAACCACACAGGCGTTTTGGTTCTTTTTAGAGGGGATTGGCGAAAGGAATCTCAGTCTATCCTAACCACACAGGAGTTTTCGTTCTGGTTAGAGGGGATTGGCGAAAGGAATCTCAGTCTATCCTAACCACATCGGATTTTGGTTCTGGTTAGAGGGGATTGGCGAAAGGAATCTCAGTCTATCCTAACCACACAGGAGTTTTGGTTCTGGTTAGAGGGGATTGGCGAAAGGAATCTCAGTCTATCCTAACCACACAGGAGTTTTGGTTCTGGTTTGAGGGGATTGGCGAAAGGAATCTCAGTCTATCCTAACCACATCGGATTTTGGTTCTGGTTAGAGGGGATCGGCGAAAGGAATCTCAGTCTATCCTAACCACACAGGAGTTTTTGTTCTGGTTAGAGGGGATTGGCGAAACGAATCTCAGTCTATCCTAACCACATCGGATTATGGTTCTGGTTAGAAGGGATTGGCGAAAGGAATCTCAGTCTATCCTAACCACACAGGTTTTGGTTCTGGTTAGAGGGGATTGGCGAAAGGAATCTCAGTCTATCCTAACCACACAGGAGTTTTGGTTCTGGTTAGAGGGGATTGGCGAAAGGAATCTCAGTCTATCCTAACCACACAGGAGTTTTCGTTCTGGTTAGATGGGATTGGCGAAAAGAATCTCAGTCTATCCTAACCACATCGGGTTTTGGTTCTGGTTAGATGGGATTGGTGAAAGGAATCTCAGTCTATCCTACCCACACAGGGGTTTTGGTTCTGGTTTGAGGGGATTGGCGAAAGGAATCTCAGTCTATCCTAACCACACAGGAGTTTTCGTTCTGGTTAGAGGGGATTGGCGAAAGGAATCTCAGTCTATCCTAACCACATCGGATTTTGGTTCTGGTTAGAGGGGGTTGGCGAAAGGAATCTCAATCTATCCTAACCACACAGGAGTTTTCGTTCTGGTTAGAGGGGATTGGCGAAAGGAATCTCAGTCTATCCTAACCACACAGGAGTTTTGGTTCTGGTTAGAGGGGATTGGCGAAAGGAATCTCAGTCTATCCTAACCACACAGGAGTTTTGGTTCTGGTTAGAGGGGATTGGCGAAAGGAATCTCAGTCTATCCTAACCACACAGGAGTTTTCGTTCTGGTTAGATGGGATTGGCGAAACGAATCTCAGTCTATCCTAACCACATCGGGTTTTGGTTCTGGTTAGATGGGATTGGGGAAAGGAATCTCAGTCTATCCTACCCACACAGGGGTTTTGGTTCTGGTTAGAGGGGATTGGCGAAAGGAATCTCAGTCTATCCTAACCACACAGGAGTTTTGGTTCTGGTTGGGGATTGGCGAAAGGAATCTCAGTCTATCCTAACCACACAGGCGTTTTGGTTCTTTTTAGAGGGGATTGGCGAAAGGAATCTCAGTCTATCCTAACCACACAGGAGTTTTGGTTCTGGTTAGAGGGGATTGGCGAAAGGAATCTCAGTCTATCCTAACCATATCGGATTTTGGTTCTGGTTAGAGGGGATTGGCGAAAGGAATCTCAGTCTATCCTAACCACACAGGAGTTTTGGTTCTGGTTAGAGGGGATGGGCGAAAGGAATCTCAGTCTATCCTAACCACACAGGAGTTTTGGTTCTGGTTTGAGGGGATTGGCGAAAGGAATCTCAGTCTATCCTAACCACATCGGATTTTGGTTCTGGTTAGAGGGGATCGGCGAAAGGAATCTCAGTCTATCCTAACCACACAGGAGTTTTTGTTCTGGTTAGAGGGGATTGGCGAAACGAATCTCAGTCTATCCTAACCACATCGGATTTTGGTTCTGGTTAGAAGGGATTGGCGAAAGGAATCTCAGTCTATCCTAACCACACAGGTTTTGGTTCTGGTTAGAGGGGATTGGCGAAAGGAATCTCAGTCTATCCTAACCACACAGGAGTTTTGGTTCTGGTTAGAGGGGATTGGCGAAAGGAATCTCAGTCTATCCTAACCACACAGGAGTTTTCGTTCTGGTTAGATGGGATTGGCGAAAAGAATCTCAGTCTATCCTAACCACATCGGGTTTTGGTTCTGGTTAGATGGGATTGGTGAAAGGAATCTCAGTCTATCCTACCCACACAGGGGTTTTGGTTCTGGTTTGAGGGGATTGGCGAAAGGAATCTCAGTCTATCCTAACCACACAGGAGTTTTCGTTCTGGTTAGAGGGGATTGGCGAAAGGAATCTCAGTCTATCCTAACCACATCGGATTTTGGTTCTGGTTAGAGGGGGTTGGCGAAAGGAATCTCAATCTATCCTAACCACACAGGAGTTTTCGTTCTGGTTAGAGGGGATTGGCGAAAGGAATCTCAGTCTATCCTAACCACACAGGAGTTTTGGTTCTGGTTAGAGGGGATTGGCGAAAGGAATCTCAGTCTATCCTAACCACACAGGAGTTTTGGTTCTGGTTGGGGATTGGCGAAAAGAATCTCAGTCTATCCTAACCACATCGGATTTTGGTTCTGGTTAGAGGGGATTGGCGAAAGGAATCTCAGTCTATCCTAACCACACAGGAGTTTTTGTTCTGGTTAGAGGTGATTGTGCATCAAAAGTATCATTAAGTCTCTTATTTTACATATGTATTTATTATTTTTATTTGGGTTTTTTATAATAATTGATGTGCTTTTTAGTAATGAAGTTTCTTTTAATGTCTCGATAGGTTTTTGGAGCTTAAATGAATTATTTCAGAAAATTCAACGTTGGAATTCGGAACAAAGAATTGAAGAGAAATTTAGTTGAAGATTGAAGCAAATCTTGGTTCAAATAAGTGCTCCAAATTTGCCCCAAAAATCAATTCTAGTCCAATTCTAGAAAAGAATATCATATGATCTATTTCAAGCCCAAACATGCCTTATGTTGTAAGCAAACTTCAACCATCAAACACTCAAGGTTTCAATGTCAATCTTAACCCAAATAATAGGTACATTTGTATCCTTATTTGATGCTTAAATTCAGCCCCAAATCAGCCCCAAATCACCCTCCAAATCAGCCCAAACACAATCCATGATCCTACATGTTCACACAATAAATAACATTTGATTTATTTGGGTAATTCATTGATCCAAGAGGGCAAGCACATGGATGGAAAGCTGGAGGGGACATTGTGACATTATTTTGGGTCAAAAGAAGAAAGAGACAACTCATAAAGGAGGAAGAAAAACGTGCACCAAAGTGTTCTCCAAGCTGGCCTGGTTTGATTTTCCAGAACACCTTTCGGTGTTTTGTCCATAACTTTTGACTTAGATGTCCAAATGAGCTGTTCTTTAATGATCTGGAAAGCTAACATAATGGCCTATAAATATGTCTCTAATAGCCATCTCCAGAGGAGGCTTCTAAAAGGGTCGAATTGCTGTCCAAAGTTAGAGTCAGATTTGTGTCCGAATTTTTACTGAAATTGTGTTGTGTTCTTCTTTATAGATTTCGGTTCTTTAGCTTGTAAAACTCATTATTTCAGTTTGATTCAAGTCATTTTATGTTTATTAAAGTGTTATTATATATAATCATGGTTGGCTAATCTTCTTCTTGGATCCAAATCAAGGATGATGGTGGTTGAGGTGAGTTCTTTAAGATATGAATGAATCTTAATGTCTATCTTTTCATTTTCTTCATGAATGTTTATTATTGCAAAGAAATTTTAGAAATCATTTAGGTAATGTTATAATCTTGAATTTTTATGCACAAACCTTAGTTTTGGTATAGAGATTGCTTGGTTCAATGTCTTACTTAATATGAAAATACTTGTTCATTCTTAAGCAATAATCAATCTTCGTCTTTTTAAACTTCATTGTAATATCTTCCGATCTAATATCACCATCGTTGATATTAGGTTGAGTTATCTTATATATGTTGAAGGAATCACCAATACATCACCATTAAAATTGATTTGGACCAAGACTTACTTTTTCTTGTCATTTAAAATCTATTTACACTTTTTCATCTTTGAAAACAAATCCATCAATCATTTTCAACCAAGTTATTGTTAATTTAATTTCTCTTGAGTTTTGTTTTGTTACCTAGCTTAATTTCCAGATCTAGCTCTCTGTGGATATGACCTCGATCTTACCGAGTTAATTGCTACATCGCACACTCGTGCACTTGCGAGTTAAAACAAGCCGAACATAAAAAGCGGTCAAGCAATTTTGGCGCCGTTGCCGGGGAGCTAGCAAGCAATGGTAACAAATTTCTATTTGATTATTGGAAAACAAAAAAAAAATACATAAAAATAAAAAATCAAATGGCTGGTTTTACCGCCAAAAAAAATAAAATTTGACCTCAACTTTTCGGATATTGGACTGTGGACTGGACTATTAATTGTTGGATTTTTGTTGGTTCAACCATTTTTCTTTTATTGTCTATTCTAATTAGTTTATAATATTTATTGTTTATATTATAAGGCTGGTTTTACCGCCTCTTGTTTATTTTATTTTATTTTGTTGTTTATTGTTGTTATTTTTCTTATATTTATTGTCTGAAGTGCTTGGCTGGTACTACCGCCTTTTGTTCATTTTATTTTATTTTGTTGTTTATTGTTGTTATTTTTCTTATATTTATTGTCTGAAGTGCTTGCTCGGTACTACCGCCTTTTGTTTATTTTATTTTATTTTGTTGTTTATTGTTGTTATTTTTCTTATATTTATTGTTTGAAGTGCTTGGCCGGTATTACCGCCTTTTATTCATGCTTGTTATAATTATCTTTTAATGTTTATTGTTGTTACTATTGCTTATTAGTTAGAGAGTGAATTTCTTAATTTGTTGTATTTTTATTTTTGAGCTATTACTTTATCTTTTACGTTTCATTTACTTTTATTTGCAATCTTTTTTTTTTCTTTTTCTTTTTCTTTTCCTTTCCTTTCGTATTCATATAATTGTTATATTATTGTTTTTTTTATCATGGCTAATGTTGAAGATGTAGAGGGTGAAGGGAGTGTTCAAGGTAATGGACCTCCACAATTCAATGATCAACCTAATTTTCGAACTCTTAGAGAGTATCTTCACCCGGCTAGACAAAGTACACCTTCGTGTATTATCTTACCTCTTAACCAACAAGCTTTCAATTTGAAACCGGGCATGATTCAACTTCTTCCCACATTTCACGGTATGGATTCTGAAAATCCATACATACACATTAAGGACTTTGAAGAGGTATGTAATACTTTTATTGATAGAACATGCACCGAGGAAACTATTCGTCTTAAATTGTTCCCATTCTCTCTAAAGGATAAAGCCAAGCTTTGGCTAAACTCCTTGCGTCCTAGGTCTATAGGTACATGGAGAGAAATGCAAGCTGAATTTTTGAAAAAATACTTCCCCACTCATAGGACGGCAGCCTTACAACGTCAAATGATGAATTTTTCTTGTAGTCCAAATGAGTCATTTCACCAAGCTTGGGAAAGGTTCAAAGACTTGTTAAATGCATGCCCCCACCATGGTTTTGAGATGTGGAGGTTAGTGAGTTTCTTCTACGACTCTCTTACCGCAGATTTTAAAAAGCTAGTGTCAACCATGTGTAATGGTGAGTTTTATGACAAAGAACCAAGTGAAGCCTTTGATTTCTTTGATCAATTGGCTGAAAACACAAAGCAATGGGAGACTTCTCTCCCACTTCATGTTGAGTCTAGAAACACTATTTCTCATTCAAGTGGGAAGTTCCAATTGAAAGAGACTGATGACCTCAATGCTAGATTAGCCTCATTGGCTAGGAAAGTAGAGTCTCTTGAGATTAAAAAAGTGCATGTCATGAGTGAACAACAAGAGGAAAGTTGTGTTGTTTGTGAGAGCAAAGGGCATAGGACAACTGAGTGTCCTACCATTCCAGCCTTCAAGGAAGTGCTATATGGCCAAACTTCTGATTCAAGTAATGCTAGAAAGCCATTTTCAAACCAAGTAGGCAATCCCTACTCTGAGACCTACAATCCTGGATGGAGGAACCACCCAAATTTTGGATGGAGAAATGAGGGCCCTTCAGTACCTCAAACATTTCAACCTCCACCCCAACCATTTCATGCTCCCACACATAACACATACCAACCACCTCATAAGAGATCCCTAGAGGATACTCTTCAACAATTCATACAAACACAAGGAGGAATCAACAACCAAGCTTACAAATTTCAAGACCAGACCAATAGGACCTTAGATGACATTCGAAGTCAACTAACCAAGTTGACTCAATCACTAAGCATTCAAGAGAAGGGAAAGATCCCAGCTCAACCAATGCCAAATCCTAGAGGTCAGGTACACATGAGTGAATCCTCATCTAGTGAACCTTCAAACCATGAACAAGTCCAAGCCATCACTACCCTAAGAAGTGGAAAGATTGTTGACAAAGCTATAGGTTTTGGGATTCCTAGAAGTATTGTGGAGGAGGAATCTAGGGAAAGTGAAGAGGAAATCAAAACACAAGTGACAAATGAGAGCTTGAGTGACAAAGAAGGTGAGATAAATGAGAAAGAGATGAGTGAGAAAGGAGATGATTCAAGCAAAATTAGAGTCAAAGTGAGTGATTTAGAATTTGTTCCTAGAGCACCATTTCCACAAAGGTTAGGGAAACCTAAACATGATCTTATGAACTCAGAAATCTATGAATTGTTCAAACAAGTGAAAGTCAACATTCCACTCCTTGATGCAATTAAACAAGTCCCATCTTATGCAAAGTTCCTCAAGGACTTATGCACAGTCAAAAGGAGATTGAATGTGAAAGAAAGAGCCTTTCTAACTGAACATGCTAGTGCCATCATCCAGTTTAAGACCCCTCCCAAATACAAAGATCCTGGTTGTCCTACCATTTCATGCATTATTGGAAATCATAAGATAGACCAAGCTTTGTTGGATTTAGGAGCAAGTGTGAATTTGATACCCTACACTGTTTACGAACAATTAGGTTTAGGAGAAATCAAGCCTACTCGAATCACCCTTCAATTAGCTGATAGGTCAATCAAGATTCCCAGGGGTATTGTTGAGGATGTGTTGGTCCAAGTAGATAAATTCTACTTTCCTGTTGATTTTGTAGTGTTAGACACCGCACCAATTCAAGGTTCTAATGCTCCCATCCCAGTCATCTTAGGTAGACCTTTCCTAGCTACATCCAATGCTTTAATCAACTGTAGGAATGGGGTGATGAAATTGTCTTTTGGGAACATGACTGTGGAGATGAACATATTCAATGTCTCTAAACAAATTGGTGAACATGAGGACATTAGAGAGGTAGATTTGATCCAAACAGTTTGTCAAGAACACTTTGAGAGAGAGTGGATCAAGGATCCATTGGAGAGAACTTTAATTCATGATGAAAGATTTTATTCTTTGGAATGTGTTGATGAGGAAGTAAGAGAACTCGAGACTTATCTAGATCCAATGCCTCTTATGTCAATAGGTCAATGGAACCCATCGTTTGAGCCTTTGATTTCACCCCAAGTGAAAGCTGAGGCATCTCTTGTCCAACCTTATAAACCAGAAAGGAAGCCTTTACCGAGTGATCTTAAGTATGCATTTCTAGGGGAAGATGAATCATATCCTATTGTGATTTCATCAAAACTTAGCATAGAGCAGGAACAAGAACTTTTGAGAGTGGTGAGAAAACACAAAAAAGCAATTGGGTGGACTATTACTGACTTGAAAGGAATTAGCCCTCTTTTATGTACACATAGAATCTATCTTGAAGAAGAGGCTAAAACTGTGAGGCAAATGCAAAGACGATTGAACCCAAACATGAAGGAAGTAGTAAGATGTGAAGTGCTTAAGCTACTTGATGCGGGTATCATTTACCCCATTGCAAACTCAAAATGGGTTAGTCCAACCCAAGTTGTCCCAAAAAAATCTGGAGTCACGGTAGTGAAAAATGAAAATAATGAGCTAGTACCAACTAGAATCCAAACTGGATGGCGTATGTGCATTGATTATCGTAAGTTGAACATGGTGACTAGGAAGGACCATTTTCCACTTCCATTTTTAGACCAAGTGCTTGAAAGAGTAGCCGGAAGAGCTTTCTATTGTTTTCTTGATGGATACTCAGGTTACAACCAAATTGAGGTTTCTTTAGAAGACCAAGAAAAAACCACTTTCACTTGTCCTTTTGGTACCTATGCTTATAGAAGAATGCCTTTTGGCTTGTGTAATGCACCAGCCACTTTTCAAAGGTGTATGATGAGTATCTTTAGTGACATGGTGGAAAATTTTTTGGAAGTTTTCATGGATGATTTTTCAGTTTACGGGGATTCTTATGAGTTGTGTCTAATGCATTTAGAAAAAGTTCTTGAAAGGTGTGAAGAGAGCAATCTTGTACTCAATTGGGAGAAGTGTCATTTTATGGTGACACATGGCATTGTCTTAGGTCACATTGTCTCTTCAAAAGGGATAGAGGTAGATAAGTCAAAGGTTGAAGTCATTCAAAAATTACCTACCCCTAGGACTGTGAAAGATGTGAGATCCTTTTTAGGACACGCTGGTTTCTACCGAAGATTCATTCATTCTTTTAGTACCATTGCCAAACCATTGTGTAACTTGTTGTCACAAGATGTTCAATTTGATTGGACATCAAAATGTCAAGAAGCTTTTGAAAAGCTTAAAGGGTTGTTGACCACTTCACCAATCATACAAGCTCCTGATTGGTCTTTACCATTTGAACTGATGTGTGATGCTAGTGATTTTGCGGTAGGGGCTGTTTTAGGACAAAGAAAAGATAAGAAGCCTCATGTCATTTATTATGCTAGCAAGACTTTGAATGATGCTCAATTGAATTACACTACAACTGAAAAAGAACTTTTAGCTGTAGTATTTGCATTGGACAAGTTTAGGTCTTATTTGGTTGGATCTCTTGTTATTGTTTTCACTGATCATGCAGCATTGAAATACTTGCTCACAAAACAAGACGCCAAGCCACGTTTGATTCGATGGATCCTCCTACTCCAAGAGTTTAACCTTGAAATTCGAGATAAAAAGGGAGTAGAGAATGTAGTGGCTGATCATTTGTCCCGTCTTTCAAGCTATGAGACCACAATTGATAAATCTCCAATAAATGAATTCTTTGCTGATGAAAATTTATTTTGTGCAGGTACTGTTTCCTACATTGGCTCTCCATGGTATGCTGACATAGCAAATTACCTAGCCACAAGTCAGATTCCTTCTCATTGGTCTAAACTTGACAAACAAAAATTCTTGCGCAACGTGCGTACCTTTTTTTGGGATGACCCCTACCTATTTAAATACTGCCCTGACCAAATTGTTAGGCGGTGCATCCCTGATCATGAAATTCCAAGTGTCATTAATTTTTGTCATGCATTAGCCTATGGTGGGCATTTCTCTTCCAAGAAAACCACTGCCAAGATCTTGCAGTGTGGTTTTTATTGGCCCACCATGTTCAAAGATGTCCATGCCTTCTGTGTTGCATGTGACCGATGCCAACGACTAGGTAACCTTACTAGGCGTAACATGATGCCCCTAAACCCCATTCTTGTTTTGGAAATATTTGATTGTTGGGGGATTGATTTCATGGGACCTTTTCCAAGTTCATTTGGTTACCAATTCATCCTTGTAGCTGTTGATTATGTGTCTAAATGGGTGGAGGCCATTGCATCTCGAACTAATGACCATAGAGTTGTGGTCAAATTCTTGAAAGAAAACATTTTCTCTCGTTTTGGCATGCCCCGGGCTATGATTAGTGATGGGGGTAAGCATTTTTGTAACAAGCCTGTTGGGATTTTGATGAGAAAATATGGTGTAATTCACAAGGTCAGTACCCCCTATCATCCACAAACTAGTGGCCAAGCTGAGTTGGCAAATAGGGAGATCAAGAACATTCTAGAGAAAACAGTCAATCCAAACCGTAAAGATTGGTCCCTACGACTAGTTGATGCTTTGTGGGCATATCGCACTGCTTACAAGACCTCTTTAGGAATGTCTCCTTATAGGCTAGTTTATGGAAAGCCTTGTCATCTCCCTGTTGAGATTGAACACCGTGCATATTGGGCCATCCGGCAATTCAATGACAATGAAAATGAGGTTGGCAAAAATAGAAAGCTTCAATTGGATGAATTAGAGGAGCTGAGAAATGATGCATTTGAAAATGCAAAAATTTCAAAACATAAGATGAAAGCCTTGCATGATAAACATATTCTTAGAAAATCCTTTCATGTTGGTCAAAAAGGTTCTCTTGTATAATTCACGATTACATCTTTTTCCTGGGAAGTTGAGGACAAAATGGATTGGTCCATTTGTGATTAAATCCATATCTGAGCATGGTGCATTTGAGGTAGAAAATCCTAAGAATGGAAATGTTTTCAAAGTAAATGGTCATCGATTGAAACCTTATCTTGAAAACTTTGTGGCTGAAGTTGAGACATTGGATCTTGAAGATCCAATACCATTGTAGTATCAGAAGTAATGAGTTTTTATTTTTATTTTTTTCATTTTTATTTTTATTTTTTTTCTCTTTCTTCCATCTCTTATATTTTCTTGTTCATGCATTAGGGACAATGCATTATTTTAAGTTGGGGGGTGTGAGGTTCTTTATTTTCAAAAAAAAAAAAAAAAAAAAAAAACTTCAATGTTTTCTTTTAGTTGTGATATGCAGGTAAAAAAAAAATCAAGCAAGAAGTCAGCTCATGTCCAATTCAATCAGACATTCATCCTTGAGAACAAAAGGGGAGTAACAGTTTTCTAATCTTTATACTTTTCTTCTCTTTCTTTTTTATATTGAGGATAATGAAAAACTTAATTTTAGATATTTGATTATGTTGAATGCTTGAGATAACCATGCTTGTTAAAAAAAAAAAACTTGCATTCGTATGTGAATGAGACTTGTTTAAGATCAACATTACATTTTTGGATTCATTATTGTGTTGAACATTGCATGCTTTAATTTGGGATAGATAATATCTTATAAAGCAAGATATAGCATACTTTTTTCTTAAGATTATTGAAGTACATCTTTCCTTGTAAAAGTTGTGTGAGTTGTGTGATTATGCATGAAAGATGAGTGTGATGCTTTACTTGTGATCATCCCTTTTCATCTAGTCCTAAACAAGGTTTAAGTAAATAGAGTAATCATTATTACACAAATGTGTACAAAGTTCTATCTACTCCAATGTTTTGAGTTGCTCAGTAACTAGGGGTATTCATCACAAATGTTTATCTTTACGTCAAACGGCAGCTTGAAATATGAGTATGCAAAGCACTTTAAGTTTGTGACTTTGTGAGTAACCGGGTGCATTCATCACAAATGTTTGTATTCGCGTCAAAAGGGAAGTGACCACTTAAAGAAAAAAAGAATGAATAATATCATAAAAAAAAAAAGAAAAAGAAAAGAAAAAAAATATAGATACTTCTCTAGTTTGCTACCTTGTTTGTAGTAGTGAGAAGGGAAGATTACAAGTTGAGTTTTCGCGTGAATTAATTATGTTGGTTGCATGATAAATACGATTGAATTTGGAATTTTGTATGGATGTTTGATTTAGAGAATGTGAGTATGCTTATTTTTCTTTATTTGCTATTGTGTACACTAAGTTAAAGATACCAATGTTTGCATGATAGGTCCTTTAAGTGTGATGAGTCAAGCCTAATTATGTTATTATTATTCTTTTTATTTCAAAGGTTTTATGTTTTGTTTTGCTTGAGGACTAGCAAAATCTAAGTTGGGGGGTGTGATTGTGCATCAAAAGTATCATTAAGTCTCTTATTTTACATATGTATTTATTATTTTTATTTGGGTTTTTTATAATAATTGATGTGCTTTTTAGTAATGAAGTTTCTTTTAATGTCTCGATAGGTTTTTGGAGCTTAAATGAATTATTTCAGAAAATTCAACGTTGGAATTCGGAACAAAGAATTGAAGAGAAATTTAGTTGAAGATTGAAGCAAATCTTGGTTCAAATAAGTGCTCCAAATTTGCCCCAAAAATCAATTCTAGTCCAATTCTAGAAAAGAATATCATATGATCTATTTCAAGCCCAAACATGCCTTATGTTGTAAGCAAACTTCAACCATCAAACACTCAAGGTTTCAATGTCAATCTTAGCCCAAATAATAGGTACATTTGTATCCTTATTTGATGCTTAAATTCAGCCCCAAATCAGCCCCAAATCAGCCCCAAATCACCCTCCAAATCAGCCCAAACACAATCCATGATCCTACATGTTCACACAATAAATAACATTTGATTTATTTGGGTAATTCATTGATCCAAGAGGGCAAGCACATGGATGGAAAGCTGGAGGGGACATTGTGACATTATTTTGGGTCAAAAGAAGAAAGAGACAACTCATAAAGGAGGAAGAAAAACGTGCACCAAAGTGTTCTCCAAGCTGGCCTGGTTTGATTTTCCAGAACACCTTTCGGTGTTTTGTCCATAACTTTTGACTTAGATGTCCAAATGAGCTGTTCGTTAATGATCTGGAAAGCTAACATAATGGCCTATAAATATGTCTCTAATAGCCATCTCCAGAGGAGGCTTCTAAAAGGGTCGAATTGCTGTCCAAAGTTAGAGTCAGATTTGTGTCCGAATTTTTACTGAAATTGTGTTGTGTTCTTCTTTATAGATTTCGGTTCTTTAGCTTGTAAAACTCATTATTTCAGTTTGATTCAAGTCATTTTATGTTTATTAAAGTGTTATTATATATAATCATGGTTGGCTAATCTTCTTCTTGGATCCAAATCAAGGATGATGGTGGTTGAGGTGAGTTCTTTAAGATATGAATGAATCTTAATGTCTATCTTTTCATTTTCTTCATGAATGTTTATTATTGCAAAGAAATTTTAGAAATCATTTAGGTAATGTTATAATCTTGAATTTTTATGCACAAACCTTAGTTTTGGTATAGAGATTGCTTGGTTCAATGTCTTACTTAATATGAAAATACTTGTTCATTCTTAAGCAATAATCAATCTTCGTCTTTTTAAACTTCATTGTAATATCTTCCGATCTAATATCACCATCGTTGATATTAGGTTGAGTTATCTTATATATGTTGAAGGAATCACCAATACATCACCATTAAAATTGATTTGGACCAAGACTTACTTTTTCTTGTCATTTAAAATCTATTTACACTTTTTCATCTTTGAAAACAAATCCATCAATCATTTTCAACCAAGTTATTGTTAATTTAATTTCTCTTGAGTTTTGTTTTGTTACCTAGCTTAATTTCCAGATCTAGCTCTCTGTGGATATGACCTCGATCTTACCGAGTTAATTGCTACATCGCACACTCGTGCACTTGCGAGTTAAAACAAGCCGAACATAAAAAGCGGTCAAGCAAGAGGGGTTTGGCGAAACGAATCTCAGTCTATCCTAACCACATCGGATTTTGGTTCTGGTTAGAGGGGATTGGCGAAAGGAATCTCAGTCTATCCTAACCACACAGGTTTTGGTTCTGGTTAGAGGGGATTGGCGAAAGGAATCTCAGTCTATCCTAACCACACAGGAGTTTTGGTTCTGGTTAGAGGGGATTGGCGAAAGGAATCTCAGTCTATCCTAACCACACAGGAGTTTTCGTTCTGGTTAGATGGGATTGGCGAAAAGAATCTCAGTCTATCCTAACCACATCGGGTTTTGGTTCTGGTTAGATGGGATTGGTGAAAGGAATCTCAGTCTATCCTACCCACACAGGGGTTTTGGTTCTGGTTTGAGGGGATTGGCGAAAGGAATCTCAGTCTATCCTAACCACACAGGAGTTTTCGTTCTGGTTAGAGGGGATTGGCGAAAGGAATCTCAGTCTATCCTAACCACACAGGTTTTGGTTCTGGTTAGAGGGGATTGGCGAAAGGAATCTCAGTCTATCCTAACCACACAGGTTTTGGTTCTGGTTAGAGGGGATTGGCGAAAGGAATCTCAGTCTATCCTAACCACACAGGAGTTTTGGTTCTGGTTGGGGATTGGCGAAAGGAATCTCAGTCTATCCTAACCACATCGGATTTTGGTTCTGGTTAGAGGGGATTGGCGAAAGGAATCTCAGTCTATCCTAACCACACAGGAGTTTTTGTTCTGGTTAGAGGGGTTTGGCGAAACGAATCTCAGTCTATCCTAACCACATCGGATTTTGGTTCTGGTTAGAGGGGATTGGCGAAAGGAATCTCAGTCTATCCTAACCACACAGGTTTTGGTTCTGGTTAGAGGGGATTGGCGAAAGGAATCTCAGTCTATCCTAACCACACAGGAGTTTTGGTTCTGGTTAGAGGGGATTGGCGAAAGGAATCTCAGTCTATCCTAACCACACAGGAGTTTTCGTTCTGGTTAGATGGGATTGGCGAAAAGAATCTCAGTCTATCCTAACCACATCGGGTTTTGGTTCTGGTTAGATGGGATTGGTGAAAGGAATCTCAGTCTATCCTACCCACACAGGGGTTTTGGTTCTGGTTTGAGGGGATTGGCGAAAGGAATCTCAGTCTATCCTAACCACACAGGAGTTTTCGTTCTGGTTAGAGGGGATTGGCGAAAGGAATCTCAGTCTATCCTAACCACACAGGTTTTGGTTCTGGTTAGAGGGGATTGGCGAAAGGAATCTCAGTCTATCCTAACCACACAGGAGTTTTCGTTCTGGTTAGAGGGGATTGGCGAAAAGAATCTCAGTCTATCCTAACCACATCGGGTTTTGGTTCTGGTTAGAGGGGGTTGGCGAAAGGAATCTCAGTCTATCCTAACCACACAGGAGTTTTAGTTCTGGTTAGAAAGGAATCTCAGTCTATCCTAACCACATCGGATTTTGGTTCTGGTTAGAGGGGGTTGGCGAAAGGAATCTCAATCTATCCTAACCACACAGGAGTTTTCGTTCTGGTTAGAGGGGATTGGCGAAAGGAATCTCAGTCTATCCTAACCACACAGGAGTTTTGGTTCTGGTTAGAGGGGATTGGCGAAAGGAATCTCAGTCTATCCTAACCACACAGGAGTTTTGGTTCTGGTTGGGGATTGGCGAAAGGAATCTCAGTCTATCCTAACCACACAGGCGTTTTGGTTCTTTTTAGAGGGGATTGGCGAAAGGAATCTCAGTCTATCCTAACCACACAGGAGTTTTGGTTCTGGTTAGAGGGGATTGGCGAAAGGAATCTCAGTCTATCCTAACCACACAGGTTTTGGTCCTGGTTAGAGGGGATTGGCGAAAGGAATCTCAGTCTATCCTAACCACATCGGATTTTGGTTTTGGTTACAGGGGGTTGGCGAAAGGAATCTGAGTCTATCCTAACCACACAGGTTTTGGTTCTGGTTAGAGGGGATTGGCGAAAGGAATCTCAGTCTATCCTAACCACACAGGAGTTTTGGTTCTGGTTGGGGATTGGCGAAAGGAATCTCAGTCTATCCTAACCACAACGGATTTTGGTTCTGGTTAGAGGGGGTTGGCGAAAGGAATCTCACTCTATCCTAACCCCATCGGATTTTGGTTCTGGTTAGAGGGGATTGGCGAAAGGAATCTCAGTCTATCCTAACCACACAGGAGTTTTGGTTCTGGTTAGAGGGGATTGGCGAAAGGAATCTCAGTCTATCCTAACCACATCGGATTTTGGTTCTGGTTAGAGGGGATTGGCGAAAGGAATCTCAGTCTATCCTAACCACACAGGAGTTTTGGTTCTGGTTAGAGGGGATTGGCGAAAGGAATCTCAGTCTATCCTAACCACACAGGAGTTTTGGTTCTGGTTTGAGGGGATTGGCGAAAGGAATCTCAGTCTATCCTAACCACATCGGATTTTGGTTCTGGTTAGAGGGGATCGGCGAAAGGAATCTCAGTCTATCCTAACCACACAGGAGTTTTTGTTCTGGTTAGAGGGGATTGGCGAAACGAATCTCAGTCTATCCTAACCACATCGGATTTTGGTTCTGGTTAGAAGGGATTGGCGAAAGGAATCTCAGTCTATCCTAACCACACAGGTTTTGGTTCTGGTTAGAGGGGATTGGCGAAAGGAATCTCAGTCTATCCTAACCACACAGGAGTTTTGGTTCTGGTTAGAGGGGATTGGCGAAAGGAATCTCAGTCTATCCTAACCACACAGGAGTTTTCGTTCTGGTTAGATGGGATTGGCGAAAAGAATCTCAGTCTATCCTAACCACATCGGGTTTTGGTTCTGGTTAGATGGGATTGGTGAAAGGAATCTCAGTCTATCCTACCCACACAGGGGTTTTGGTTCTGGTTTGAGGGGATTGGCGAAAGGAATCTCAGTCTATCCTAACCACACAGGAGTTTTCGTTCTGGTTAGAGGGGATTGGCGAAAGGAATCTCAGTCTATCCTAACCACATCGGATTTTGGTTCTGGTTAGAGGGGGTTGGCGAAAGGAATCTCAATCTATCCTAACCACACAGGAGTTTTCGTTCTGGTTAGAGGGGATTGGCGAAAGGAATCTCAGTCTATCCTAACCACACAGGAGTTTTGGTTCTGGTTAGAGGGGATTGGCGAAAGGAATCTCAGTCTATCCTAACCACACAGGAGTTTTGGTTCTGGTTGGGGATTGGCGAAAGGAATCTCAGTCTATCCTAACCACATCGGATTTTGGTTCTGGTTAGAGGGGATTGGCGAAAGGAATCTCAGTCTATCCTAACCACACAGGAGTTTTTGTTCTGGTTAGAGGGGTTTGGCGAAACGAATCTCAGTCTATCCTAACCACATCGGATTTTGGTTCTGGTTAGAGGGGATTGGCGAAAGGAATCTCAGTCTATCCTAACCACACAGGTTTTGGTTCTAGTTAGAGGGGATTGACGAAAGGAATCTCAGTCTATCCTAACCACACAGGAGTTTTGGTTCTGGTTAGAGGGGATTGGCGAAAGGAATCTCAGTCTATCCTAACCACACAGGAGTTTTCGTTCTGGTTAGATGGGATTGGCGAAAAGAATCTCAGTCTATCCTAACCACATCGGGTTTTGGTTCTGGTTAGAGGGGGTTGGCGAAAGGAATCTCAGTCTATCCTAACCACACAGGAGTTTTAGTTCTGGTTAGAAAGGAATCTCAGTCTATCCTAACCACATCGGATTTTGGTTCTGGTTAGAGGGGGTTGGCGAAAGGAATCTCAATCTATCCTAACCACACAGGAGTTTTCGTTCTGGTTAGAGGGGATTGGCGAAAGGAATCTCAGTCTATCCTAACCACACAGGAGTTTTGGTTCTGGTTAGAGGGGATTGGCGAAAGGAATCTCAGTCTATCCTAACCACACAGGAGTTTTGGTTCTGGTTGGGGATTGGCGAAAGGAATCTCAGTCTATCCTAACCACACAGGCGTTTTGGTTCTTTTTAGAGGGGATTGGCGAAAGGAATCTCAGTCTATCCTAACCACACAGGAGTTTTGGTTCTGGTTAGAGGGGATTGGCGAAAGGAATCTCAGTCTATCCTAACCACACAGGTTTTGGTCCTGGTTAGAGGGGATTGGCGAAAGGAATCTCAGTCTATCCTAACCACATCGGATTTTGGTTTTGGTTACAGGGGGTTGGCGAAAGGAATCTGAGTCTATCCTAACCACACAGGTTTTGGTTCTGGTTAGAGGGGATTGGCGAAAGGAATCTCAGTCTATCCTAACCACACAGGAGTTTTGGTTCTGGTTGGGGATTGGCGAAAGGAATCTCAGTCTATCCTAACCACAACGGATTTTGGTTCTGGTTAGAGGGGGTTGGCGAAAGGAATCTCACTCTATCCTAACCCCATCGGATTTTGGTTCTGGTTAGAGGGGATTGGCGAAAGGAATCTCAGTCTATCCTAACCACACAGGAGTTTTGGTTCTGGTTAGAGGGGATTGGCGAAAGGAATCTCAGTCTATCCTAACCACATCGGATTTTGGTTCTGGTTAGAGGGGATTGGCGAAAGGAATCTCAGTCTATCCTAACCACACAGGAGTTTTGGTTCTGGTTAGAGGGGATTGGCGAAAGGAATCTCAGTCTATCCTAACCACACAGGAGTTTTGGTTCTGGTTTGAGGGGATTGGCGAAAGGAATCTCAGTCTATCCTAACCACATCGGATTTTGGTTCTGGTTAGAGGGGATCGGCGAAAGGAATCTCAGTCTATCCTAACCACACAGGAGTTTTTGTTCTGGTTAGAGGGGATTGGCGAAACGAATCTCAGTCTATCCTAACCACATCGGATTTTGGTTCTGGTTAGAAGGGATTGGCGAAAGGAATCTCAGTCTATCCTAACCACACAGGTTTTGGTTCTGGTTAGAGGGGATTGGCGAAAGGAATCTCAGTCTATCCTAACCACACAGGAGTTTTGGTTCTGGTTAGAGGGGATTGGCGAAAGGAATCTCAGTCTATCCTAACCACACAGGAGTTTTCGTTCTGGTTAGATGGGATTGGGGAAAAGAATCTCAGTCTATCCTAACCACATCGGGTTTTGGTTCTGGTTAGATGGGATTGGTGAAAGGAATCTCAGTCTATCCTACCCACACAGGGGTTTTGGTTCTGGTTTGAGGGGATTGGCGAAAGGAATCTCAGTCTATCCTAACCACACAGGAGTTTTCGTTCTGGTTAGAGGGGATTGGCGAAAGGAATCTCAGTCTATCCTAACCACATCGGATTTTGGTTCTGGTTAGAGGGGGTTGGCGAAAGGAATCTCAATCTATCCTAACCACACAGGAGTTTTCGTTCTGGTTAGAGGGGATTGGCGAAAGGAATCTCAGTCTATCCTAACCACACAGGAGTTTTGGTTCTGGTTAGAGGGGATTGGCGAAAGGAATCTCAGTCTATCCTAACCACACAGGAGTTTTGGTTCTGGTTGGGGATTGGCGAAAGGAATCTCAGTCTATCCTAACCACATCGGATTTTGGTTCTGGTTAGAGGGGATTGGCGAAAGGAATCTCAGTCTATCCTAACCACACAGGAGTTTTTGTTCTGGTTAGAGGGGTTTGGCGAAACGAATCTCAGTCTATCCTAACCACATCGGATTTTGGTTCTGGTTAGAGGGGATTGGCGAAAG
Organism: Populus nigra; assembly: GCF_951802175.1. Classification (NCBI taxonomy): domain Eukaryota; kingdom Viridiplantae; phylum Streptophyta; class Magnoliopsida; order Malpighiales; family Salicaceae; genus Populus; species Populus nigra. The sequence continues at coordinate 33,941,256 of NC_084853.1, read as the reverse complement.
GAATCTCAGTCTATCCTAACCACACAGGTTTTGGTTCTAGTTAGAGGGGATTGGCGAAAGGAATCTCAGTCTATCCTAACCACACAGGAGTTTTGGTTCTGGTTAGAGGGGATTGGCGAAAGGAATCTCAGTCTATCCTAACCACACAGGAGTTTTCGTTCTGGTTAGATGGGATTGGCGAAAAGAATCTCAGTCTATCCTAACCACATCGGGTTTTGGTTCTGGTTAGATGGGATTGGTGAAAGGAATCTCAGTCTATCCTACCCACACAGGGGTTTTGGTTCTCGTTTGAGGGGATTGGCGAAAGGAATCTCAGTCTATCCTAACCACACAGGAGTTTTCGTTCTGGTTAGAGGGGATTGGTGAAAGGAATCTCAGTCTATCCTAACCACACAGGTTTTGGTTCTGGTTAGAGGGGATTGGCGAAAGGAATCTCAGTCTATCCTAACCACACAGGAGTTTTCGTTCTGGTTAGAGGGGATTGGCGAAAAGAATCTCAGTCTATCCTAACCACATCGGGTTTTGGTTCTGGTTAGAGGGGGTTAGCGAAAGGAATCTCAGTCTATCCTAACCACACAGGAGTTTTAGTTCTGGTTAGAAAGGAATCTCAGTCTATCCTAACCACATCGGATTTTGGTTCTGGTTAGAGGGGGTTGGCGAAAGGAATCTCAATCTATCCTAACCACACAGGAGTTTTCGTTCTGGTTAGAGGGGATTGGCGAAAGGAATCTCAGTCTATCCTAACCACACAGGAGTTTTGGTTCTGGTTAGAGGGGATTGGCGAAAGGAATCTCAGTCTATCCTAACCACACAGGAGTTTTGGTTCTGGTTGGGGATTGGCGAAAGGAATCTCAGTCTATCCTAACCACACAGGCGTTTTGGTTCTTTTTAGAGGGGATTGGCGAAAGGAATCTCAGTCTATCCTAACCACACAGGAGTTTTGGTTCTGGTTAGAGGGGATTGGCGAAAGGAATCTCAGTCTATCCTAACCACACAGGTTTTGGTCCTGGTTAGAGGGGATTGGCGAAAGGAATCTCAGTCTATCCTAACCACATCGGATTTTGGTTTTGGTTACAGGGGGTTGGCGAAAGGAATCTGAGTCTATCCTAACCACACAGGTTTTGGTTCTGGTTAGAGGGGATTGGCGAAAGGAATCTCAGTCTATCCTAACCACACAGGAGTTTTGGTTCTGGTTGGGGATTGGCGAAAGGAATCTCAGTCTATCCTAACCACAACGGATTTTGGTTCTGGTTAGAGGGGGTTGGCGAAAGGAATCTCACTCTATCCTAACCCCATCGGATTTTGGTTCTGGTTAGAGGGGATTGGCGAAAGGAATCTCAGTCTATCCTAACCACACAGGAGTTTTGGTTCTGGTTAGAGGGGATTGGCGAAAGGAATCTCAGTCTATCCTAACCACATCGGATTTTGGTTCTGGTTAGAGGGGATTGGCGAAAGGAATCTCAGTCTATCCTAACCACACAGGAGTTTTGGTTCTGGTTAGAGGGGATTGGCGAAAGGAATCTCAGTCTATCCTAACCACACAGGAGTTTTGGTTCTGGTTTGAGGGGATTGGCGAAAGGAATCTCAGTCTATCCTAACCACATCGGATTTTGGTTCTGGTTAGAGGGGATCGGCGAAAGGAATCTCAGTCTATCCTAACCACACAGGAGTTTTTGTTCTGGTTGGAGGGGATTGGCGAAACGAATCTCAGTCTATCGTAACCACATCGGATTTTGGTTCTGGTTAGAAGGGATTGGCGAAAGGAATCTCAGTCTATCCTAACCACACAGGTTTTGGTTCTGGTTAGAGGGGATTGGCGAAAGGAATCTCAGTCTATCCTAACCACACAGGAGTTTTGGTTCTGGTTAGAGGGGATTGGCGAAAGGAATCTCAGTCTATCCTAACCACACAGGAGTTTTCGTTCTGGTTAGATGGGATTGGCGAAAAGAATCTCAGTCTATCCTAACCACATCGGGTTTTGGTTCTGGTTAGATGGGATTGGTGAAAGGAATCTCAGTCTATCGTACCCACACAGGGGTTTTGGTTCTGGTTTGAGGGGATTGGCGAAAGGAATCTCAGTCTATCCTAACCACACAGGAGTTTTCGTTCTGGTTAGAGGGGATTGGCGAAAGGAATCTCAGTCTATCCTAACCACATCGGATTTTGGTTCTGGTTAGAGGGGGTTGGCGAAAGGAATCTCAATCTATCCTAACCACACAGGAGTTTTCGTTCTGGTTAGAGGGGATTGGCGAAAGGAATCTCAGTCTATCCTAACCACACAGGAGTTTTGGTTCTGGTTAGAGGGGATTGGCGAAAGGAATCTCAGTCTATCCTAACCACACAGGAGTTTTCATTTTGGTTAGATGGGATTGGCGAAAAGAATCTCAGTCTATCCTAACCACATCGGGTTTTGGTTCTGGTTAGATGGGATTGGTGAAAGGAATCTCAGTCTATCCTACCCATACAAGGGTTTTGGTTCTGGTTTGAGGGGATTGGCGAAAGGAATCTCAGTCTATCCTAACCACACAGGAGTTTTCGTTCTGGTTAGAGGGGATTGGCGAAAGGAATCTCAGTCTATCCTAACCACACAGGTTTTGGTTCTGGTTAGAGGGGATTGGCGAAAGGAATCTCAGTCTATCCTAACCACACAGGAGTTTTCGTTCTGGTTAGAGGGGATTGGCGAAAAGAATCTCAGTCTATCCTAACCACATCGGGTTTTGGTTCTGGTTAGAGGGGGTTGGCGAAAGGAATCTCAGTCTATCCTAACCACACAGGAGTTTTAGTTCTGGTTAGAAAGGAATCTCAGTCTATCCTAACCACATCGGATTTTGGTTCTGGTTAGAGGGGGTTGGCGAAAGGAATCTCAATCTATCCTAACCACACAGGAGTTTTCGTTCTGGTTAGAGGGGATTGGCGAAAGGAATCTCAGTCTATCCTAACCACACAGGAGTTTTGGTTCTGGTTAGAGGGGATTGGCGAAAGGAATCTCAGTCTATCCTAACCACACAGGAGTTTTGGTTCTGGTTGGGGATTGGCGAAAGGAATCTCAGTCTATCCTAACCACACAGGCGTTTTGGTTCTTTTTAGAGGGGATTGGCGAAAGGAATCTCAGTCTATCCTAACCACACAGGAGTTTTGGTTCTGGTTAGAGGGGATTGGCGAAAGGAATCTCAGTCTATCCTAACCACACAGGTTTTGGTCCTGGTTAGAGGGGATTGGCGAAAGGAATCTCAGTCTATCCTAACCACATCGGATTTTGGTTTTGGTTACAGGGGGTTGGCGAAAGGAATCTGAGTCTATCCTAACCACACAGGTTTTGGTTCTGGTTAGAGGGGATTGGCGAAAGGAATCTCAGTCTATCCTAACCATACAGGAGTTTTGGTTCTGGTTGGGGATTGGCGAAAGGAATCTCAGTCTATCCTAACCACAACGGATTTTGGTTCTGGTTAGAGGGGGTTGGCGAAAGGAATCTCACTCTATCCTAACCCCATCGGATTTTGGTTCTGGTTAGAGGGGATTGGCGAAAGGAATCTCAGTCTATCCTAACCACACAGGAGTTTTGGTTCTGGTTAGAGGGGATTGGCGAAAGGAATCTCAGTCTATCCTAACCACATCGGATTTTGGTTCTGGTTAGAGGGGATTGGCGAAAGGAATCTCAGTCTATCCTAACCACACAGGAGTTTTCGTTCTGGTTAGATGGGATTGGCGAAAAGAATCTCAGTCTATCCTAACCACATCGGGTTTTGGTTCTGGTTAGATGGGATTGGTGAAAGGAATCTCAGTCTATCCTACCCACACAGGGGTTTTGGTTCTGGTTTGAGGGGATTGGCGAAAGGAATCTCAGTCTATCCTAACCACACAGGAGTTTTCGTTCTGGTTAGAGGGGATTGGCGAAAGGAATCTCAGTCTATCCTAACCACATCGGATTTTGGTTCTGGTTAGAGGGGGTTGGCGAAAGGAATCTCAATCTATCCTAACCACACAGGAGTTTTCGTTCTGGTTAGAGGGGATTGGCGAAAGGAATCTCAGTCTATCCTAACCACACAGGAGTTTTGGTTCTGGTTAGAGGGGATTGGCGAAAGGAATCTCAGTCTATCCTAACCACACAGGAGTTTTGGTTCTGGTTGGGGATTGGCGAAAGGAATCTCAGTCTATCCTAACCACATCGGATTTTGGTTCTGGATAGAGGGGATTGGCGAAAGGAATCTCAGTCTATCCTAACCACACAGGAGTTTTTGTTCTGGTTAGAGGGGTTTGGCGAAATGAATCTCAGTCTATCCTAACCACATCGGATTTTGGTTCTGGTTAGAGGGGATTGGCGAAAGGAATCTCAGTCTATCCTAACCACACAGGTTTTGGTTCTGGTTAGAGGGGATTGGCGAAAGGAATCTCAGTCTATCCTAACCACACAGGAGTTTTGGTTCTGGTTAGAGGGGATTGGCGAAAGGAATCTCAGTCTATCCTAACCACACAGGAGTTTTCGTTCTGGTTAGATGGGATTGGCGAAAAGAATCTCAGTCTATCCTAACCACATCGGGTTTTGGTTTTGGTTAGATGGGATTGGTGAAATGAATCTCAGTCTATCCTACCCACACAGGGGTTTTGGTTCTAGTTTGAGGGGATTGGCGAAAGGAATCTCAGTCTATCCTAACCACACAGGAGTTTTCGTTCTGGTTAGAGGGGATTGGTGAAAGGAATCTCAGTCTATCCTAACCACACAGGTTTTGGTTCTGGTTAGAGGGGATTGGCGAAAGGAATCTCAGTCTATGCTAACCACACAGGAGTTTTCGTTCTGGTTAGAGGGGATTGGCGAAAAGAATCTCAGTCTATCCTAACCACATCGGGTTTTGGTTCTGGTTAGAGGGGGTTGGCGAAAGGAATCTCAGTCTATCCTAACCACACAGGAGTTTTAGTTCTGGTTAGAAAGGAATCTCAGTCTATCCTAACCACATCGGATTTTGGTTCTGGTTAGAGGGGGTTGGCGAAAGGAATCTCAATCTATCCTAACCACACAGGAGTTTTCGTTCTGGTTAGAGGGGATTGGCGAAAGGAATCTCAGTCTATCCTAACCACACAGGAGTTTTGGTTCTGGTTAGAGGGGATTGGCGAAAGGAATCTCAGTCTATCCTAACCACACAGGAGTTTTCGTTCTGGTTAGATGGGATTGGCGAAAAGAATCTCAGTCTATCCTAACCACATCGGGTTTTGGTTTTGGTTAGATGGGATTGGTGAAATGAATCTCAGTCTATCCTACCCACACAGGGGTTTTGGTTCTAGTTTGAGGGGATTGGCGAAAGGAATCTCAGTCTATCCTAACCACACAGGAGTTTTCGTTCTGGTTAGAGGGGATTGGTGAAAGGAATCTCAGTCTATCCTAACCACACAGGTTTTGGTTCTGGTTAGAGGGGATTGGCGAAAGGAATCTCAGTCTATGCTAACCACACAGGAGTTTTCGTTCTGGTTAGAGGGGATTGGCGAAAAGAATCTCAGTCTATCCTAACCACATCGGGTTTTGGTTCTGGTTAGAGGGGGTTGGCGAAAGGAATCTCAGTCTATCCTAACCACACAGGAGTTTTAGTTCTGGTTAGAAAGGAATCTCAGTCTATCCTAACCACATCGGATTTTGGTTCTGGTTAGAGGGGGTTGGCGAAAGGAATCTCAATCTATCCTAACCACACAGGAGTTTTCGTTCTGGTTAGAGGGGATTGGCGAAAGGAATCTCAGTCTATCCTAACCACACAGGAGTTTTGGTTCTGGTTAGAGGGGATTGGCGAAAGGAATCTCAGTCTATCCTAACCACACTGGTGTTTTGGTTCTGGTTGGGGATTGGCGAAAGGAATCTCAGTCTATCCTAACCACACAGGCGTTTTGGTTCTTTTTAGAGGGGATTGGCGAAAGGAATCTCAGTCTATCCTAACCACACAGGAGTTTTGGTTCTGGTTAGAGGGGATTGGCGAAAGGAATCTCAGTCTATCCTAACCACACAGGTTTTGGTCCTGGTTAGAGGGGATTGGCGAAAGGAATCTCAGTCTATCCTAACCACATCGGATTTTGGTTTTGGTTACAGGGGGTTGGCGAAAGGAATCTGAGTCTATCCTAACCACACAGGTTTTGGTTCTGGTTAGAGGGGATTGGCGAAAGGAATCTCAGTCTATCCTAACCACACAGGAGTTTTGGTTCTGGTTGGGGATTGGCGAAAGGAATCTCAGTCTATCCTAACCACAACGGATTTTGGTTCTGGTTAGAGGGGGTTGGCGAAAGGAATCTCACTCTATCCTAACCCCATCGGATTTTGGTTCTGGTTAGAGGGGATTGGCGAAAGGAATCTCAGTCTATCCTAACCACACAGGAGTTTTGGTTCTGGTTAGAGGGGATTGGCGAAAGGAATCTCAGTCTATCCTAACCACATCGGATTTTGGTTCTGGTTAGAGGGGATTGGCGAAAGGAATCTCAGTCTATCCTAACCACACAGGAGTTTTGGTTCTGGTTAGAGGGGATTGGCGAAAGGAATCTCAGTCTATCCTAACCACACAGGAGTTTTGGTTCTGGTTAGAGGGGATTTGCGAAAGGAATCTCAGTCTATCCTAACCACACAGGTTTTGGTTCTAGGTTAGAGGGGATTGGCGAAAGGAATCTCAGTCCATCCTAACCACATCGGATTTTGGTTCTGGTTAGAGGGGATTGGCGAAAGGAATCTCAGTCTATCCTAACCACACAGGCGTTTTGGTTCTTTTTAGAGGGGATTGGCGAAAGGAATCTCAGTCTATCCTAACCACACAGGTTTTGGTTCTGGTTAGATGGGATTGGCGAAAAGAATCTCAGTCTATCCTAACCACATCGGGTTTTGGTTCTGGTTAGATGGGATTGGTGAAAGGAATCTCAGTCTATCCTACCCACACAGGGGTTTTGGTTCTGGTTTGAGGGGATTGGCGAAAGGAATCTCAGTCTATCCTAACCACACAGGAGTTTTCGTTCTGGTTAGAGGGGATTGGCGAAAGGAATCTCAGTCTATCCTAACCACACAGGTTTTGGTTCTGGTTAGAGGGGATTGGCGAAAGGAATCTCAGTCTATCCTAACCACACAGGAGTTTTCGTTCTGGTTAGAGGGGATTGGCGAAAAGAATCTCAGTCTATCCTAACGACATCGGGTTTTGGTTCTGGTTAGAGGGGATTGGCGAAAGGAATCTCAGTCTATCCTAACCACACAGGAGTTTTAGTTCTGGTTAGAAAAGAATCTCAGTCTATCCTAACCACATCGGGTTTTGGTTCTGGTTAGAGGGGATTGGCGAAAGGAATCTCAGTCTATCCTAACCACACAGGAGTTTTAATTCTGGTTAGAAAAGAATCTCAGTCTATCCTAACCACATCGGGTTTTGGTTCTGGTTAGAGGGGGTTGGCGAAAGGAATCTCAGTCTATCCTAACCACACAGGAGTTTTAGTTCTGGTTAGAGGGGGTTGGCGCAAGGAATCTCAGTCTATCCTAACCACACAGGAGTTTTGGTTCTGGTTAGAGGGGCTTGGCGAAAGGAATCTCAGTCTATCCTAACCACATCGGATTTTGGTTCTGGTTAGAGGGGATTGGTGAAAGGAATCTCAGTCTATCCTAACCACACAGGGGTTTTGGTTCTGGTTAGAGGGGATTGGCGAAAAGAATCTCAGTCTATCCTAACCACATCGGATTTTGGTTCTGGTTAGAGGGGATTGGCGAAAGGAATCTTAGTCTATCCTAACCACACAGGCGTTTTGGTTCTTTTTAGAGGGGATTGGCGAAAGGAAACTCAGTCTATCCTAACCACACAGGAGTTTTGGTTCTGGTTAGAGGGGATTGGCGAAAGGAATCTCAGTCTATCCTAACCACACAGGTTTTGGTCCTGGTTAGAGGGGATTGGCGAAAGGAATCTCAGTCTATCCTAACCACATCGGATTTTGGTTTTGGTTACAGGGGGTTGGCGAAAGGAATCTGAGTCTATCCTAACCACACAGGTTTTGGTTCTGGTTAGAGGGGATTGGCGAAAGGAATCTCAGTCTATCCTAACCACACAGGAGTTTTCGTTCTGGTTAGAGGGGATTGGCGAAAAGAATCTCAGTCTATCCTAACCACATCGGGTTTTGGTTCTCGTTAGAGGGGGTTGGCGAAAGGAATCTCAGTCTATCCTAACCACACAGGTTTTGGTTCTGGTTGGAGGGGGTTGGCGCAATGAATATCAGACTATCCTACCCACCGTAGGATTTTAGTTCTGGTTAGAGGGGATTTGCGAAAAGAATCTCAGTCTATCCTAACCACATCGGGTTTTGGTTCTGGTTAGAGGGGATTGGCGAAAGGAATCTCAGTCTATCCTAACCACACAGGAGTTTTAATTCTGGTTAGAAAAGAATCTCAGTCTATCCTAACCACATCGGGTTTTGGTTCTGGTTAGAGGGGGTTGGCGAAAGGAATCTCAGTCTATCCTAACCACACAGGAGTTTTAGTTCTGGTTAGAGGGGGTTGGCGCAAGGAATCTCAGTCTATCCTAACCACACAGGAGTTTTGGTTCTGGTTAGAGGGGCTTGGCGAAAGGAATCTCAGTCTATCCTAACCACATCGGATTTTGGTTCTGGTTAGAGGGGATTGGTGAAAGGAATCTCAGTCTATCCTAACCACACAGGGGTTTTGGTTCTGGTTAGAGGGGATTGGCGAAAAGAATCTCAGTCTATCCTAACCACATCGGATTTTGGTTCTGGTTAGAGGGGATTGGCGAAAGGAATCTCAGTCTATCCTAACCACACAGGCGTTTTGGTTCTTTTTAGAGGGGATTGGCGAAAGGAAACTCAGTCTATCCTAACCACACAGGAGTTTTGGTTCTGGTTAGAGGGGATTGGCGAAAGGAATCTCAGTCTATCCTAACCACACAGGTTTTGGTCCTGGTTAGAGGGGATTGGCGAAAGGAATCTCAGTCTATCCTAACCACATCGGATTTTGGTTTTGGTTACAGGGGGTTGGCGAAAGGAATCTGAGTCTATCCTAACCACACAGGTTTTGGTTCTGGTTAGAGGGGATTGGCGAAAGGAATCTCAGTCTATCCTAACCACACAGGAGTTTTCGTTCTGGTTAGAGGGGATTGGCGAAAAGAATCTCAGTCTATCCTAACCACATCGGGTTTTGGTTCTCGTTAGAGGGGGTTGGCGAAAGGAATCTCAGTCTATCCTAACCACACAGGTTTTGGTTCTGGTTGGAGGGGGTTGGCGCAATGAATATCAGACTATCCTACCCACCGTAGGATTTTAGTTCTGGTTAGAGGGGATTTGCGAAAAGAATCTCAGTCTATCCTAACCACATCGGGTTTTGGTTCTGGTTAGAGGGGATTGGCGAAAGGAATCTCAGTCTATCCTAACCACACAGGAGTTTTAATTCTGGTTAGAAAAGAATCTCAGTCTATCCTAACCACATCGGGTTTTGGTTCTGGTTAGAGGGGGTTGGCGAAAGGAATCTCAGTCTATCCTAACCACACAGGAGTTTTAGTTCTGGTTAGAGGGGGTTGGCGCAAGGAATCTCAGTCTATCCTAACCACACAGGAGTTTTGGTTCTGGTTAGAGGGGCTTGGCGAAAGGAATCTCAGTCTATCCTAACCACATCGGATTTTGGTTCTGGTTAGAGGGGATTGGTGAAAGGAATCTCAGTCTATCCTAACCACACAGGGGTTTTGGTTCTGGTTAGAGGGGATTGGCGAAAAGAATCTCAGTCTATCCTAACCACATCGGATTTTGGTTCTGGTTAGAGGGGATTGGCGAAAGGAATCTCAGTCTATCCTAACCACACAGGCGTTTTGGTTCTTTTTAGAGGGGATTGGCGAAAGGAAACTCAGTCTATCCTAACCACACAGGAGTTTTGGTTCTGGTTAGAGGGGATTGGCGAAAGGAATCTCAGTCTATCCTAACCACACAGGTTTTGGTCCTGGTTAGAGGGGATTGGCGAAAGGAATCTCAGTCTATCCTAACCACATCGGATTTTGGTTTTGGTTACAGGGGGTTGGCGAAAGGAATCTGAGTCTATCCTAACCACACAGGTTTTGGTTCTGGTTAGAGGGGATTGGCGAAAGGAATCTCAGTCTATCCTAACCACACAGGAGTTTTCGTTCTGGTTAGAGGGGATTGGCGAAAAGAATCTCAGTCTATCCTAACCACATCGGGTTTTGGTTCTCGTTAGAGGGGGTTGGCGAAAGGAATCTCAGTCTATCCTAACCACACAGGTTTTGGTTCTGGTTGGAGGGGGTTGGCGCAATGAATATCAGACTATCCTACCCACCGTAGGATTTTAGTTCTGGTTAGAGGGGATTTGCGAAAAGAATCTCAGTCTATCCTAACCACATCGGGTTTTGGTTCTGGTTAGAGGGGATTGGCGAAAGGAATCTCAGTCTATCCTAACCACACAGGAGTTTTAATTCTGGTTAGAAAAGAATCTCAGTCTATCCTAACCACATCGGGTTTTGGTTCTGGTTAGAGGGGGTTGGCGAAAGGAATCTCAGTCTATCCTAACCACACAGGAGTTTTAGTTCTGGTTAGAGGGGGTTGGCGCAAGGAATCTCAGTCTATCCTAACCACACAGGAGTTTTGGTTCTGGTTAGAGGGGCTTGGCGAAAGGAATCTCAGTCTATCCTAACCACATCGGATTTTGGTTCTGGTTAGAGGGGATTGGTGAAAGGAATCTCAGTCTATCCTAACCACACAGGGGTTTTGGTTCTGGTTAGAGGGGATTGGCGAAAAGAATCTCAGTCTATCCTAACCACATCGGATTTTGGTTCTGGTTAGAGGGGATTGGCGAAAGGAATCTCAGTCTATCCTAACCACACAGGCGTTTTGGTTCTTTTTAGAGGGGATTGGCGAAAGGAAACTCAGTCTATCCTAACCACACAGGAGTTTTGGTTCTGGTTAGAGGGGATTGGCGAAAGGAATCTCAGTCTATCCTAACCACACAGGTTTTGGTCCTGGTTAGAGGGGATTGGCGAAAGGAATCTCAGTCTATCCTAACCACATCGGATTTTGGTTTTGGTTACAGGGGGTTGGCGAAAGGAATCTGAGTCTATCCTAACCACACAGGTTTTGGTTCTGGTTAGAGGGGATTGGCGAAAGGAATCTCAGTCTATCCTAACCACACAGGAGTTTTCGTTCTGGTTAGAGGGGATTGGCGAAAAGAATCTCAGTCTATCCTAACCACATCGGGTTTTGGTTCTCGTTAGAGGGGGTTGGCGAAAGGAATCTCAGTCTATCCTAACCACACAGGTTTTGGTTCTGGTTGGAGGGGGTTGGCGCAATGAATATCAGACTATCCTACCCACCGTAGGATTTTAGTTCTGGTTAGAGGGGATTTGCGAAAAGAATCTCAGTCTATCCTAACCACATCGAGTTTTGGTTCTGGCTAGAGGGGAATGGCGAAAGGAATCTCAGTCTATCCTAACCACATCGGATTTTGGTTCTGGTTAGCGGGGTTTGGCGCAAGGAATCTCAGTCTCTCCTAACCACATCGGATTTTGGTTCTGGTTAGAGGGGAATGGCGAAAGGAATCTCAGTCTATCCTACCCACACAGGGGTTTTGGTTCTGGTTAGAGGGGATTGGGGAAAGGAATCTCAGTCTATCCTAACCACACAGGGGTTTTGGTTCTGGTTAGAGGGGATTGGCGAAAGAAATCTCAGTCTATCCTAACCACACAGGAGTTTTCGTTCTGGTTATAGGGGATTGGCGAAAAGAATCTCAGTCTATCCTAAACACATTGGGTTTTGGTTCTGGTTAGATGGGGTTGGGGAAAGGAATCTCAGTCTATCCTACCCACACAGGGGTTTTGGTTCTAGTTAGAGGGGATTGGCGAAAGGAATCTCAGTCTATCCTAACCACACAGATTTTGGTTCTGGTTAGAGGGGATTGGCGAAAGGAATCTCAGTCTATCCTAACCACACATAAGTTTTGGTTCTGGTTAGAGGGGATTGGCGAAAGGAATCTCAGTCTATCCTAACCACACAGGAGTTTTGGTTATGGTTAGAGGGGATTGGCGAAAGGAATCTCAGTCTATCCTAACCACATCGGGTTTTGGTTCTGGTTAGAGGGGATTGGTGAAAGGAATCTCAGTCTATCCTAACCACACAGGAGTTTTTGTTCTGGTTAGAGGGGATTGGCGAAAAGAATCTCAGTCTATCCTAACCACATCGGGTTTTGGTTCTGGTTAGAGGGGATTGGGGAAAGGAATCTCAGTCTATCCTACCCATACATGGGTTTTGGTTCTGGTTTGAGGGGATTGGCGAAAGGAATCTCAGTCTATCCTAACCACACAGGAGTTTTAGTTCTGTTTAGAGGGGATTGGCGAAAGGAATCTCAGTCTATCCTAACCACACAGGTTTTGGTTCTGGTTAGAGGGGATTGGCGAAAGGAATCTCAGTGTATCCTAACCACACAGGAGTTTTCGTTCTAGTTACAGGGGATTGGCGAAAAGAATCTCAGTCTATCCTAACCACATCGGGTTTTGGTTCTGGTTAGAGGGGATTGGCGAAAGGAATCTCAGTCTATCCTAACCACACTGGAGTTTTAGTTCTGGTTAGAAAAGAATCTCAGTCTATCCTAACCACATCGGGTTTTGGTTCTGGTTAGAGGGGGTTGGCGCAAGGAATCTCAGTCTATCCTAACCACACAGGAGTTTTGGTTCTGGTTAGAGGGGCTTGGCGAAAGGAATCTCAGTCTATCCTAACCACATCGGATTTTGGTTCTGGTTAGAGGGGATTGGTGAAAGGAATCTCAGTCTATCCTAACCACACAGGGGTTTTGGTTCTGGTTAGAGGGGATTGGCGAAAAGAATCTCAGTCTATCCTAACCACATCGGATTTTGATTCTGGTTAGAGGGGATTGGCGAAAGGAATCTCAGTCTATCCTAACCACACAGGCGTTTTGGTTCTTTTTAGAGGGGATTGGCGAAAGGAATCTCAGTCTATCCTAACCACACAGGAGTTTTGGTTCTGGTTAGAGGGGATTGGCGAAAGGAATCTCAGTCTATCCTAACCACACAGGTTTTGGTTCTGGTTAGAGGGGATTGGCGAAAGGAATCTCAGTCTATCCTAACCACATCGGATTTTGGTTTTGGTTACAGGGGGTTGGCGAAAGGAATCTGAGTCTATCCTAACCACACAGGTTTTGGTTCTGGTTAGAGGGGATTGGCGAAAGGAATCTCAGTCTATCCTAACCACACAGGAGTTTTCGTTCTGGTTAGAGGGGATTGGCGAAAAGAATCTCAGTCTATCCTAACCACATCGGGTTTTGGTTCTCGTTAGAGGGGGTTGGCGAAAGGAATCTCAGTCTATCCTAACCACACAGGTTTTGGTTCTGGTTGGAGGGGGTTGGCGCAATGAATATCAGACTATCCTACCCACCGTAGGATTTTAGTTCTGGTTAGAGGGGATTTGCGAAAAGAATCTCAGTCTATCCTAACCACATCGAGTTTTGGTTCTGGCTAGAGGGGAATGGCGAAAGGAATCTCAGTCTATCCTAACCACATCGGCTTTTGGTTCTGGTTAGCGGGGTTTGGCGCAAGGAATCTCAGTCTCTCCTAACCACATCGGATTTTGGTTCTGGTTAGAGGGGAATGGCGAAAGGAATCTCAGTCTATCCTACCCACACAGGGGTTTTGGTTCTGGTTAGAGGGGATTGGCGAAAGGAATCTCAGTCTTTCCTAACCACACAGGTTTTGGTTCTGGTTAGAGGGGATTGGCGAAAGAAATCTCAGTCTATCCTAACCACACAGGAGTTTTCGTTCTGGTTATAGGGGATTGGCGAAAAGAATCTCAGTCTATCCTAAACACATTGGGTTTTGGTTCTGGTTAGATGGGGTTGGGGAAAGGAATCTCAGTCTATCCTACCCACATAGGGGTTTTGGTTCTAGTTAGAGGGGATTGGCGAAAGGAATCTCAGTCTATCCTAACCACACAGATTTTGGTTCTGGTTAGAGGGGATTGGCGAAAGGAATCTCAGTCTATCCTAACCACACAGAAGTTTTGGTTCTGGTTAGAGGGGATTGGCGAAAGGAATCTCAGTCTATCCTAACCACACAGGAGTTTTGGTTCTGGTTAGAGGGGATTGGCGAAAGGAATCTCAGTCTATCCTAACCACATCGGATTTTGGTTCTGGTTAGAGGGGATTGGTGAAAGGAATCTCAGTCTATCCTAACCACACAGGAGTTTTAGTTCTGGTTAGAGGGGATTGGCGAAAAGAATCTCAGTCTATCCTAACCACATCGGGTTTTGGTTCTGGTTAGAGGGGATTGGGGAAAGGAATCTCAGTCTATCCTACCCATACATGGGTTTTGGTTCTGGTTTGAGGGGATTGGCGAAAGGAATCTCAGTCTATCCTAACCACACAGGAGTTTTAGTTCTGTTTAGAGGGGATTGGCGAAAGGAATCTCAGTCTATCCTAACCACACAGGTTTTGGTTCTGGTTAGAGGGGATTGGTGAAAGGAATCTCAGTGTATCCTAACCACACAGGAGTTTTCGTTCTGGTTAAAGGGGATTGGCGAAAAGAATCTCAGTCTATCCTAACCACATCGGGTTTTGGTTCTGGTTAGAGGGGATTGGCGAAAGGAATCTCAGTCTATCCTAACCACACTGGAGTTTTAGTTCTGGTTAGAAAAGAATCTCAGTCTATCCTAACCACATCGGGTTTTGGTTCTGGTTAGAGGGGTTGGCGAAAGGAATCTCAGTCTATCCTAACCACACAGGAGTTTTAGTTCTGGTTAGAGGGGGTTGGCGCAAGGAATCTCAGTCTATCCTAACCACACAGGAGTTTTGGTTCTTGTTAGAGGGGATTGGCGAAAGGAATCTCAGTCTATCCTAACCACATCGGATTTTGGTTCTGGTTAGAGGGGATTGGCGAAAGGAATCTCAGTCTATCCTAACCACACAGGAGTTTTAGTTCTGGTTAGATGGGATTGGCGAAAAGAATCTCAGTCTGTCCTAACCACATCGGGTTTTGGTTCTGGTTAGAGGGGATTGGTGAAAGGAATCTCAGTCTATCCTACCCACACAGGGGTTTTGGTTCTGGTTTGAGGGGATTGGCGAAAGGAATCTCAGTCTATCCTAACCACACAGGAGTTTTAGTTCTGGTTAGAGGGGATTGGCGAAAGGAATCTCAGTCTATCCTAACCACACAGGTTTTGGTTCTGGTTAGAGGGGATTGGCGAAAGGAATCTCAGTCTATCCTAACCACATTGGATTTTGGTTCTGGTTAGCGGGGTTTGGCGCAAGGAATCTCAGTCTATCCTAACCACATCGGATTTTGGTTCTGGTTAGAGGGAAATGGCGAAAGGAATCTCAGTCTATCCTACCCACACAGGGGTTTTGGTTCTGGTCAGAGGGGATTGGCGAAAGGAATCTCAGTCTTTCCTAACCACACAGGTTTTGGTTCTGGTTAGAGGGGATTGGCGAAAGAAATCTCAGTCTATCCTAACCACACAGGAGTTTTCGTTCTGGTTAGAGGGGATTGGCGAAAAGAATCTCAGTCTATCCTAACCACATCGGGTTTTGGTTCTGGTTAGAGGGGGTTGGCGAAAGGAATCTCAGTCTATCCTACCCACACAGGGGTTTTGGTTCTGGTTAGAGGGGGTTGGCGAAAGGAATCTCAGTCTATCCTACCCACACAGGGGTTTTGGTTCTGGTTAGAGGGGATTGGCGAAAGGAATCTCAGTCTATCCTAACCACACAGATTTTGGTTTTGGTTAGAGGAGATTGGCGAAAGGAATCTCAGTCTATCCTAACCACACAGGAGTTTTGGTTCTGGTTAGAGGGGATTGGCGAAAGGAATCTCAGTCAATCCTAACCACATCGGATTTTGGTTCTGGTTAGAGGGGATTGGTGAAAGGAATCTCAGTCTATCCTAACCACACAGGAGTTTTAGTTCTGGTTAGAGGGGGTTGGCGCAAGGAATCTCAGTCTATCCTAACCACACAGGAGTTTTGGTTCTTGTTAGAGGGGATTGGCGAAAGGAATCTCAGTCTATCCTAACCACATCGGATTTTGGTTCTGGTTAGACGGGATTGGCGAAAGGAATCTCAGTCTATCCTAACCACACAGGAGTTTTAGTTCTGGTTAGAGGGGATTGGCGAAAAGAATCTCAGTCTGTCCTAACCACATCGGGTTTTGGTTCTGGTTAGAGGGGATTGGTGAAAGGAATCTCAATCTCTCCTACCCACACAGGAGTTTTGGTTCTGGTTTGAGGGGATTGGCGAAAGGAATCTCAGTCTATCCTAACCACACAGGAGTTTTAGTTCTGGTTAGAGGGGATTGGCGAAAGGAATCTCAGTCTATCCTAACCACACAGGTTTTGGTTCTGGTTAGAGGGGATTGGCGAAAGGAATCTCAGTCTATCCTAACCACATCGGATTTTGGTTCTGGTTAGCGGGGTTTGGCGCAAGGAATCTCAGTCTATCCTAACCACAGCGGATTTTGGTTCTGGTTAGAGGGGATTGGTGAAAGGAATCTCAGTCTATCCTAACCACACAGGTTTTGGTTCTGGTTAGAGGGGATTGGCGAAAGGAATCTTAGTCTATCCTAACCACACAGGAGTTTTGGTTCTGGTTAGAGGGGATTGGCGAAAGGAATCTCAGTTTATCCTAACCACACAGGAGTTTTCGTTCTGGTTAGATGGGATTGGCGAAAAGAATCTCAGTCTATCCTAACCACATCGGGTTTTGGTTCTGGTTAGATGGGATTGGTGAAAGGAATCTCAGTCTATCCTACCCACACAGGGGTTTTGGTTCTGGTTTGAGGGGATTGGCGAAAGGAATCTCAGTCTATCCTAACCACACAGGAGTTTTCCTTCTGGTTAGAGGGGATTGGCGAAAGGAATCTCAGTCTATCCTAACCACACAGGTTTTGGTTCTGGTTAGAGGGGATTGGCGAAAGGAATCTCAGTCTATCCTAACCACATCGGATTTTGGTTCTGGTTAGCGGGGTTTGGCGCAAGGAATCTCAGTCTATCCTAACCACATCGGATTTTGGTTCTGGTTAGAGGGGATTGGTGAAAGGAATCTCAGTCTATCCTAACCACACAGGGGCTTTGGTTGTGGTTAGAGGGGATTGGCGAAAAGAATCTCAGTCTATCCTAACCACATCGGGTTTTGGTTCTGGTTAGAGGGGATTGGCGAAAGGAATCTCAGTCTATCCTAACCACACAGGAGTTTTAGTTCTGGTTAGAAAAGAATCTCAGTCTATCCTAACCACATCGGGTTTTGGTTCTGGTTAGAGGGGGTTGGCGAAAGGAATCTCAGTCTATCCTAACCACACAGGAGTTTTAGTTCTGGTTACAGGGGGTTGGCGCAAGGAATCTCAGTCTATCCTAACCACACAGGAGTTTTGGTTCTTGTTAGAGGGGATTGGCGAAAGGAATCTCAGTCTATCCTAACAACATCGGATTTTGGTTCTGGTTAGACGGGATTGGCGAAAGGAATCTCAGTCTATCCTAACCACACAGGAGTTTTAGTTCTGGTTAGAGGGGATTGGCGAAAAGAATCTCAGTCTGTCCTAACCACATCGGGTTTTGGTTCTGGTTAGAGGGGATTGGTGAAAGGAATCTCAGTCTATCCTACCCACACAGGGGTTTTGTTTCTGGTTTGAGGGGATTGGCGAAAGGAATCTCAGTCTATCCTAACCACACAGGTTTTGGTTCTGGTTAGAGGGGATTGGCGAAAGGAATCTCAGTCTATCCTAACCACATCGGATTTTGGTTCTGGTTAGCGGGGTTTGGCGCAAGGAATCTCAGTCTATCCTAACCACATCGGGTTTTGGTTCTGGTTAGAGGGGGTTGGCGAAAGGAATCTCAGTCTATCCTACCCACACAGGGGTTTTGGTTCTGGTTATAGGGGGTTGGCGAAAGGAATCTCATTCTATCCTACCCACACAGGGGTTTTGGTTCTGGTTAGAGGGGATTGGCGAAAGGAATCTCAGTCTATCCTAACCACACAGGTTTTGGTTTTGGTTAGAGGGGATTGGCGAAAGGAATCTCAGTCTATCCTAACCACACAGGAGTTTTGGTTCTGGTTAGAGGGGATTGGCGAAAGGAATCTCTGTCTATCCTAACCACATCGGATTTTGGTTCTGGTTATAGGGGATTGGGGAAAGGAATCTCAGTCTATCCTAACCACACAGGGGTTTTGGTTGTGGTTAGAGGGGATTGGCGAAAAGAATCTCAGTCTATCCTAACCACATCGGGTTTTGGTTCTGGTTAGAGGGGATTGGCGAAAGGAATCTCAGTCTATCCTAACCACACAGGAGTTTTAGTTCTGGTTAGAAAAGAATCTCAGTCTATCCTAACCACATCGGGTTTTGGTTCTGGTTAGAGGGGGTTGGCGAAAGGAATCTCAGTCTATCCTAACCACACAGGAGTTTTAGTTCTGGTTAGAGGGGGTTGGCGCAAGGAATCTCAGTCTATCCTAACCACACAGGAGTTTTGGTTCTTGTTAGAGGGGATTGGCGAAAGGAATCTCAGTCTATCCTAACCACATCGGATTTTGGTTCTGGTTAGACGGGATTGGCGAAAGGAATCTCAGTCTATCCTAACCACACAGGAGTTTTAGTTCTGGTTAGAGGGGATTGGCGAAAAGAATCTCAGTCTGTCCTAACCACATCGGGTTTTGGTTCTGGTTAGAGGGGATTGGTGAAAGGAATCTCAGTCTATCCTACCCACACAGGGGTTTTGGTTCTGGTTTGAGGGGATTGGCGAAAGGAATCTCAGTCTATCCTAACCACACAGGAGTTTTAGTTCTGGTTAGAGGGGATTGGCGAAAGGAATCTTAGTCTATCCTAACCACACAGGTTTTGGTTCTGGTTAGAGGGGATTGGAGAAAGGAATCTCAGTCTATCCTAACCACATCGGATTTTGGTTCTAGTTAGCGGGGTTTGGCGCAAGGAATCTCAGTCTATCCTAACCACATCGGATTTTGGTTCTGGTTAGAGGGGATTGGCGAAAGGAATCTCAGTCTATCCTAACCACACAGGTTTTGGTTCTGGTTAGAGGGGATTGGCGAAAGGAATCTCAGTCTATCCTAACCACACAGGAGTTTTGGTTCTGGTTAGAGGGGATTGGCGAAAGGAATCTCAGTCTATCCTAACCATACAGGAGTTTTCGTTCTGGTTAGATGGGATTGGCGAAAAGAATCTCAGTCTATCCTAACCACATCGGATTTTGGTTCTGGTTAGATGGGATTGGTGAAAGGAATCTCAGTCTATCCTACCCACACAGGGGTTTTGGTTCTGGTTTGAGGGGATTGGCGAAAGGAATCTCAGTCTATCCTAACCACACAGGAGTTTTAGTTCTGGTTAGAGGGGATTGGCGAAAGGAATCTCAGTCTATCCTAACCACACAGGTTTTGGTTCTGGTTAGAGGGGATTGGCGAAAGGAATCTCAGTCTATCCTAACCACACAGGAGTTTTCGTTCTGGTTAGAGGGGATTGGCGAAAAGAATCTCAGTCTATCCTAACCACATCGGGTTTTGGTTCTGGTTAGAGGGGATTGGCGAAAGGAATCTCAGTCTATCCTAACCACACAGGAGTTTTAGTTCTGGTTAGAAAAGAATCTCAGTCTATCCTAACCACATCGGGTTTTGATTCTGGTTAGAGGGGGTTGGCGAAAGGAATCTCAGTCTATCCTAACCACACAGGGGTTTTGGTTCTGGTTAGAGGGGGTTGGCGAAAGGAATCTCAGTCTATCCTACCCACACAGGGGTTTTGGTTCTGGTTAGAGGGGATTGGCGAAAGGAATCTCAGTCTATCCTAACCACACAGATTTTGGTTTTGGTTAGAGGAGATTGGCGAAAGGAATCTCAGTCTATCCTAACCACACAGGAGTTTTGGTTCTGGTTAGAGGGGATTGGCGAAAGGAATCTCAGTCAATCCTAACCACATCGGATTTTGGTTCTGGTTAGAGGGGATTGGTGAAAGGAATCTCAGTCTATCCTAACCACACAGGAGTTTTAGTTCTGGTTAGAGGGGGTTGGCGCAAGGAATCTCAGTCTATCCTAACCACACAGGAGTTTTGGTTCTTGTTAGAGGGGATTGGCGAAAGGAATCTCAGTCTATCCTAACCACATCGGATTTTGGTTCTGGTTAGACGGGATTGGCGAAAGGAATCTCAGTCTATCCTAACCACACAGGAGTTTTAGTTCTGGTTAGAGGGGATTGGCGAAAAGAATCTCAGTCTGTCCTAACCACATCGGGTTTTGGTTCTGGTTAGAGGGGATTGGTGAAAGGAATCTCAATCTCTCCTACCCACACAGGAGTTTTGGTTCTGGTTTGAGGGGATTGGCGAAAGGAATCTCAGTCTATCCTAACCACACAGGAGTTTTAGTTCTGGTTAGAGGGGATTGGCGAAAGGAATCTCAGTCTATCCTAACCACATCGGATTTTGGTTCTGGTTAGCGGGGTTTGGCGCAAGGAATCTCAGTCTATCCTAACCACATCGGGTTTTGGTTCTGGTTAGAGGGGGTTGGCGAAAGGAATCTCAGTCTATCCTACCCACACAGGGGTTTTGGTTCTGGTTATAGGGGGTTGGCGAAAGGAATCTCATTCTATCCTACCCACACAGGGGTTTTGGTTCTGGTTAGAGGGGATTGGCGAAAGGAATCTCAGTCTATCCTAACCACACAGGTTTTGGTTTTGGTTAGAGGGGATTGGCGAAAGGAATCTCAGTCTATCCTAACCACACAGGAGTTTTGGTTCTGGTTAGAGGGGATTGGCGAAAGGAATCTCTGTCTATCCTAACCACATCGGATTTTGGTTCTGGTTATAGGGGATTGGGGAAAGGAATCTCAGTCTATCCTAACCACACAGGGGTTTTGGTTGTGGTTAGAGGGGATTGGCGAAAAGAATCTCAGTCTATCCTAACCACATCGGGTTTTGGTTCTGGTTAGAGGGGATTGGCGAAAGGAATCTCAGTCTATCCTAACCACACAGGAGTTTTAGTTCTGGTTAGAAAAGAATCTCAGTCTATCCTAACCACATCGGGTTTTGGTTCTGGTTAGAGGGGGTTGGCGAAAGGAATCTCAGTCTATCCTAACCACACAGGAGTTTTAGTTCTGGTTAGAGGGGGTTGGCGCAAGGAATCTCAGTCTATCCTAACCACACAGGAGTTTTGGTTCTTGTTAGAGGGGATTGGCGAAAGGAATCTCAGTCTATCCTAACCACATCGGATTTTGGTTCTGGTTAGACGGGATTGGCGAAAGGAATCTCAGTCTATCCTAACCACACAGGAGTTTTAGTTCTGGTTAGAGGGGATTGGCGAAAAGAATCTCAGTCTGTCCTAACCACATCGGGTTTTGGTTCTGGTTAGAGGGGATTGGTGAAAGGAATCTCAGTCTATCCTACCCACACAGGGGTTTTGGTTCTGGTTTGAGGGGATTGGCGAAAGGAATCTCAGTCTATCCTAACCACACAGGAGTTTTAGTTCTGGTTAGAGGGGATTGGCGAAAGGAATCTTAGTCTATCCTAACCACACAGGTTTTGGTTCTGGTTAGATGGGATTGGAGAAAGGAATCTCAGTCTATCCTAACCACATCGGATTTTGGTTCTAGTTAGCGGGGTTTGGCGCAAGGAATCTCAGTCTATCCTAACCACATCGGATTTTGGTTCTGGTTAGAGGGGATTGGCGAAAGGAATCTCAGTCTATCCTAACCACACAGGTTTTGGTTCTGGTTAGAGGGGATTGGCGAAAGGAATCTCAGTCTATCCTAACCACACAGGAGTTTTGGTTCTGGTTAGAGGGGATTGGCGAAAGGAATCTCAGTCTATCCTAACCATACAGGAGTTTTCGTTCTGGTTAGATGGGATTGGCGAAAAGAATCTCAGTCTATCCTAACCACATCGGATTTTGGTTCTGGTTAGATGGGATTGGTGAAAGGAATCTCAGTCTATCCTACCCACACAGGGGTTTTGGTTCTGGTTTGAGGGGATTGGCGAAAGGAATCTCAGTCTATCCTAACCACACAGGAGTTTTAGTTCTGGTTAGAGGGGATTGGCGAAAGGAATCTCAGTCTATCCTAACCACACAGGTTTTGGTTCTGGTTAGAGGGGATTGGCGAAAGGAATCTCAGTCTATCCTAACCACACAGGAGTTTTCGTTCTGGTTAGAGGGGATTGGCGAAAAGAATCTCAGTCTATCCTAACCACATCGGGTTTTGGTTCTGGTTAGAGGGGATTGGCGAAAGGAATCTCAGTCTATCCTAACCACACAGGAGTTTTAGTTCTGGTTAGAAAAGAATCTCAGTCTATCCTAACCACATCGGGTTTTGATTCTGGTTAGAGGGGGTTGGCGAAAGGAATCTCAGTCTATCCTAACCACACAGGAGTTTTAGTTCTGGTTAGAGGGGGTTGGTGCAAGGAATCTCAGTCTATCCTAACCACACAGGAGTTTTGGTTCTGGTTAGAGGGGATTGGCGAAAGGAATCTCAGTCTATCCTAACCACATCGGATTTTGGTTCTGGTTAGAGGGGATTGGCGAAAGGAATCTCAGTCTATCCTAACCACATCGGATTTTGGTTCTGGTTAGAGGGGATTGGCGAAAGGAATCTTAGTCTATCCTAACCACACAGGAGTTTTAGTTCTGGTTAGAGGGGATTGGCGAAAAGAATCTCAGTCTATCCTAACCACATCGGGTTTTGGTTCTGGTTAGAGGGGATTGGTGAAAGGAATCTCAGTCTATCCTACCCACACAGGGGTTTTGGTTCTGGTTTGAGGGGATTGGCGAAAGAAATCTCAGTCTATCCTAACCACACAGGAGTTTTAGTTCTGGTTAGAGGGGATTGGCGAAAGGAATCTAAGTCTATCCTAACCACACAGGTTTTGGTTCTGGTTAGAGGGGATTGGCGAAAGGAATCTCAGTCTATCCTAACCACATCGGATTTTGGTTCTGGTTAGAGGGGAATGGCGAAAGGAATCTCAGTCTATCCTAACCACACAGAAGTTTTGGTTCTGGTTAGAGGGGATTGGCGAAAGGAATCTCAGTCTTTCCTAACCACACAGTTTTTTGGTTCTGGTTAGAGGGGATTGGCGAAAGGAATCTCAGTCTATCCTAACCACATTGGATTTTGGTTCTGGTTAGAGGGGAATGGCGAAAGGAATCTCACTCTATCCTAACCACACAGCAGTTTTGGTTCTGGTTAGAGGGGATTGGCGAAAGGAATCTCAGTCTTTCCTAACCACACAGGTTTTGGTTCTGGTTAGAGGGGATTGGCGAAAGAAATCTCAGTCTATCCTAACCACACAGGAGTTTTCGTTCTGGTTAGAGGGGATTGGCGAAAAGAATCTCAGTCTATCCTAACCACAGCGGGTTTTGGTTCTGGTTAGAGGGGGTTGGCGAAAGGAATCTCAGTCTATCCTACCCACACAGGGGTTTTGGTTCTGGTTAGAGGGGATTGGCGAAAGGAATCTCAGTCTATCCTAACCACACAGATTTTGGTTTTGGTTAGAGGGCATTGGCGAAAGGAATCTCAGTCTATCCTAACCACACAGGAGTTTTGGTTCTGGTTAGAGGGGATTAGCGAAAGGAATCTCAGTCTATCCTAACCACACAGGAGTTTTGGTTCTGGTTAGAGGGGATTGGCGAAAGGAATCTCAGTCTATCCTAACCACATCGGATTTTGGTTCTGGTTAGAGGGGATTGGCGAAAGGAATCTCAGTCTATCCTAACCACATCGGATTTTGGTTCTGGTTAGAGGGGATTGGTGAAAGGAATCTCAGTCTACCTAACCACACAGGGGTTTTGGTTCTGGTTAGAGAGGATTGGCGAAATGAATCTCAGTCTATCCTAACCACATCGGATTTTGGTTCTGGTTAGAGGGGATTGGCGAAAGGAATCTCATTCTATCCTAACCACACAGGCATTTTGGTTCTTTTTAGAGGGGATTGGCGAAAGGAATCTCAGTCTATCCTAACCACACAGGAGTTTTGGTTCTGGTTAGAGGGGATTGGCGAAAGGAATCTCAGTCAATCCTAACCACACAGGTTTTGGTTCTGGTTAGAGGGGATTGGCGAAAGGAATCTTAGTCTATCCTAACCACACAGGAGTTTTGGTTCTGGTTAGAGGGGATTGGCGAAAGGAATCTCAGTCTATCCTAACCACATCGGATTTTGGTTCTGGTTACAGGAGGTTGGCGAAAGGCATCTGAGTCTATCCTAACCACACAGGTTTTGGTTCTGGTTAGAGGGGATTGGCGAAAGGAATCTCAGTCTATCCTAACCACACAGGAGTTTTCGTTCTGGTTAGAGGGGATTGGCGAAAAGAATCTCAGTCTATCCTAACCACATCGGGTTTTGGTTCTCGTTAGAGGGGGTTGGCGAAAGGAATCTCAGTCTATCGTAACCACACAGGTTTTGGTGCTGGTTAGAGGGGGTTGGCGCAATGAATCTCAGACTATCCTACCCACCGTAGGATTTTAGTTCTGGTTAGAGTGGATTTGCGAAAAGAATCTCAGTCTATCCTAACCACATCGAGTTTTGGTTCTGGCTAGAGGGGAATGGCGAAAGGAATCTCAGTCTATCCTAACCACATCGGATTTTGGTTTTGGTTAGAGGGGATTGGCGAAAGGAATCTCAGTCTATGCTAACCACACAGGAGTTTTCGTTCTGGTTAGAGGGGATTGGCGAAAAGAATCTCAGTCTCTCCTAACCACATCGGGTTTTGGTTCTGGTTAGAGGGGATTGGTGAAAGGAATCTCAGTCTATCCTACCCACACAGGGGTTTTGGTTCTGGTTTGAGGGGATTGGCGAAAGGAATCTTAGTCAATCCTAACCACATCGGATTTTGGTTCTGGTTAGAGGGGAATGGCGAAAGGAATCTCAGTCTATCCTACCCACACAGGGGTTTTGGTTCTGGTTAGAGGGGATTGGCGAAAGGAATCTCAGTCTTTCCTAACCACACAGGTTTTGGTTCTGGTTAGAGGGGATTGGCGAAAGGAATCTAAGTCTATCCTAACCACACAGGTTTTGGTTCTGGTTAGAGGGGATTGGCGAAAGGAATCTCAGTCTATCCTAACCACACCGGATTTTGGTTCTGGTTAGAGGGGAATGGCGAAAGGAATCTCAGTCTATCCTAACCACACAGGTTTTGGTTCTGGTTAGAGGGGATTGGCGAAAGGAATCTCAGTCTATCCTAACCACATCGGATTTTGGTTCTGGTTAGAGGGGAATGGCGAAAGGAATCTCAGTCTATCCTAACCACACAGAAGTTTTGGTTCTGGTTAGAGGGGATTGGCGAAAGGAATCTCAGTCTTTCCTAACCACACAGGTTTTGGTTCTGGTTAGAGGGGATTGGCGAAAGGAATCTCAGTCTATCCTAACCACATCGGATTTTGGTTCTGGTTAGAGGGGAATGGCGAAAGGAATCTCACTCTATCCTAACCACACAGCAGTTTTGGTTCTGGTTAGAGGGGATTGGCGAAAGGAATCTCAGTCTTTCCTAACCACACAGGTTTTGGTTCTGGTTAGAGGGGATTGGCGAAAGAAATCTCAGTCTATCCTAACCACACAGGAGTTTTCGTTCTGGTTAGAGGGGATTGGCGAAAAGAATCTCAGTCTATCCTAACCACATCGGGTTTTGGTTCTGGTTAGAGGGGGTTGGCGAAAGGAATCTCAGTCTATCCTACCCACACAGGGGTTTTGGTTCTGGTTAGAGGGGATTGGCGAAAGGAATCTCAGTCTATCCTAACCACACAGATTTTGGTTTTGGTTAGAGGGCATTGGCGAAAGGAATCTCAGTCTATCCTAACCACACAGGAGTTTTGGTTCTGGTTAGAGGGGATTAGCGAAAGGAATCTCAGTCTATCCTAACCACACAGGAGTTTTGGTTCTGGTTAGAGGGGATTGGCGAAAGGAATCTCAGTCTATCCTAACCACATCGGATTTTGGTTCTGGTTAGAGGGGATTGGTGAAAGGAATCTCAGTCTATCCTAACCACACAGGGGTTTTGGTTCTGGTTAGAGGGGATTGGCGAAATGAATCTCAGTCTATCCTAACCACATCGGATTTTGGTTCTGGTTAGAGGGGATTGGCGAAAGGAATCTCAGTCTATCCTAACCACACAGGCGTTTTGGTTCTTTTTAGAGGGGATTGGCGAAAGGAATCTCAGTCTATCCTAACCACACAGGAGTTTTGGTTCTGGTTAGAGGGGATTGGCGAAAGGAATCTCAGTCTATCCTAACCACACAGGTTTTGGTTCTGGTTAGAGGGGATTGGCGAAAGGAATCTCAGTCTATCCTAACCACACAGGAGTTTTGGTTCTGGTTAGAGGGGATTGGCGAAAGGAATCTCAGTCTATCCTAACCACATCGGATTTTGGTTCTGGTTACAGGAGGTTGGCGAAAGGCATCTGAGTCTATCCTAACCACACAGGTTTTGGTTCTGGTTAGAGGGGGTTGGCGCAATGAATCTCAGACTATCCTACCCACCGTAGGATTTTAGTTCTGGTTAGAGGGGATTTGCGAAAAGAATCTCAGTCTATCCTAACCACATCGAGTTTTGGTTCTGGTTAGAGGGGATTGGCGAAAGGAATCTCAGTCTATCCTAACCACATCGGATTTTGGTTCTGGTTAGAGGGGATTGGCGAAAGGAATCTCAGTCTATCCTAACCACACAGGGGTTTTGGTTCTGGTTAGAGGGGATTGGCGAAATGAATCTCAGTCTATCCTAACCACATCGGATTTTGGTTCTGGTTAGAGGGGATTGGCGAAAGGAATCTCAGTCTATCCTAACCACACAGGCGTTTTGGTTCTTTTTAGAGGGGATTGGCGAAAGGAATCTCAGTCTATCCTAACCACACAGGAGTTTTGGTTCTGGTTAGAGGGGATTGGCGAAAGGAATCTCAGTCTATCCTAACCACACAGGTTTTGGTTCTGGTTAGAGGGGATTGGCGAAAGGAATCTCAGTCTATCCTAACCACACAGGAGTTTTGGTTCTGGTTAGAGGGGATTGGCGAAAGGAATCTCAGTCTATCCTAACCACATCGGATTTTGGTTCTGGTTACAGGAGGTTGGCGAAAGGCATCTGAGTCTATCCTAACCACACAGGTTTTGGTTCTGGTTAGAGGGGATTGGCGAAAGGAATCTCAGTCTATCCTAACCACACAGGAGTTTTCGTTCTAGCTAGAGGGGATTGGCGAAAAGAATCTCAGTCTATCCTAACCACATCGGGTTTTGGTTCTCGTTAGAGGGGGTTGGCGAAAGGAATCTCAGTCTATCGTAACCACACAGGTTTTGGTTCTGGTTAGAGGGGGTTGGCGCAATGAATCTCAGACTATCCTACCCACCGTAGGATTTTAGTTCTGGTTAGAGGGGATTTGCGAAAAGAATCTCAGTCTATCCTAACCACATCGAGTTTTGGTTCTGGCTAGAGGGGAATGGCGAAAGGAATCTCAGTCTATCCTAACCACATCGGATTTTGGTTCTGGTTAGAGGGGATTGGCGAAAGGAATCTCAGTCTATGCTAACCACACAGGAGTTTTCGTTCTGGTTAGAGGGGATTGGCGAAAAGAATCTCAGTCTATCCTAACCACATCGGGTTTTGGTTCTGGTTAGAGGGGATTGGTGAAAGGAATCTCAGTCTATCCTACCCACACAGGGGTTTTGGTTCTGGTTTGAGGGGATTGGCGAAAGGAATCTCAGTCTATCCTAACCACATCGGATTTTGGTTCTGGTTAGAGGGGAATGGCGAAAGGAATCTCAGTCTATCCTAACCACACAGAAGTTTTGGTTCTGGTTAGAGGGGATTGGCGAAAGGAATCTCAGTCTTTCCTAACCACACAGGTTTTGGTTCTGGTTAGAGGGGATTGGAGAAAGAAATCTCAGTCTATCCTAACCACACAGGAGTTTTCGTTCTGGTTAGAGGGGATTGGCGAAAAGAATCTCAGTCTATCCTAACCACATCGGGTTTTGGTTCTGGTTAGAGGGGGTTGGCGAAAGGAATCTCAGTCTATCCTACCCACACAGGGGTTTTGGTTCTGGTTAGAGGGGCTTGGCGAAAGGAATCTCAGTCTATCCTAACCACACAGATTTTGGTTGTGGTTAGAGGGAATTGGCGAAAGGAATCTCAGTCTATCCTAACCACACAGGAGTTTTGGTTCTGGTTAGAGGGGATTGGCGAAAGGAATCTCAGTCTATCCTAACCACACAGGAGTTTTGGTTCTGGTTAGAGGGGATTGGCGAAAGGAATCTCAGTCTATCCTAACCACATCGGATTTTGGTTCTGGTTACAGGAGGTTGGCGAAAGGCATCTGAGTCTATCCTAACCACACAGGTTTTGGTTCTGGTTAGAGGGGATTGGCGAAAGGAATCTCAGTCTATCCTAACCACACAGGAGTTTTCGTTCTAGCTAGAGGGGATTGGCGAAAAGAATCTCAGTCTATCCTAACCACATCGGGTTTTGGTTCTCGTTAGAGGGGGTTGGCGAAAGGAATCTCAGTCTATCGTAACCACACAGGTTTTGGTTCTGGTTAGAGGGGGTTGGCGCAATGAATCTCAGACTATCCTACCCACCGTAGGATTTTAGTTCTGGTTAGAGGGGATTTGCGAAAAGAATCTCAGTCTATCCTAACCACATCGAGTTTTGGTTCTGGCTAGAGGGGAATGGCGAAAGGAATCTCAGTCTATCCTAACCACATCGGATTTTGGTTCTGGTTAGAGGGGATTGGCGAAAGGAATCTCAGTCTATGCTAACCACACAGGAGTTTTCGTTCTGGTTAGAGGGGATTGGCGAAAAGAATCTCAGTCTATCCTAACCACATCGGGTTTTGGTTCTGGTTAGAGGGGATTGGTGAAAGGAATCTCAGTCTATCCTACCCACACAGGGGTTTTGGTTCTGGTTTGAGGGGATTGGCGAAAGGAATCTCAGTCTATCCTAACCACATCGGATTTTGGTTCTGGTTAGAGGGGAATGGCGAAAGGAATCTCAGTCTATCCTAACCACACAGAAGTTTTGGTTCTGGTTAGAGGGGATTGGCGAAAGGAATCTCAGTCTTTCCTAACCACACAGGTTTTGGTTCTGGTTAGAGGGGATTGGAGAAAGAAATCTCAGTCTATCCTAACCACACAGGAGTTTTCGTTCTGGTTAGAGGGGATTGGCGAAAAGAATCTCAGTCTATCCTAACCACATCGGGTTTTGGTTCTGGTTAGAGGGGGTTGGCGAAAGGAATCTCAGTCTATCCTACCCACACAGGGGTTTTGGTTCTGGTTAGAGGGGCTTGGCGAAAGGAATCTCAGTCTATCCTAACCACACAGATTTTGGTTGTGGTTAGAGGGAATTGGCGAAAGGAATCTCAGTCTATCCTAACCACACAGGAGTTTTGGTTCTGGTTAGAGGGGATTGGCGAAAGGAATCTCAGTCTATCCTAACCACACAGGAGTTTTGGTTCTGGTTAGAGGGGATTGGCGAAAGGAATCTCAGTCTATCCTAACCACATCGGATTTTGGTTCTGGTTAGAGGGGATTGGTGAAAGGAATCTCAGTCTATCCTAACCACACAGGGGTTTTGGTTCTGGTTAGAGGGGATTGGCGAAATGAATCTCAGTCTATCCTAACCACATCGGATTTTGGTTCTGGTTAGAGGGGATTGGCGAAAGGAATCTTAGTCTATCCTAACCACACAGGCGTTTTGGTTCTTTTTAGAGGGGATTGGCGAAAGGAATCTCAGTCTATCCTAACCACACAGGAGTTATGGTTCTATTTAGAGGGGATTGGCGAAAGGAATCTCAGTCTATCCTAACCACACAGGTTTTGGTTCTGGTTAGAGGGGATTGGCGAAAGGAATCTCAGTCTATCCTAACCACACAGGAGTTTTGGTTCTGGTTAGAGGGGATTGGCGAAAGGAATCTCAGTCTATCCTAACCACATCGGATTTTGGTTCTGGTTACAGGGGGTTGGCGAAAGGAATCTGAGTCTATCCTAACCACACAGGTTTTGGTTCTGGTTAGAGGGGATTGGCGAAAGGAATCTCAGTCTATCCTAACCACACAGGAGTTTTGGTTCTGGTTAGAGGGGATTGGCGAAAAGAATCTCAGTCTATCCTAACCACATCGGGTTTTGGTTCTCGTTAGAGGGGGTTGGCGAAAGGAATCTCAGTCTATCCTAACCACATCGAGTTTTGGTTCTGGCTAGAGGGGAATGGCGAAAGGAATCTCAGTCTATCCTAACCACATCGGATTTTGGTTCTGGTTAACGGGGTTTGGCGCAAGGAATCTCAGTCTATCCTAACCACAACGGATTTTGGTTCTGGTTAGAGGGGAATGGCGAAAGGAATCTCAGTCTATCCTACCCACACAGGGGTTTTGGTTCTGGTTAGAGGGGATTGGCGAAAGGAATCTCAGTCTTTCCTAACCACACAGGTTTTGGTTCTGGTTAGAGGGGATTGGCGAAAGAAATCTCAGTCTATCCTAACCACACAGGAGTTTTCGTTCTGGTTAGAGGGGATTGGCGAAAAGAATCTCAGTCTATCCTAAACACATCGGGTTTTGGTTCTGGTTAGATGGGGTTGGCGAAAGGAATCTCAGTCTATCCTACCCACACAGGGGTTTTGGTTCTGGTTAGAGGGGATTGGCGAAAGGAATCTCAGTCTATCCTAACCACACAGATTTTGGTTCTGGTTAGAGGGGATTGGCGAAAGGAATCTCAGTCTATCCTAACCACACAGGAGTTTTGGTTCTGGTTAGAGGGGATTGGCGAAAGGAATCTCAGTCTATCCTAACCACACAGGAGTTTTTGTTCTGGTTAGAGGGGATTGGCGAAACGAATCTCAGTCTATCCTAACCACATCGGGTTTTGGTTCTGGTTAGAGGGGATTGGTGAAAGGAATCTCAGTCTATCCTACCCACACAGGGGTTTTGGTTCTGGTTTGAGGGGATTGGCGAAAGGAATCTCAGTCTATCCTAACCACACAGGAGTTTTCGTTCTGGTTAGAGGGGATTGGCGAAAAGAATCTCAGTCTATCCTAACCACATCGGGTTTTGGTTTTGGTTAGAGGGGCTTGGCGAAAGGAATCTCAGTCTATCCTAACCACACAGGAGTTTTAGTTCTGGTTAGAAAATAATCTCAGTCTATCCTAACCACATCGGGTTTTGGTTCTGGTTAGAGGGGGTTGGAGAAAGGAATCTCAGTCTATCCTAACCACACAGGAGTTTTTGTTCTGGTTAGAGGGGATTGGCGAAACGAATCTCAGTCTATCCTAACCACATCGGGTTTTGGTTCTGGTTGGAGGGGATTGGTGAAAGGAATCTCAGTCTATCCTACCCACACAGGGGTTTTGGTTCTGGTTAGAGGGGATTGGCGAAAGAAATCTCAGTCTATCCTAACCACACAAGAGTTTTCGTTCTGGTTAGAGGGGATTGGCGAAAAGAATCTCAGTCTATCCTAACCACATCGGGTTTTGGTTCTGGTTAGAGGGGGTTGGCGAAAGGAATCTCAGTCTATCCTACCCACACAGGGGTTTTGGTTCTGGTTAGAGGGGATTGGCGAAAGGAATCTCAGTCTATCCTAACCACACAGATTTTGGTTGTGGTTAGAGGGAATTGGCGAAAGGAATCTCAGTCTATCCTAACCACACAGGAGTTTTGGTTCTGGTTAGAGGGGATTGGCGAAAAGAATCTCAGTCTATCCTAAACACATCGGGTTTTGGTTCTGGTTAGATGGGGTTGGCGAAAGGAATCTCAGTCTATCCTACCCACATAGGGGTTTTGGTTCTGGTTAGAGGGGATTGGCGAAATGAATCTCAGTCTATCCTAACCACATCGGATTTTGGTTCTGGTTAGAGGGGATTGGCGAAAGGAATCTCAGTCTATCCTAACCACACAGGCGTTTTGGTTCTTTTTAGAGGGGATTGGCGAAAGGAATCTCAGTCTATCCTAACCACACAGGAGTTTTGGTTCTATTTAGAGGGGATTGGCGAAAGGAATCTCAGTCTATCCTAACCACACAGGAGTTTTTGTTCTGGTTAGAGGGGATTGGCAAAACGAATCTCAGTCTATCCTAACCACATCGGGTTTTGGTTCTGGTTAGAGGGGATTGGTGAAAGGAATCTCAGTCTATCCTACCCACACAGGGGTTTTGGTTCTGGTTAGAGGGGATTGGCGAAAGAAATCTCAGTCTATCCTAACCACACAGGAGTTTTTGTTCTGGTTAGAGGGGATTGGCGAAACGAATCTCAGTCTATCCTAACCACATCGGGTTTTGGTTCTGGTTAGAGGGGATTGGCGAAAGGAATCTCAGTCTATCCTAACCACACAGGCGTTTTGGTTCTTTTTAGAGGGGATTGGCGAAAGGAATCTCAGTCTATCCTAACCACACAGGAGTTTTGGTTCTGGTTAGAGGGGATTGGCGAAAGGAATCTCAGTCTATCCTAACCACACAGGTTTTGGTTCTGGTTAGAGGGGATTGGCGAAAGGAATCTCAGTCTATCCTAACCACACAGGAGTTTTGGTTCTGGTTAGAGGGGATTGGCGAAAGGAATCTCAGTCTATCCTAACCACATCGG
Source organism: Populus nigra (assembly GCF_951802175.1). Taxonomy (NCBI): domain Eukaryota; kingdom Viridiplantae; phylum Streptophyta; class Magnoliopsida; order Malpighiales; family Salicaceae; genus Populus; species Populus nigra. The sequence goes on along the minus strand of NC_084853.1, from coordinate 33,908,750 downwards.
ATTTTGGTTCTGGTTACAGGAGGTTGGCGAAAGGCATCTGAGTCTATCCTAACCACACAGGTTTTGGTTCTGGTTAGAGGGGATTGGCGAAAGGAATCTCAGTCTATCCTAACCACACAGGCGTTTTGGTTCTTTTTAGAGGGGATTGGCGAAAGGAATCTCAGTCTATCCTAACCACACAGGAGTTTTCGTTCTGGCTAGAGGGGATTGGCGAAAAGAATCTCAGTCTATCCTAACCACATCGGGTTTTGGTTCTCGTTAGAGGGGGTTGGCTAAAGAAATCTCAGTCTATCGTAACCACACAGGTTTTGGTTCTGGTTAGAGGGGGTTGGCGCAATGAATCTCAGACTATCCTACCCACCGTAGGATTTTAGTTCTGGTTAGAGGGGATTTGCGAAAAGAATCTCAGTCTATCCTAACCACATCGAGTTTTGGTTCTGGCTAGAGGGGAATGGCGAAAGGAATCTCAGTCTATCCTAACCACATCGGATTTTGGTTCTGGTTAGAGGGGATTGGCGAAAGGAATCTCAGTCTATGCTAACCACACAGGAGTTTTCGTTCTGGTTAGAGGGGATTGGCGAAAAGAATCTCAGTCTATCCTAACCACATCGGGTTTTGGTTCTGGTTAGAGGGGATTGGTGAAAGGAATCTCAGTCTATCCTACCCACACAGGGGTTTTGGTTCTGGTTTGAGGGGATTGGCGAAAGGAATCTCAGTCTATCCTAACCACATCGGATTTTGGTTCTGGTTAGAGGGGAATGGCGAAAGGAATCTCAGTCTATCCTAACCACACAGAAGTTTTGGTTCTGGTTAGAGGGGATTGGCGAAAGGAATCTCAGTCTTTCCTAACCACACAGGTTTTGGTTCTGGTTAGAGGGGATTCGAGAAAGAAATCTCAGTCTATCCTAACCACACAGGAGTTTTCGTTCTGGTTAGAGGGGATTGGCGAAAAGAATCTCAGTCTATCCTAACCACATCGGGTTTTGGTTCTGGTTAGAGGGGGTTGGCGAAAGGAATCTCAGTCTATCCTACCCACACAGGAGTTTTGGTTCTGGTTAGAGGGGGTTGGCGAAAGGAATCTCAGTCTATCCTACCCACACAGGGGTTTTGGTTCTGGTTAGAGGGGAATTGGCGAAAGGAATCTCAGTTTATCCTAACCACACAGGAGTTTTGGTTCTGGTTAGAGGGGATTGGCGAAAGGAATCTCAGTCTATCCTAACCACACAGGAGTTTTGGTTCTGGTTAGAGGGGATTGGCGAAAGGAATCTCAGTCTATCCTAACCACATCGGATTTTGGTTCTGGTTAGAGGGGATTGGTGAAAGGAATCTCAGTCTATCCTAACCACACAGGTTTTGGTTCTGGTTAGAGGGGATTGGCGAAAGGAATCTCAGTCTATCCTAACCACACAGGAGTTTTGGTTCTGGTTAGAGGGGATTGGCGAAAGGAATCTCAGTCTATCCTAACCACATCGGATTTTGGTTCTGGTTACAGGGGGTTGGCAAAAGGAATCTGAGTCTATCCTAACCACACAGGTTTTGGTTCTGGTTAGAGGGGATTGGCGAAAGGAATCTGAGTCTATCCTAACCACACAGGAGTTTTGGTTCTGGTTAGAGGGGATTGGCGAAAGGAATCTCAGTCTATCCTAACCACACAGGAGTTTTGGTTCTGGTTAGAGGGGATTGGCGAAAGGAATCTCAGTCTATCCTAACCACATCGGATTTTGGTTCTGGTTAGAGGGGATTGGTGAAAGGAATCTCAGTCTATCCTAACCACACAGGGGTTTTGGTTCTGGTTAGAGGGGATTGGCGAAATGAATCTCAGTCTATCCTAACCACATCGGATTTTGGTTCTGGTTAGAGGGGATTGGCGAAAGGAAACTCAGTCTATCCTAACCACACAGGCGTTTTGGTTCTTTTTAGAGGGGATTGGCGAAAGGAATCTCAGTCTATCCTAACCACACAGGAGTTTTGGTTCTATTTAGAGGGGATTGGCGAAAGGAATCTCAGTCTATCCTAACCACACAGGTTTTGGTTCTGGTTAGAGGGGATTGGCGAAAGGAATCTCAGTCTATCCTAACCACACAGGAGTTTTGGTTCTGGTTAGAGGGGATTGGCGAAAGGAATCTCAGTCTATCCTAACCACATCGGATTTTGGTTCTGGTTACAGGGGGTTGGCAAAAGGAATCTGAGTGTATCCTACCCACACAGGGGTTTTGGTTCTGGTTAGAGGGGATTGGCGAAAGAAATCTCAGTCTATCCTAACCACACAGGAGTTTTCGTTCTGGTTAGAGGGGATTGGCGAAAAGAATCTCAGTCTATCCTAACCACATCGGGTTTTGGTTCTGGTTAGAGGGGGTTGGCGAAAGGAATCTCAGTCTATCCTACCCACACAGGGGTTTTGGTTGTGGTTAGAGGGAATTGGCGAAAGGAATCTCAGTCTATCCTAACCACACAGGAGTTTTGGTTCTGGTTAGAGGGGATTGGCGAAAGGAATCTCAGTCTATCCTAACCACACAGGAGTTTTGGTTCTGGTTAGAGGGGATTGGCGAAAGGAATCTCAGTCTATCCTAACCACATCGGATTTTGGTTCTGGTTAGAGGGGATTGGTGAAAGGAATCTCAGTCTATCCTAACCACACAGGGGTTTTGGTTCTGGTTAGAGGGGATTGGCGAAATGAATCTCAGTCTATCCTAACCACATCGGATTTTGGTTCTGGTTAGAGGGGATTGGCGAAAGGAATCTCAGTCTATCCTAACCACACAGGCGTTTTGGTTCTTTTTAGAGGGGATTGGCGAAAGGAATCTCAGTCTATCCTAACCACACAGGAGTTTTGGTTCTATTTAGAGGGGATTGGCGAAAGGAATCTCAGTCTATCCTAACCACACAGGTTTTGGTTCTGGTTAGAGGGGATTGGCGAAAGGAATCTCAGTCTATCCTAACCACACAGGAGTTTTGGTTCTGGTTAGAGGGGATTGGCGAAAGGAATCTCAGTCTATCCTAACCACATCGGATTTTGGTTCTGGTTACAGGGGGTTGGCAAAAGGAATCTGAGTCTATCCTAACCACACAGGTTTTGGTTCTGGTTAGAGGGGCTTGGCGAAAGGAATCTCAGTCTATCCTAACCACACAGGAGTTTTGGTTCTGGTTAGAGGGGATTGGCGAAAAGAATCTCAGTCTATCCTAACCACATCGGGTTTTGGTTCTCGTTAGAGGGGGTTGGCGAAAGGAATCTCAGTCTATCCTAACCACATCGAGTTTTGGTTCTGGCTAGAGGGGAATGGCGAAAGGAATCTCAGTCTATCCTAACCACATCGGATTTTGGTTCTGGTTAACGGGGTTTGGCGCAAGGAATCTCAGTCTATCCTAACCACAACGGATTTTGGTTCTGGTTAGAGGGGAATGGCGAAAGGAATCTCAGTCTATCGTACCCACACAAGGGTTTTGGTTCTGGTTAGAGGGGATTGGCGAAAGGAATCTCAGTCTTTCCTAACCACACAGGTTTTGGTTCTGGTTAGAGGGGATTGGCGAAAGAAATCTCAGTCTATCCTAACCACACAGGAGTTTTCGTTCTGGTTAGAGGGGATTGGCGAAAAGAATCTCAGTCTATCCTAACCACATCGGGTTTTGGTTCTGGTTAGATGGGGTTGGCGAAAGGAATCTCAGTCTATCCTACCCACACAGGGGTTTTGGTTCTGGTTAGAGGGGATTGGCGAAAGGAATCTCAGTCTATCCTAACCACACAGATTTTGGTTCTGGTTAGAGGGGATTGGCGAAAGGAATCTCAGTCTATCCTAACCACACAGGAGTTTTGGTTCTGGTTAGAGGGGATTGGCGAAACGAATCTCAGTCTATCCTAACCACACAGGAGTTTTGGTTCTATTTAGAGGGGATTGGCGAAAGGAATCTCAGTCTATCCTAACCACACAGGAGTTTTTGTTCTGGTTAGAGGGGATTGGCGAAACGAATCTCAGTCTATCCTAACCACATCGGGTTTTGGTTCTGGTTAGAGGGGATTGGTGAAAGGAATCTCAGTCTATCCTACCCACACAGGGGTTTTGGTTCTGGTTTGAGGGGATCGGCGAAAGGAATCTCAGTCTATCCTAACCACACAGGAGTTTTCGTTCTGGTTAGAGGGGATTGGCGAAAAGAATCTCAGTCTATCCTAACCACATCGGGTTTTGGTTTTGGTTAGAGGGGCTTGGCGAAAGGAATCTCAGTCTATCCTAACCACACAGGAGTTTTAGTTCTGGTTAGAAAATAATCTCAGTCTATCCTAACCACATCGGGTTTTGGTTCTGGTTAGAGAGGGTTGGAGAAAGGAATCTCAGTCTATCGTAACCACACAGGTTTTGGTTCTGGTTAGAGGGGGTTGGCGCAATGAATCTCAGACTATCCTACCCACCGTAGGATTTTAGTTCTGGTTAGAGGGGATTTGCGAAAAGAATCTCAGTCTATCCTAACCACATCGAGTTTTGGTTCTGGCTAGAGGGGAATGGCGAAAGGAATCTCAGTCTATCCTAACCACACAGATTTTGGTTCTGGTTAGAGGGGATTGGCGAAAGGAATCTCAGTCTATCCTAACCACACAGGAGTTTTGGTTCTGGTTAGAGGGGATTGGCGAAAAGAATCTCAGTCTATCCTAAACACATCGGGTTTTGGTTCTGGTTAGATGGGGTTGGCGAAAGGAATCTCAGTCTATCCTACCCACATAGGGGTTTTGGTTCTGGTTAGAGGGGATTGGCGAAATGAATCTCAGTCTATCCTAACCACATCGGATTTTGGTTCTGGTTAGAGGGGATTGGCGAAAGGAATCTCAGTCTATCCTAACCACACAGGCGTTTTGGTTCTTTTTAGAGGGGATTGGCGAAAGGAATCTCAGTCTATCCTAACCACACAGGAGTTTTGGTTCTATTTAGAGGGGATTGGCGAAAGGAATCTCAGTCTATCCTAACCACACAGGAGTTTTTGTTCTGGTTAGAGGGGATTGGCGAAACGAATCTCAGTCTATCCTAACCACATCGGGTTTTGGTTCTGGTTAGAGGGGATTGGTGAAAGGAATCTCAGTCTATCCTACCCACACAGGGGTTTTGGTTCTGGTTTGAGGGGATCGGCGAAAGGAATCTCAGTCTATCCTAACCACACAGGAGTTTTCGTTCTGGTTAGAGGGGATTGGCGAAAAGAATCTCAGTCTATCCTAACCACATCGGGTTTTGGTTTTGGTTAGAGGGGCTTGGCGAAAGGAATCTCAGTCTATCCTAACCACACAGGAGTTTTAGTTCTGGTTAGAAAATAATCTCAGTCTATCCTAACCACATCGGGTTTTGGTTCTGGTTAGAGAGGGTTGGAGAAAGGAATCTCAGTCTATCCTAACCACACAGGAGTTTTTGTTCTGGTTAGAGGGGATTGGCGAAACGAATCTCAGTCTATCCTAACCACATCGGGTTTTGGTTCTGGTTAGAGGGGATTGGTGAAAGGAATCTCAGTCTATCCTACCCACACAGGGGTTTTGGTTCTGGTTAGAGGGGATTGGCGAAAGAAATCTCAGTCTATCCTAACCACACAGAAGTTTTCGTTCTGGTTAGAGGGGATTGGCGAAAAGAATCTCAGTCTATCCTAACCACATCGGGTTTTGGTTCTGGTTAGAGGGGGTTGGCGAAAGGAATCTCAGTCTATCCTACCCACACAGGGGTTTTGGTTCTGGTTAGAGGGGATTGGCGAAAGGAATCTCAGTCTATCCTAACCACACAGATTTTGGTTGTGGTTAGAGGGAATTGGCGAAAGGAATCTCAGTCTATCCTAACCACACAGGAGTTTTGGTTCTGGTTAGAGGGGATTGGCGAAAAGAATCTCAGTCTATCCTAAACACATCGGGTTTTGGTTCTGGTTAGATGGGGTTGGCAAAAGGAATCTCAGTCTATCCTACCCACATAGGGGTTTTGGTTCTGGTTAGAGGGGATTGGCGAAATGAATCTCAGTCTATCCTAACCACATCGGATTTTGGTTCTGGTTAGAGGGGATTGGCGAAAGGAATCTCAGTCTATCCTAACCACACAGGCGTTTTGGTTCTTTTTAGAGGGGATTGGCGAAAGGAATCTCAGTCTATCCTAACCACACAGGAGTTTTGGTTCTATTTAGAGGGGATTGGCGAAAGGAATCTCAGTCTATCCTAACCACACAGGAGTTTTTGTTCTGGTTAGAGGGGATTGGCGAAACGAATCTCAGTCTATCCTAACCACATCGGGTTTTGGTTCTGGTTAGAGGGGATTGGTGAAAGGAATCTCAGTCTATCCTACCCACACAGGGGTTTTGGTTCTGGTTAGAGGGGATTGGCGAAAGAAATCTCAGTCTATCCTAACCACACAGGAGTTTTTGTTCTGGTTAGAGGGGATTGGCGAAACGAATCTCAGTCTATCCTAACCACATCGGGTTTTGGTTCTGGTTAGAGGGGATTGGCGAAAGGAATCTCAGTCTATCCTAACCACACAGGCGTTTTGGTTCTTTTTAGAGGGGATTGGCGAAAGGAATCTCAGTCTATCCTAACCACACAGGAGTTTTGGTTCTGGTTAGAGGGGATTGGCGAAAGGAATCTCAGTCTATCCTAACCACACAGGTTTTGGTTCTGGTTAGAGGGGATTGGCGAAAGGAATCTCAGTCTATCCTAACCACACAGGAGTTTTGGTTCTGGTTAGAGGGGATTGGCGAAAGGAATCTCAGTCTATCCTAACCACATCGGATTTTGGTTCTGGTTACAGGAGGTTGGCGAAAGGCATCTGAGTCTATCCTAACCACACAGGTTTTGGTTCTGGTTAGAGGGGATTGGCGAAAGGAATCTCAGTCTATCCTAACCACACAGGAGTTTTCGTTCTGGCTAGAGGGGATTGGCGAAAAGAATCTCAGTCTATCCTAACCACATCGGGTTTTGGTTCTCGTTAGAGGGGGTTGGCGAAAGGAATCTCAGTCTATCGTAACCACACAGGTTTTGGTTCTGGTTAGAGGGGGTTGGCGCAATGAATCTCAGACTATCCTACCCACCGTAGGATTTTAGTTCTGGTTAGAGGGGATTTGCGAAAAGAATCTCAGTCTATCCTAACCACATCGAGTTTTGGTTCTGGCTAGAGGGGAATGGCGAAAGGAATCTCAGTCTATCCTAACCACACAGATTTTGGTTCTGGTTAGAGGGGATTGGCGAAAGGAATCTCAGTCTATCCTAACCACACAGGAGTTTTGGTTCTGGTTAGAGGGGATTGGCGAAAAGAATCTCAGTCTATCCTAAACACATCGGGTTTTGGTTCTGGTTAGATGGGGTTGGCGAAAGGAATCTCAGTCTATCCTACCCACATAGGGGTTTTGGTTCTGGTTAGAGGGGATTGGCGAAATGAATCTCAGTCTATCCTAACCACATCGGATTTTGGTTCTGGTTAGAGGGGATTGGCGAAAGGAATCTCAGTCTATCCTAACCACACAGGCGTTTTGGTTCTTTTTAGAGGGGATTGGCGAAAGGAATCTCAGTCTATCCTAACCACACAGGAGTTTTGGTTCTATTTAGAGGGGATTGGCGAAAGGAATCTCAGTCTATCCTAACCACACAGGAGTTTTTGTTCTGGTTAGAGGGGATTGGCGAAACGAATCTCAGTCTATCCTAACCACATCGGGTTTTGGTTCTGGTTAGAGGGGATTGGTGAAAGGAATCTCAGTCTATCCTACCCACACAGGGGTTTTGGTTCTGGTTAGAGGGGATTGGCGAAAGAAATCTCAGTCTATCCTAACCACACAGGAGTTTTTGTTCTGGTTAGAGGGGATTGGCGAAACGAATCTCAGTCTATCCTAACCACATCGGGTTTTGGTTCTGGTTAGAGGGGATTGGCGAAAGGAATCTCAGTCTATCCTAACCACACAGGCGTTTTGGTTCTTTTTAGAGGGGATTGGCGAAAGGAATCTCAGTCTATCCTAACCACACAGGAGTTTTGGTTCTGGTTAGAGGGGATTGGCGAAAGGAATCTCAGTCTATCCTAACCACACAGGTTTTGGTTCTGGTTAGAGGGGATTGGCGAAAGGAATCTCAGTCTATCCTAACCACACAGGAGTTTTGGATCTGGTTAGAGGGGATTGGCGAAAGGAATCTCAGTCTATCCTAACCACATCGGATTTTGGTTCTGGTTACAGGAGGTTGGCGAAAGGCATCTGAGTCTATCCTAACCACACAGGTTTTGGTTCTGGTTAGAGGGGATTGGCGAAAGGAATCTCAGTCTATCCTAACCACACAGGAGTTTTCGTTCTGGCTAGAGGGGATTGGCGAAAAGAATCTCAGTCTATCCTAACCACATCGGGTTTTGGTTCTCGTTAGAGGGGGTTGGCGAAAGGAATCTCAGTCTATCGTAACCACACAGGTTTTGGTTCTGGTTAGAGGGGGTTGGCGCAATGAATCTCAGACTATCCTACCCACCGTAGGATTTTAGTTCTGGTTAGAGGGGATTTGCGAAAAGAATCTCAGTCTATCCTAACCACATCGAGTTTTGGTTCTGGCTAGAGGGGAATGGCGAAAGGAATCTTAGTCTATCCTAACCACATCGGATTTTGGTTCTGGTTAGAGGGGATTGGCGAAAGGAATCTCAGTCTATGCTAACCACACAGGAGTTTTCGTTCTGGTTAGAGGGGATTGGCGAAAAGAATCTCAGTCTATCCTAACCACATCGGGTTTTGGTTCTGGTTAGAGGGGATTGGTGAAAGGAATCTCAGTCTATCCTACCCACACAGGGGTTTTGGTTCTGGTTTGAGGGGATTGGCGAAAGGAATCTCAGTCTATCCTAACCACATCGGATTTTGGTTCTGGTTAGAGGGGAATGGCGAAAGGAATCTCAGTCTATCCTAACCACACAGAAGTTTTGGTTCTGGTTAGAGGGGATTGGCGAAAGGAATCTCAGTCTTTCCTAACCATACAGGTTTTGGTTCTGGTTAGAGGGGATTGGAGAAAGAAATCTCAGTCTATCCTAACCACACAGGAGTTTTCGTTCTGGTTAGAGGGGATTGGCGAAAAGAATCTCAGTCTATCCTAACCACATCGGGTTTTGGTTCTGGTTAGAGGGGGTTGGCGAAAGGAATCTCAGTCTATCCTACCCACACAGGGGTTTTGGTTCTGGTTAGAGGGGCTTGGCGAAAGGAATCTCAGTCTATCCTAACCACACAGATTTTGGTTGTGGTTAGAGGGAATTGGCGAAAGGAATCTCAGTCTATCCTAACCACACAGGAGTTTTGGTTCTGGTTAGAGGGGATTGGCGAAAGGAATCTCAGTCTATCCTAACCACACAGGAGTTTTGGTTCTGGTTAGAGGGGATTGGCGAAAGGAATCTCAGTCTATCCTAACCACATCGGATTTTGGTTCTGGTTAGAGGGGATTGGTGAAAGGAATCTCAGTCTATCCTAACCACACAGGGGTTTTGGTTCTGGTTAGAGGGGATTGGCGAAATGAATCTCAGTCTATCCTAACCACATCGGATTTTGGTTCTGGTTAGAGGGGATTGGCGAAAGGAATCTCAGTCTATCCTAACCACACAGGCGTTTTGGTTCTTTTTAGAGGGGATTGGCGAAAGGAATCTCAGTCTATCCTAACCACACAGGAGTTTTGGTTCTATTTAGAGGGGATTGGCGAAAGGAATCTCAGTCTATCCTAACCACACAGGTTTTGGTTCTGGTTAGAGGGGATTGGCGAAAGGAATCTCAGTCTATCCTAACCACACAGGAGTTTTGGTTCTGGTTAGAGGGGATTGGCGAAAGGAATCTCAGTCTATCCTAACCACATCGGATTTTGGTTCTGGTTACAGGGGGTTGGCAAAAGGAATCTGAGTCTATCCTAACCACACAGGTTTTGGTTCTGGTTAGAGGGGATTGGCGAAAGGAATCTCAGTCTATCCTAACCACACAGGAGTTTTGGTTCTGGTTAGAGGGGATTGGCGAAAAGAATCTCAGTCTATCCTAACCACATCGGGTTTTGGTTCTCGTTAGAGGGGGTTGGCGAAAGGAATCTCAGTCTATCCTAACCACATCGAGTTTTGGTTCTGGCTAGAGGGGAATGGCGAAAGGAATCTCAGTCTATCCTAACCACATCGGATTTTGGTTCTGGTTAACGGGGTTTGGCGCAAGGAATCTCAGTCTATCCTAACCACAACGGATTTTGGTTCTGGTTAGAGGGGAATGGCGAAAGGAATCTCAGTCTATCCTACCCACACAGGGGTTTTGGTTCTGGTTAGAGGGGATTGGCGAAAGGAATCTCAGTCTTTCCTAACCACACAGGTTTTGGTTCTGGTTAGAGGGGATTGGCGAAAGAAATCTCAGTCTATCCTAACCACACAGGAGTTTTCGTTCTGGTTAGAGGGGATTGGCGAAAAGAATCTCAGTCTATCCTAAACACATCGGGTTTTGGTTCTGGTTAGATGGGGTTGGCGAAAGGAATCTCAGTCTATCCTACCCACACAGGGGTTTTGGTTCTGGTTAGAGGGGATTGGCGAAAGGAATCTCAGTCTATCCTAACCACACAGATTTTGGTTCTGGTTAGAGGGGATTGGCGAAAGGAATCTCAGTCTATCCTAACCACACAGGAGTTTTGGTTCTGGTTAGAGGGGATTGGCGAAAGGAATCTCAGTCTATCCTAACCACACAGGAGTTTTTGTTCTGGTTAGAGGGGATTGGCGAAACGAATCTCAGTCTATCCTAACCACATCGGGTTTTGGTTCTGGTTAGAGGGGAATGGTGAAAGGAATCTCAGTCTATCCTACCCACACAGGGGTTTTGGTTCTGGTTTGAGGGGATTGGCGAAAGGAATCTCAGTCTATCCTAACCACACAGGAGTTTTCGTTCTGGTTAGAGGGGATTGGCGAAAAGAATCTCAGTCTATCCTAACCACATCGGGTTTTGGTTTTGGTTAGAGGGGCTTGGCGAAAGGAATCTCAGTCTATCCTAACCACACAGGAGTTTTAGTTCTGGTTAGAAAATAATCTCAGTCTATCCTAACCACATCGGGTTTTGGTTCTGGTTAGAGAGGGTTGGAGAAAGGAATCTCAGTCTATCCTAACCACACAGGAGTTTTTGTTCTGGTTAGAGGGGATTGGCGAAACGAATCTCAGTCTATCCTAACCACATCGGGTTTTGGTTCTGGTTAGAGGGGATTGGTGAAAGGAATCTCAGTCTATCCTAACCACACAGATTTTGGTTGTGGTTAGAGGGAATTGGCGAAAGGAATCTCAGTCTATCCTAACCACACAGGAGTTTTGGTTCTGGTTAGAGGGGATTGGCGAAAGGAATCTCAGTCTATCCTAACCACACAGGAGTTTTGGTTCTGGTTAGAGGGGATTGGCGAAAGGAATCTCAGTCTATCCTAACCACATCGGATTTTGGTTCTGGTTAGAGGGGATTGGTGAAAGGAATCTCAGTCTATCCTAACCACACAGGGGTTTTGGTTCTGGTTAGAGGGGATTGGCGAAATGAATCTCAGTCTATCCTAACCACATCGGATTTTGGTTCTGGTTAGAGGGGATTGGCGAAAGGAATCTCAGTCTATCCTAACCACACAGGCGTTTTGGTTCTTTTTAGAGGGGATTGGCGAAAGGAATCTCAGTCTATCCTAACCACACAGGAGTTTTGGTTCTATTTAGAGGGGATTGGCGAAAGGAATCTCAGTCTATCCTAACCACATCGAGTTTTGGTTCTGGCTAGAGGGGAATGGCGAAAGGAATCTCAGTCTATCCTAACCACATCGGGTTTTGGTTCTCGTTAGAGGGGGTTGGCGAAAGGAATCTCAGTCTATCCTAACCACATCGAGTTTTGGTTCTGGCTAGAGGGGAATGGCGAAAGGAATCTCAGTCTATCCTAACCACATCGGATTTTGGTTCTGGTTAACGGGGTTTGGCGCAAGGAATCTCAGTCTATCCTAACCACAACGGATTTTGGTTCTGGTTAGAGGGGAATGGCGAAAGGAATCTCAGTCTATCCTACCCACACAGGGGTTTTGGTTCTGGTTAGAGGGGATTGGCGAAAGGAATCTCAGTCTTTCCTAACCACACAGGTTTTGGTTCTGGTTAGAGGGGATTGGCGAAAGAAATCTCAGTCTATCCTAACCACACAGGAGTTTTCGTTCTGGTTAGAGGGGATTGGCGAAAAGAATCTCAGTCTATCCTAAACACATCGGGTTTTGGTTCTGGTTAGATGGGGTTGGCGAAAGGAATCTCAGTCTATCCTACCCACACAGGGGTTTTGGTTCTGGTTAGAGGGGATTGGCGAAAGGAATCTCAGTCTATCCTAACCACACAGATTTTGGTTCTGGTTAGAGGGGATTGGCGAAAGGAATCTCAGTCTATCCTAACCACACAGGAGTTTTGGTTCTGGTTAGAGGGGATTGGCGAAAGGAATCTCAGTCTATCCTAACCACACAGGAGTTTTTGTTCTGGTTAGAGGGGATTGGCGAAACGAATCTCAGTCTATCCTAACCACATCGGGTTTTGGTTCTGGTTAGAGGGGATTGGTGAAAGGAATCTCAGTCTATCCTACCCACACAGGGGTTTTGGTTCTGGTTTGAGGGGATTGGCGAAAGGAATCTCAGTCTATCCTAACCACACAGATTTTGGTTCTGGTTAGAGGGGATTGGCGAAAGGAATCTCAGTCTATCCTAACCACACAGGAGTTTTGGTTCTGGTTAGAGGGGATTGGCGAAAGGAATCTCAGTCTATCCTAACCACACAGGAGTTTTGGTTCTATTTAGAGGGGATTGGCGAAAGGAATCTCAGTCTATCCTAACCACATCGGGTTTTGGTTTTGGTTAGAGGGGCTTGGCGAAAGGAATCTCAGTCTATCCTAACCACACAGGAGTTTTAGTTCTGGTTAGAAAATAATCTCAGTCTATCCTAACCACATCGGGTTTTGGTTCTGGTTAGAGAGGGTTGGAGAAAGGAATCTCAGTCTATCCTAACCACACAGGAGTTTTTGTTCTGGTTAGAGGGGATTGGCGAAACGAATCTCAGTCTATCCTAACCACATCGGGTTTTGGTTCTGGTTAGAGGGGATTGGTGAAAGGAATCTCAGTCTATCCTACCCACACAGGGGTTTTGGTTCTGGTTAGAAGGGATTGGCGAAAGCAATCTCAGTCTATCCTAACCACACAGGAGTTTTCGTTCTGGTTAGAGGGGATTGGCGAAAAGAATCTCAGTCTATCCTAACCACATCGGGTTTTGGTTCTGGTTAGAGGGGGTTGGCGAAAGGAATCTCAGTCTATCCTACCCACACAGGGGTTTTGGTTCTGGTTAGAGGGGATTGGCGAAAGGAATCTCAGTCTATCCTAACCACACAGATTTTGGTTGTGGTTAGAGGGAATTGGCGAAAGGAATCTCAGTCTATCCTAACCACACAGGAGTTTTGGTTCTGGTTAGAGGGGATTGGCGAAAGGAATCTCAGTCTATCCTAACCACACAGGAGTTTTGGTTCTGGTTAGAGGGGATTGGCGAAAGGAATCTCAGTCTATCCTAACCACATCGGATTTTGGTTCTGGTTAGAGGGGATTGGTGAAAGGAATCTCAGTCTATCCTAACCACACAGATTTTGGTTGTGGTTAGAGGGAATTGGCGAAAGGAATCTCAGTCTATCCTAACCACACAGGAGTTTTGGTTCTGGTTAGAGGGGATTGGCGAAAGGAATCTCAGTCTATCCTAACCACACAGGAGTTTTGGTTCTGGTTAGAGGGGATTGGCGAAAGGAATCTCAGTCTATCCTAACCACATCGGATTTTGGTTCTGGTTAGAGGGGATTGGTGAAAGGAATCTCAGTCTATCCTAACCACACAGGGGTTTTGGTTCTTGGTTAGAGGGGATTGGCGAAATGAATCTCAGTCTATCCTAACCACATCGGATTTTGGTTCTGGTTAGAGGGGATTGGCGAAAGGAATCTCAGTCTATCCTAACCACACAGGCGTTTTGGTTCTTTTTAGAGGGGATTGGCGAAAGGAATCTCAGTCTATCCTAACCACACAGGAGTTTTGGTTCTATTTAGAGGGGATTGGCGAAAGGAATCTCAGTCTATCCTAACCACACAGGTTTTGGTTCTGGTTAGAGGGGATTGGCGAAAGGAATCTCAGTCTATCCTAACCACACAGGAGTTTTGGTTCTGGTTAGAGGGGATTGGCGAAAGGAATCTCAGTCTATCCTAACCACATCGGATTTTGGTTCTGGTTACAGGGGGTTGGCAAAAGGAATCTGAGTCTATCCTAACCACACAGGTTTTGGTTCTGGTTAGAGGGGATTGGCGAAAGGAATCTCAGTCTATCCTAACCACACAGGAGTTTTGGTTCTGGTTAGAGGGGATTGGCGAAAAGAATCTCAGTCTATCCTAACCACATCGGGTTTTGGTTCTCGTTAGAGGGGGTTGGCGAAAGGAATCTCAGTCTATCCTAACCACATCGAGTTTTGGTTCTGGCTAGAGGGGAATGGCGAAAGGAATCTCAGTCTATCCTAACCACATCGGATTTTGGTTCTGGTTAACGGGGTTTGGCGCAAGGAATCTCAGTCTATCCTAACCACAACGGATTTTGGTTCTGGTTAGAGGGGAATGGCGAAAGGAATCTCAGTCTATCCTACCCACACAGGGGTTTTGGTTCTGGTTAGAGGGGATTGGCGAAAGGAATCTCAGTCTTTCCTAACCACACAGGTTTTGGTTCTGGTTAGAGGGGATTGGCGAAAGAAATCTCAGTCTATCCTAACCACACAGGAGTTTTCGTTCTGGTTAGAGGGGATTGGCGAAAAGAATCTCAGTCTATCCTAAACACATCGGGTTTTGGTTCTGGTTAGATGGGGTTGGCGAAAGGAATCTCAGTCTATCCTACCCACACAGGGGTTTTGGTTCTGGTTAGAGGGGATTGGCGAAAGGAATCTCAGTCTATCCTAACCACACAGATTTTGGTTCTGGTTAGAGGGGATTGGCGAAAGGAATCTCAGTCTATCCTAACCACACAGGAGTTTTGGTTCTGGTTAGAGGGGATTGGCGAAAGGAATCTCAGTCTATCCTAACCACACAGGAGTTTTTGTTCTGGTTAGAGGGGATTGGCGAAACGAATCTCAGTCTATCCTAACCACATCGGGTTTTGGTTCTGGTTAGAGGGGATTGGTGAAAGGAATCTCAGTCTATCCTACCCACACAGGGGTTTTGGTTCTGGTTTGAGGGGATTGGCGAAAGGAATCTCAGTCTATCCTAACCACACAGGAGTTTTCGTTCTGGTTAGAGGGGATTGGCGAAAAGAATCTCAGTCTATCCTAACCACATCGGGTTTTGGTTTTGGTTAGAGGGGCTTGGCGAAAGGAATCTCAGTCTATCCTAACCACACAGGAGTTTTAGTTCTGGTTAGAAAATAATCTCAGTCTATCCTAACCACATCGGGTTTTGGTTCTGGTTAGAGAGGGTTGGAGAAAGGAATCTCAGTCTATCCTAACCACACAGGAGTTTTTGTTCTGGTTAGAGGGGATTGGCGAAACGAATCTCAGTCTATCCTAACCACATCGGGTTTTGGTTCTGGTTAGAGGGGATTGGTGAAAGGAATCTCAGTCTATCCTACCCACACAGGGGTTTTGGTTCTGGTTAGAAGGGATTGGCGAAAGCAATCTCAGTCTATCCTAACCACACAGGAGTTTTCGTTCTGGTTAGAGGGGATTGGCGAAAAGAATCTCAGTCTATCCTAACCACATCGGGTTTTGGTTCTGGTTAGAGGGGGTTGGCGAAAGGAATCTCAGTCTATCCTACCCACACAGGGGTTTTGGTTCTGGTTAGAGGGGATTGGCGAAAGGAATCTCAGTCTATCCTAACCACACAGATTTTGGTTGTGGTTAGAGGGAATTGGCGAAAGGAATCTCAGTCTATCCTAACCACACAGGAGTTTTGGTTCTGGTTAGAGGGGATTGGCGAAAGGAATCTCAGTCTATCCTAACCACACAGGAGTTTTGGTTCTGGTTAGAGGGGATTGGCGAAAGGAATCTCAGTCTATCCTAACCACATCGGATTTTGGTTCTGGTTAGAGGGGATTGGTGAAAGGAATCTCAGTCTATCCTAACCACACAGGGGTTTTGGTTCTGGTTAGAGGGGATTGGCGAAATGAATCTCAGTCTATCCTAACCACATCGGATTTTGGTTCTGGTTAGAGGGGATTGGCGAAAGGAATCTCAGTCTATCCTAACCACACAGGCGTTTTGGTTCTTTTTAGAGGGGATTGGCGAAAGGAATCTCAGTCTATCCTAACCACACAGGAGTTTTGGTTCTATTTAGAGGGGATTGGCGAAAGGAATCTCAGTCTATCCTAACCACACAGGTTTTGGTTCTGGTTAGAGGGGATTGGCGAAAGGAATCTCAGTCTATCCTAACCACACAGTAGTTTTGGTTCTGGTTAGAGGGGATTGGCGAAAGGAATCTCAGTCTATCCTAACCACATCGGATTTTGGTTCTGGTTACAGGGGGTTAGCGAAAGGAATCTGAGTCTATCCTAACCACACAGGTTTTGGTTCTGGTTAGAGGGAATTGGCGAAAGGAATCTCAGTCTATCCTAACCACACAGGAGTTTTCGTTCTAGTTAGAGGGGATTGGCGAAAAGAATCTCAGTCTATCCTAACCACATCGGGTTTTGGTTCTCGTTAGAGGGGGTTGGCGAAAGGAATCTCAGTCTATCCTAACCACATCGAGTTTTGGTTCTGGCTAGAGGGGAATGGCGAAAGGAATCTCAGTCTATCCTAACCACATCGGATTTTGGTTCTGGTTAGCGGGGTTTGGCGCAAGGAATCTCAGTCTATCCTAACCACAACGGATTTTGGTTCTGGTTAGAGGGGAATGGCGAAAGGAATCTCAGTCTATGCTAACCACACAGGAGTTTTCGTTCTGGTTAGAGGGGATTGGCGAAAGGAATCTCAGTCTTTCCTAACCACACAGGTTTTGGTTCTGGTTAGAGGGGATTGGCGAAAAGAATCTCAGTCTATCCTAACCACACAGGTTTTGGTTCTGGTTAGAGGGAATTGGCGAAAGGAATCTCAGTCTATCCTACCCAGACAGGGGTTTTGGTTCTGGTTAGAGGGGATTGGCGAAAGGAATCTCAGTCTTTCCTAACCACACAGGTTTTGGTTCTGGTTAGAGGGGATTGGCGAAAGAAATCTCAGTCTATCCTAACCACACAGGAGTTTTCGTTCTGGTTAGAGGGGATTGGCGAAAAGAATCTCAGTCTATCCTAAACACATCGGGTTTTGGTTCTGGTTAGATGGGGTTGGCGAAAGGAATCTCAGTCTATCCTACCCACACAGGGGTTTTGGTTCTGGTTAGAGGGGATTGGCGAAAGGAATCTCAGTCTATCCTAACCACACAGATTTTGGTTCTGGTTAGAGGGGATTGGCGAAAGGAATCTCAGTCTATCCTAACCACACAGGAGTTTTGGTTCTGGTTAGAGGGGATTGGCGAAAGGAATCTCAGTCTATCCTAACCACACAGGAGTTTTTGTTCTGGTTAGAGGGGATTGGCGAAACGAATCTCAGTCTATCCTAACCACATCGGGTTTTGGTTCTGGTTAGAGGGGATTGGTGAAAGGAATCTCAGTCTATCCTACCCACACAGGGGTTTTGGTTCTGGTTTGAGGGGATTGGCGAAAGGAATCTCAGTCTATCCTAACCACACAGGAGTTTTCGTTCTGGTTAGAGGGGATTGGCGAAAAGAATCTCAGTCTATCCTAACCACATCGGGTTTTGGTTTTGGTTAGAGGGGCTTCGCGAAAGGAATCTCAGTCTATCCTAACCACACAGGAGTTTTAGTTCTGGTTAGAAAATAATCTCAGTCTATCTTAACCACATCGGGTTTTGGTTCTGGTTAGAGGGGGTTGGAGAAAGGAATCTCAATCTATCCTAACCACACAGGAGTTTTTGTTTTGGTTAGAGGGGATTGGCGAAACGAATCTCAGTCTATCCTAACCACATCGGGTTTTGGTTCTGGTTAGAGGGGATTGGTGAAAGGAATCTCAGTCTATCCTACCCACACAGGGGTTTTGGTTCTGGTTAGAGGGGATTGGCGAAAGAAATCTCAGTCTATCCTAACCACACAGGAGTTTTCGTTCTGGTTAGAGGGGATTGGCGAAAAGAATCTCAGTCTATCCTAACCACATCGGGTTTTGGTTCTGGTTAGAGGGGGTTGGCGAAAGGAATCTCAGTCTATCCTACCCACACAGGGGTTTTGGTTCTGGTTAGAGGGGATTGGCGAAAGGAATCTCAGTCTATCCTAACCACACAGATTTTGGTTGTGGTTAGAGGGCATTGGCGAAAGGAATCTCAGTCTATCCTAACCACACAGGAGTTTTGGTTCTGGTTAGAGGGGATTGGCGAAAGGAATCTCAGTCTATCCTAACCACACAGGAGTTTTGGTTCTGGTTAGAGGGGATTGGCGAAAGGAATCTCAGTCTATCCTAACCACATCAGATTTTGGTTCTGGTTAGAGGGGATTGGTGAAAGGAATCTCAGTCTATCCTAACCACACAGGGGTTTTGGTTCTGGTTAGAGGGGATTGGCGAAATGAATCTCAGTCTATCCTAACCACATCGGATTTTGGTTCTGGTTAGAGGGGATTGGCGAAAGGAATCTCAGTCTATCCTAACCACACAGGCGTTTTGGTTCTTTTTAGAGGGGATTGGCGAAAGGAATCTCAGTCTATCCTAACCACACAGGAGTTTTGGTTCTATTTAGAGGGGATTGGCGAAAGGAATCTCAGTCTATCCTAACCACACAGGTTTTGGTTCTGGCTAGAGGGGATTGGCGAAAGGAATCTCAGTCTATCCTAACCACACAGGAGTTTTGGTTCTGGTTAGAGGGGATTGGCGAAAGGAATCTCAGTCTATCCTAACCACATCGGATTTTGGTTCTGGTTACAGGGGGTTGGCGAAAGGAATCTGAGTCTATCCTAACCACACAGGTTTTGGTTCTGGTTAGAGGGGATTGGCGAAAGGAATCTCAGTCTATCCTAACCACACAGGAGTTTTCGTTCTAGTTAGAGGGGATTGGCGAAAAGAATCTCAGTCTATCCTAACCACATCGGGTTTTGGTTCTCGTTAGAGGGGGTTGGCGAAAGGAATCTCAGTCTATCCTAACCACATCGAGTTTTGG